>NW_027507764.1:163858950-164446450 GCF_037356315.1 Lithobates pipiens
CATCGATGGTCCCTAAGCAGGGGTTGTACGAGAGGTCTTTCCTCTGCATTCCAGGCTCAGCTGTCAGGTATGTGACATAGCTGATACATAGAATAAACCTCATAGGGTAGCATTTATTAAAACTTCTTCTCCAGAGGCATAAAACACAAAAATGATCATCCACTCAATTAAAAATGGTTATCACCAAGTATGTACAAATACGCTTTTTTACTCACATCAGCAGACAGGAAACCAATGGCAGTGTAAAGTCATACATGTAGCTTCCCCTACGTGTTTCATTTGCTTGCAGCAAGTGCACATTTTTTCTCTGAGAGGTAACCAACACTAACTTGGGTGGATATTACAACATGGTGGTGGAAGTTCTTTAACCAATTCCCACACGGCCTATAGCAGAGTGATGGCCAGTCGGTGGTCCCGTCATCCTGACTGGATGTCCCATGACATTTTTCAGGATAACAGTCAGCACGTGCCCGTGGGGGCTTATCTCCTGTCAGAGGAGGTCTGTGCTGATTGGTTATCAGCGCAGCCCCCCCAAAGATGCTGACTTCAAATCCCCAGGGATGCCACCAGGACCACCAGGGATTGCCACCATTGATGACTACCAGGTATGCCACACATGGTCTCCAGGGATGCCAATCTGTGCCCAAAATCAATGCTAATCAGTACCCACCAAATGGTGCCAGTCAGTGCCCATAACTAATGACTACCAGTGTCTCCTCATCAGTAATGCCCATCAGTGGCATCGATCAGTGTCCATCAGTGTCACCCCTCAGTGTCCATCAGTGCCTTCTATCAGTGCCCATGCGTGCCCATAAGTCCCCACCTATCAGTGACCATCAATGCTACTTATCAGGGCCACCCATAAGTACCCATCAGTGCAGCCTTTCAGTGCCCATAAGTGCCGCATATCAGTGCCAATCAGTGCCACCTATGAGTTCCCATTAGTGTGTCCTATCAATGCCCATCAGTGCTGAATACCAGTGTCACCTATCAGTGCTCATCAGTGCTGCATATTAGTGCCCATCATCAGTGCCCATTAGTGCCACCTCATTAGTGCCACCACATTGGTGCCACCTCATCAGTGCCCATCAGTGCTGCCTTATCAGTGCCCATCAGTGCAGCCTCATCAGTGCCCATCAGTGAAGGAGAAAATGGACTTATTTGCAATTTTGTTTAACCACTTAAGCCCCGGACCATTTTGCAGCTAAAGGACCAGGCCCCTTTTTGCGATTTGCCACTGCATAGTTTTAACTGACAATTGCGCGGTCGTGCGATGTGGCTCCCAAACAAAATTTGCTTCCTTTTTTTCCCACACATAGAGCTTTCTTTTGGTGGTATTTGATCACCTCTGCGGTTTTTATTTTTTGCGCTATAAAGTGACAATTTTGAAAAAAATTCAATATTTTTTACTTTTTGCTATAATAAATATCCCCAAAAAATATATAATTTTTTTCCCCTCAGTTTAGGCTAATACATATTCTTCTACATATTTTTGGTAAAAAAATCGCAATAAGCATTTTTATTAATAATTATTTTTTTTACTAGTAATGGCGGCGATCAGCGATTTTTATTGTGACTGTGACATTATGGCGGACACGTCGGCCAATATTGACACATTTTTGGGTCCATTGGCATTAATACAGCGATCAGTGCAGAATGTGATGGAATAGGATGGCTGATCTCGACTCTTTCTTGATGTCGGCCTCCTTAGGGTTGTGCTGCCTCACCTTCAGTTTCCTCCTCTGCTCTCTCTGGCACCCAAGTCACATCAGAGACCTCATCATTATCATTTCCATCTCTTCCATCTTCATCATTACCACTGGAGACAACTTGGCAATACACTGCGGCTTGGGGAACATGAATGGCAGTTTGTCTACCAGTGTTCCTCCCTCTTTTTAGGCTCATGTTCCTGTCATCCTCAACCTCAGAACTAACATCTGTATCCAGTGATGGCTGGGCATCATCAAGGGGCAAGTGGCTGATGCTATGGTCAAATAACTCAGCTGACTCCTCAATGGTTGATGGACAAGGAGGCAGGTTTATCCACTCTGGTAACTGCAGGAGACTGCACACTTGTCTCTGCTTGTGTGACAGATGATGAGGAGGGTGAGGAAGGTATAGTAAGCCAGTCCACCACCTCCTTTGCATGCTGTGGCTGGATAGCACGGGCAAACTCAATAAACAGAGGAAATGATGCCTGGCCTGAGGACTGGCCACCACGTCCGCCTTTGCCTGTGGACACATTTATTGCTGGCACCCTTACAGTGCCAAGGGAACATCTGCATCTCCTTGTTGTCCTCTCTGAGATTATTGGGAGGGAGGGGGCAGTGCTTATAAGCAAATGTATAAGAAGTTGAAATCTGTACGTAGATGCACGTTACTCAATGTAAAGAGGTGTTTAGTGCACTTTAATTTGAGTACTCACACTACACAGATACACTCCACGGATACGCTATAATATACTGCAATATAATGCGCCAAGTGTACAGTGACGCACAGAACTACATGGCGTTAAACTGGAAGTAATGCACACTTAGGTCTGGTAGGGATTTTAAGGGGAATCCCCTATGCTGAAAAAAATGGCGTGGGGTCCCCCCAAAATCCATACCAAACCCCTATCCGAGCACGAAGGCTGGCCGGTCAGGAAAGGGGGTGGGGACGAGCTAGTGCCCCCTCCTGAGCTGTACCAGGCCGCGCATAGGGGTAGGTGCTTTGGGGGAAGGGGGCACCCTGCAGCCCCCCCACCCCAAAGCACCTTGTCCCCATGTTGATGAGGACAAGGGCCTCTTCCCGACAACCCTGGCCGTTGGTTGTCGGGGTCTGCGGGCAGGGGGCTTATCGGAATCCGGGAGCCCCCTTTCATAAGGGGGCCCCCCAGATACCGACCCCCCACCCTATGTGAATTAGTATGGGGTTCCATGTACCCCTACCCATTCACTTGGTGAAAAAAGGGTAAATAAAAAACACAACACATGTTTTTAAAATACGTTATTAGATAGCTCCGGGGGTCTTCTCGCCAGACTCCTCCACTATCTTCTACTAGCTCTTTTACTAGCGGAGGAGCCGGCTTTCTTCTTTGTGGCCGCCGCTGTCCGGGGGTCTTCTTCTGACTTCGGGGGTCTTGTCCACCTCTTCGGGGGTCTTGTCCCCCTCTTCGGTTCTTCTTGCCGGGCCTCCACTATCTTCTTATAGCTCTTTTACAAGTGGTGGCCCAGTCTTCTGTCGCCACCCTCTTCTCTTCTTCCGACTTCGGGGGTCTTGTCCCCCTCTTCAGTTTTTCTTGCCGGGCCTCCGCTTTCTTCTTCCAGCTCTTTTACTAGTGGTGGCCCGGTCTTCTGCCATCGCCGCCTTCTCATCGTCTCATCTTCGCGTCTTCTCGTCTTCTCTTCTTCTTCTTCTTCCTTGAGATGTTGACTCAACGCTCTCTATGGCCACAATGCCAGGGACACGTTGTGCGGCGACTTATATTGGGACCAGGGGCGGGGTCACCGGGTGATGTCACATGGTGATTCCGCCCTTATGATGTCACAGTCCCGGAGGATGCTGGGCTGTGACATAATAAGGGGGTGGGGTCACCACGTGACATCACCCGGTGACCCCACCCCTTATACCTCGCTGGCACCTACTGTACATGGTGTTAACTGCTAGTAATGCACACAGAACTATATGGCTTTAAACTGGCAGTAACGCACATAGAACTATATGGCATTAAACTAGTAGTAACGCACGCAAAACCATATGGCGTTAAACTGGAAGTAATGTACAGAGGAGTAAATGGCGTTAAACTGGCAGTAATACACACAGAAGTAAATGGCGTTAAACTGGCAGTAACGCACAAAACTATATGGCGTTAAACTGGCAGTAACGTACACAAAATGATGTGGCCTTAAACTGGCAGTAACGCACTCAAAACGATATGGTGTTAAACTGGCAGTAACACACAGAGAAGTAAATGGGGTTAAACTGGCAGTAACACACACAGAAGTAAATGGGGTTAAACTGGCAGTAACACAATCAAATAGACGGTGTTCCACTATCACTACACTGACGCTATCTGAACTGTCCCTACTCTAGCTATACACTAATGTAAAGATTACTGACACCGTCTCACTACACTTCATTGAAACTATCTGAGCAGGGAGCCACGGAATGATCCGACCTCAAGGGGAGGGGTAATGAGGGGCGGGCATGACCTGGTGCCCAGGAGCCAATGGAAGAAAAGGAGGCTGAGGGAACTGAGAGAAGCGAGGGGGGCGGAGCCATATAAATAGGGGGCGGAGCTTAGACGGGACCAGTGCACGAGGAGACATCACAGGAGGAGGCAGCTTGGTTCACTGCTCCTCTACATCCAAGATGGCGGCGATCGAGGCGGCGCTGGCGCGATTGCGGGCACAGGCGGCGGTGAAGGGACCGGAATGGCTGACCAGGCAAGTGCAGGAGCTGCTGGGGGACAGTGATGAGGCGAGGGGCGGCGGGGGGACTGTACCACGGGCCCGGCGGTCTCGGCCGCCGGCGCGATTTTCGCCAGGCCCCGCCCCTCGGCCACCTCGTGACCGGCGGAGCCCGGGGAGGGACGGATCGGTCCCCCCGGCGAAGAAGAGGCAGCAGGAATGTCGGGGTTCAGGGCGGTCGACACGCCGCCGGCCCGCCCCGGGGAGCGGGGCCACAGGCAGTACCTGCGCTGGTTCCCCGTCTCACAGCCCGGCAACCAGTCGCGTGGGGGTGCTCGGGGGGGGCCCCAGCACGAGCGGAGTTCGGGTGGAAGAGGTGCCAGGGGCGGAAGACGGCAGGAGCGTAGCAAGGAAGCTGGAGACAGGGAGGAAGGGACGCAGACCGGCAGATGGACAAGCAGGACGCCGCGGGGGACAAGTGGAGGAGCAGGGCGGTACGGGGGGGCACCACAGGTCCGGTCCACATCGCCGGTCTGGGAGTGCGCACCCTGGGGAGACACACCTTTCCAGCCGCCGGAGCGTTGCGGCCTCTGGGGGGGGATCGCCCAGGGGGCTCCCTTCGCAAGCAGAAGCGGACGTGGCGGAGCGGTCGGAGGGAGAGCTGTCCACAGAAGACGAGGTGGCAGATCCGGCAGTGGAGAGCGGCAGTGCGGCTGTGGGAGCGGTGCCTGGTCGGCCCGGTAAGTCCATGCATAATGTTTTGACTGATGCTTTGCAGGGGTTGCTGGGGGTGGTTCAAGGGGTGCCGACGGGGTCTCCGGCACCGGTGGTGCCGGTGGGGGGGGAGCAGCGGGGGGCGGGGCCCGGCTCGACTATGCCGGCGCCTGCACCGCAGCTGCAGGGGCTTCTGGACGGCCTGCGGGCATTGGTGGAGAGGTTTGGGGGGGCGCCGGGCACTCCTGCCCTGGCAGCACCGTGGGGGTCGGGTGCGAGTTCGGCAGCTGCGGCCGTGCCGGCGGCGGTAGTGGAACCCGCGGCATCCGGGGTTGAGGGGCCGGCATCGAGTGGGGGAGCCGGTGGCGACAAGGTCGCGGAGGTGGCGGCAGGTCGGTCGGACGTGGTCAGAATTGGGGACGCGGCACGGTGCGAGGTGTACGTCTGCTTCGAGGGCCCGCTGGGAGCGCACTTGAAGCCGGAGGTCCGGGAGAAGATTACAAAAGGTGAGTACGTGGAGATATTCTCGCTGCTCCCATTAGAAAAGTTCAATTTGGATCGGGTCAAACCTAATGACACCAAGAAGGACGATGAGGAAAAGAGGCGTTACCGGCTGATACCGCGAACGTTTGCAAATTGGTTGCAGGCATTCGCGATATTGGCGAGCGTCATTGGGGAAAAGAACCCCGAGCACTGCTCGGCGTTGTTTTGTTACATGGACGCCATCGGGGAGGCCCACAGGGTGTACGGGGGTGTTGCGTGGCTGCGGTATGATGAACAGTTCCGGCAGCGTAAGGCGGTGCGTCAGGAACTGCGGTGGGATCACAAGGACATCAGCCTCTGGATGCGACTGATGTCCTCGGCCCGGGCCCAGCCTTCGTTTTTTCAGGGGGGGGCCGGGGGTACAACCTCCTCAGGACTGTCGGCCGGAAAGAAGTGGGGAGTTTGCTGGCAGTTCAACGAGGGTGCGTGCAAGTTCGGGGGTGCCTGCAGATTCAAGCACGAATGTTCGGGTTGCGGGGGGGCCCACGCGCTGTCTCGGTGCTTTAAGAAAGGGAAACGTGCCGGCGACGCTTCTAACAAGAGGGAGGACGCCGGTGAAGGTGGAAAGGATGCTTCCTTTCCTAAATAAGTACCCGGACGGGGAGGCGGCGCGTCTGCTGGCGGAGGGGTTCCGCGTGGGTTTCCGGATTCCTTGCGACCTGCAGGTGGTGCCGCCGTTGGCGCGGAACCTCAAGTCGGCCCTACTGCATCCGTCGGTAGTGGATGACAAGTTGGGCAAAGAGGTTGCGCTGGGTCGCATGGGGGGTCCTTTTGAGGAAAAACCTTGGGGGTGTCTTGTGGTGTCTCCACTGGGGGTTGTCCCCAAGAAGGAGCCGAACAAGTTTCGGCTCATTCACCACTTGTCCTTCCCGAAGGGGGGTTCGGTCAACGACTTCATTGATCCGGAGTTCTGCACGGTATCTTATACGTCATTTGACGCGGCGGTCCGGTGGGTGCGGAAGTACGGCCGGGGGGCGCTTATGGCAAAGGCGGACGTCGAGTCAGCGTTCCGGTTGCTTCCGGTGCACCCGGACAGTTTTCCACTGTTGGGTTGTCATTGGAGGGAGCAGTTTTACGTGGACAAGTGTTTGCCCATGGGCTGCTCCGTTTCGTGTGCGGTGTTCGAACAGTTTAGCTCGTTCTTGGAATGGGTGGTGAGGGATGTCTCTGGCCTCGAATCGATCATTCATTATTTGGACGATTTTCTCTGCATTGGCCCCCGGGCTTCGTCTGTGTGTGCGATTCTTCTTTCCACGTTGCAGCACATCGCAAGCATTTTCGGGGTGCCTTTGGCGGCTGAAAAAACGGAGGGTCCTGTGCAGGTGTTGAGTTTTTTGGGCATAGTGATCGATTCAGAGGCCATGGAATGCAGGCTGCCGTTGGACAAACTGGAGGGCCTGCAGAGGGAGATCCGGGAGGTTCAGGGTCGCCGGAAAGTGCAGTTGAAGAGCTTACAGTCATTGCTCGGCAAACTGAATTTTGCGTGCCGGATTATCCCTATGGGGAGGGTGTTTTGCCGACGGCTGTCGGCTGCGACGGCCGGGGCAAAAGCCCCGACGCACTTCATTCGATTAACGAAGGAACACAGGGACGACTTGAGCGCGTGGCATGACTTCCTGTCCTCTTACAATGGTCGGGCAGTCTGGATGGCCGGGCCGGTGAGCAATTTCGATCTGGAGTTGGTCACCGACGCGGCCGGGTCAACGGGTTATGGGGCGTTTTTTCGGGGGGAATGGAGTGCGGCACCGTGGCCGAGCTCCTGGAAGGAGGCAGGTTTCCTGGGCAATTTGGTGCTATTGGAACTCTTCCCGATAGTGCTCGCACTGGAGCTGTGGGGGGAGAGGTGCAGGGATTTGAAATTGCGCATTAACTGTGATAACATGGGGGTGGTGCAGGTGGTGAATCGCATGTCGGCATCTTCCCCCCCGGTTATTCGAGTTTTGCGTCATTTGGTCTTTCGGTGCCTGCGTTTAAACGTGTTCATTTATGCCGTGCACATCCCAGGGGTGGAGAATGCCTTAGCTGACTCACTGTCTCGTTTCCAGTGGGACAAGTTCAGGGAACTGGCGCCTGGAGCGGCGGTGGACGGACTCCCTTGCCCAGAGTGGATGTGGGCGCTGCCCTTGGAATCGCCGCGGGATGGATACGGCGGTCTGTGAGTGGGTCTACCTGGTCAGCATACGAAAGGGTATGGCGGGAATGGCAAGGGTTGGTGGAGGAGGTGTCCTCGGACGGGGATGCGGGTGACTGGCGTTTATTGGTGCTGTATTTTGTGGTCCGGAATATGGAGGGCGGGCGCTCAGCGGCCGCGATTGACAAGAAAATGGCAGGTTTGTCATTTCTTTTTAAACTGTTGGGTTCGGAGGATTGGACAAAAGACTTTTGGGTGCGGCAGATGCTGCGGGGTTTCCGTAAACAGAGTAAGCGGGGGGACGGACGGCGTCCGGTGACGTTCAACCTTTTGGTGGCCATATGCGCGGAATTGGGGTCGGTTTGTAAGTCTAGTTTTGAGGTGCGACTGTTTACTACGGCTTTTTCGTTAGCGTTTTATGGGGCGTTTAGGGTGGGTGAGTTGGTCAGCCCGTCCAAAAAAATGCCGGGAGGGCTGTTGGATCAGGACGTGCGGGTGACGCGGGATAAGGTGTGTTTGCTTCTCCGAAGATCAAAAACTGACCAGCGGGGTCGGGGGGTGGAGGTTGCGTTGTTTCAGTTACCTGGGTCCCCGGTTTGCCCGGTTGCAGCGGTTCAGGGGTATCGGGGGGTCAGGCCGGGCTGGGAGGGCCCGTTCCTTATGCACGAGGATGGGTCTTTCTTGTCACGGTTCCAGTTTGTGTCGGTTTTTCGGCGGTGTTTGCGGAATCAAGGTTTGGTAGCGGCGGAGTATGCTTCACACTCCTTCCGCATCGGGGCGGCCACGGAAGCGGCCAGGTGCGGGTTGGATGAAGCATCGGTGCGCAAGATAGGTCGATGGGAGTCGCGTAGGTTCAGGTCCTACGTCAGGCCGCAGTTGGTGGTAGGGTGCTAGCGGTGGGGTGGTTGGTTTGGAGTGGGTGTCCCCCATACAGGAAGTGGGGGTAACTCGACAACTTGGTTCCAGAGGGCTTGGTGTCTGGTGGGATGGTACGGTTGGGTGGTTGATGTGTTTTTGCTTTGTTTTGTTTTTTTCTCTCCGTTTCAGTGTACGTGTGTGTGGTTTTTCGTTTCAGATGGAGGTGCACCACGCCTCGTTTGGATCGTGGGCCATTCTTATGTATGTTGGGGGGCCAGGAGAGGTGACATGAGACCGGATGGTAGGCAGCTGGGGATTTCCAGGAGAGCAGAGGAGTTGCATTGGTTGGGAATCCCGGGCATGCAGTGGGACGGGGTGATGGGCGTGGTGGACAGGTATGTGCTTCTAGATGGGCCCCCGGATGTGTTGGTGCTCCATGCTGGGGGGAACGACCTGGGGTTGCGTAAGGTCCGGGACCTGCTCGTGGACATAAAGGCGGATTTTCTGCGGCTCCGAGAGAGGTTCCCGAACACGATTTTGCTCTGGTCCGACATCGTGGCCCGGACAAGGTGGAGATGGGCCAGATCGGTGGCCAGTATCCAGAAAACACGGATCAGGGTGAATAAGGTGGTGGGAAGGTTCGTGGTCAAGAATGGAGGGTTGGTGATTAGACACAGGGAACTGGAGTCTAATGTGGGTTTGTATTTAAGACGGGATGGCGTACATCTCACGGATGTCGGCATCGACTTATGGTCCCTGGGTTTGCAAGGGGGCATTCAAACTGCTTTAAGGGTGTGGGGTTGCCCTCAAGGGTAAGGGGGGTCACCCTTTCAGGCTGTGGCGTTATCTTTCTGGTGGTCTTTTACGGTGGCGGTAAAATGGAGGTGATCTAAAAGGGGTGGGGGGCTCATCAGTAATAGGGGGCCCCTCCGGGGTATTCCCGAACGTTGGACGGAATACTGGGTGTTTTGCACTGCAGGAATTGGTTGTCTCCGGGCGGTCACAGCTGGAGGCCTGGTTTATGTTAATGGTACCGCAGTGAGGTTGGTTTTGGTTATAAAAGTGGGTCACCGTCAGAGATCACCAGACTGGACTTGGGTTTAAATGTTATTTATGGTTTATATATATATATTTATATATTTATATATTTATATACAGATCTTTGGAGTGAGTTAAAAATTTCGGTGTGTTAATAAAAGGCTGTTGTGGCCAGTTTTACTCCAAAGAAAAGGTGTGGTCTCATTATTATTAAAAGGTTGATAAGGGGCAGAGGTGTCATGGGGTTTTTAATAACAGGAAAGGGGACATTGGGGCTACGCAGGTCAAGGGAGCCACGGAATGATCCGACCTCAAGGGGAGGGGTAATGAGGGGCGGGCATGACCTGGTGCCCAGGAGCCAATGGAAGAAAAGGAGGCTGAGGGAACTGAGAGAAGCGAGGGGGGCGGAGCCATATAAATAGGGGGCGGAGCTTAGACGGGACCAGTGCACGAGGAGACATCACAGGAGGAGGCAGCTTTCCCACCCTCCCTCCCTAATGTGGGGTTATTTGAGCATTCAGGTTATTGGTAGCTGGCTGGTTGTTGTTTTTCTTTCTTTCTTTCAGGAACAGAGGATTGGTCGTCACAGCAGTGAACACGGCCCTATTGGGGGCTGCAGCGTTATCTTTCTGGTGGTCTTTTACGGTGGCGGTAAAATGGAGGTGATCTAAAAGGGGTGGGGGGCTCATCAGTAATAGGGGGCCCCTCCGGGGTATTCCCGAACGTTGGACGGAATACTGGGTGTTTTGCACTGCAGGAATTGGTTGTCTCCGGGCGGTCACAGCTGGAGGCCTGGTTTATGTTAATGGTACCGCAGTGAGGTTGGTTTTGGTTATAAAAGTGGGTCACCGTCAGAGATCACCAGACTGGACTTGGGTTTAAATGTTGTTTATGGTTTATATATATATATTTATATATTTATATATTTATATACAGATCTTTGGAGTGAGTTAAAAAAATTTCGGTGTGTTAATAAAAGGCTGTTGTGGCCAGTTTTACTCCAAAGAAAAGGTGTGGTCTCATTATTATTAAAAGGTTGATAAGGGGCAGAGGTGTCATGGGGTTTTTAATAACAGGAAAGGGGACATTGGGGCTACGCAGGTCATGTCCCTACTCTACACTAATGCAGGGGCTGACTGACAACTCATGGGGCCCCCGGGCAATAGGAGATTATGGGGCCCCCAGGAAATCAGAGATTATGGGGCCACACAGTATACACACACACACAGTATACAATCACATAGTATACACAGACATGTTTCTATTAACTGAGAAGGTACTGGAGAGGTGGGCAGCTATAATCTCTGGATTTTTAGACCAAAAGGATGTCGGTAAGGGACATTTCAGAAACAGAAACACAGATTTTTATATACTGTCCCTGGTTTTATTGAGGCTGGCAACCCTGATGGGGCCCCCTAGTGGCCCAGGGCCCTCGGGCAGTGCCCGAGTGGGTGAATGGTCAGCCCGCCCCTGCACTAATGTATGTATGAATGACACAGTCTCATTTTACCACAGTGAAACTATGTACGCTATGCAAAGCTGAATGAGGGCCCTCCTCACTACACTCACACTATCCCTAGACTGACACTAAAATAATATTCTACACTGACAATTGAAGGCAAATAGCACACTAACTAACTAATAGCACTGAACAGAGCCCTGTTCTCTCTCCACACCAAAATCACAGTGAAAATGGCTGCCATTGAAAGAATACTTTTATACTGTGGGGCGGGAATGAGCCATGACTGGATAAAGTCATGATGACAGTGTCCAATCATGACTCTGAGAGGGATCTGTGCCCTGATTGGCTAAAGCTTTCACTGCTTCAGCCAATCAGGGCTTGCAATGCACTGTTCAGCTCCTCAATGCACTGTGGTTGGTTTGGGGAGCCAAACAAATGCTCAAATGACCTTTTTGTTTGGCTATTTGCCGAACGTCCAAACAGTAGAAGTTTGGCTCAAACTGATGCTTGGGCCAAACTGTTTGCCCATCCCTATTTGTGAGGTGACTATTGAATACCTTTGTCTACAGTCACAAGTCTACAAGACATTGTTAGAGATTTGTTAGCAGCAAGTTTTTAGCTCCTCAAATGTTCTGGCCCCAGGCTGTCTATTCAACTCTAAATTGAGAGTATTTGAGCATACTAGTGAACACTGGTTTAAAAAAAATCTGTACTATCATCTCACTTACATGCCTAATGTCACAGACACATGGAAATTAGAGATTGTTCGGGAGATAGTAAGTGATGCATTATTTTGATGAGAAACAGACTAGTTATAAGGACATGGTGAAATGGGGATAAGTAACAATATAGAAAAGCACAATTAGACAAGAGAAAGTGGAAGAGATAACAGATCGCACTGGAATCTAAGGGTTGAGCAGACATACATATATAATTCTGATGTGCATAGTTTTTGAAGTTTATTTGTTTAATTAAACATTGATAACATGAGAATAAGTAAGTGAAAATATTAACCTTTTTTGACAAAGAATAAAAATGTCCTTCTTAAATATATTATCAACTATTTTACCACTCCAGAGGGAGTGATAATTTTTTTGGCAGTCACTAATTAACTTAGGCAAATCCCATTTAAATGAAAGGTGTTAATTTAAGATTAAACACCTTTTTTACATATAAAAGATTTTGCTATAAAACATTCATAAACTCAATCACAGATTACTATTTGGCAGCAAGAATGAAAGAAAAGAATAAAAGGGTATATTTTTCCAAAATGTTAACCCCTTGAAGGAATCAGAAAATCATAATTGTTTCTTTATTCCCAGTATTTATACAGTGCAGACTTGGAATGCAGGCTACACCGTCACCATTCACATCTGTCAATACCCTAATGAAGTATGGAGTCTAGTTTTTCTATAAAAAGCATATTTACTAAACCCAATGAGTGGGATTCTAGTTGCAGTTAAAAGTAAATTCACTATTTTTGTATTGTGAATGGAAATCAGATCAAACTGCTAAAACCCAAGCAAACAATGAAAAAATGGTTCTGATTTACTAAGAAAATTGTTTTACTTCTTGCCTGTGTTCACGTCAAATACTCAATCAGGTTGAGGAATGAAAAGGAAAATATAGTGAAGTTATAGGGAGTTTTCAGTTATTATTCCAGCCTTTAGCCTAATGTGGAATTATACTTAACTCCACTCCAGCAATGTGGCATCCGTGAGCTTCCCTGACAGTGCTGACGTCTTTACTTGCTCTTCTCATGATTTATAGATCTTTGGCTTGATTGGCCATGTCAGGATGTATTGAATCTGCAATAAAAATACTATTGTAAATGTTTACTTTCTAGCTCCACTTAACCTGTTCCCGACCAGCCGCCGCAGTTATACTGTGGCAGAATGGCATGTGCAGGTTAATCGCCATCATGTTAAGGCAGTCGCGACGATCGGATTCGATCCAGACCCGATCAATCCCCAGGCCTAGGATGATAAAATCTGGCCTGGACTATGTGATCGGTCCTGGCGAATGAGATTCTTCCCCCGTCGTGTAACTGTAAACACTGACAGGGGAAGTGATGTCATCTCTCCCCATGTCGGTCCAGACCAAGGAGAGATAACATCTTATAGTAAGTGCACCAACACTACACTGACACCAGGTCACGTAGGCACACATTTCACCCCCCCGATCACACCCCCGGTTAACCGCTTCACCCCCTGTTACCCAGTGAAGCATTCAGATTGTTTTTTGATCGCTGTACTGGTGTCATTAGTGACATCAATCAGCGTTAGAGTAATTAGTATTGGCCCAGATAGGTCTAGGGACCCCCCTAACCCCCCCTAATAAAGGTTTAACCCCTTGATTACCCCCTGTCACCAGTGATCACTGTATAAGTGTCACGGGTGATGCAGGTTAGCTAGTTTCTTTTTTATAGTTTCAGGGCACCCACCGTATTTTACCTAAATAAAGGTTTAACCCCCTGATCACCCGGCGGGTGATCAAAGTTAGGTTTTAGCATCAGATAGGGTCTGCGTCGCCCCAGGAAGCATCAGATTAGTGCCAGTAGCGCTAACACCCATGCATGCAACATACACCTCCCTTTAGTAGTATAGTGTCTGAACGGATCAATATCTGATCTGAATGGCATGGGCAGGCGAATTGCCATCATGTTAGGCAGCTTTGACGATCGGATTCGATCCAGAACCGATCAATCCCCAGGCTTAGGCCAATGAAATCTGGCCTGGACCTGGTGATCGGTCCTTGCGAATAAGATCCTTCCCCTGTTGTGTAACTGTAAACACTGACAGGGGAAGTGATGTCATCTCTCCTCATGTCGGTCCAGACTGAGGAGAGATAACATCTTATAGTAAGTGCACCCACACTACACTGACACCAGGTCATGTAGGCACACATTTCGTCCCCCGATCATACCCCCAGTTAACCCCTTCACCCCCTGTCACTGTGTCACCCAGTGCAGTGTTCACTGTACTGGTGTCATTAGTGACAAAAATCAGGGTTAGGGTAATTCGTTTTAGGCCCAAGTAGGTCTAGGGACCCCCCTAACCTCCTCTAATGAACCCCTTGATTACCCCCTGTCATCAGTGATCACTGTATAAGTGTCACAGGTGACGCAGGTTAGCTATTTTTTAAAGCGAAAAAACAAACAAATCCTGCGAGTCTTAACCACTTGCTTACTGGGCACTTAAACTCCCCTCTTGCACAGACCAATTTTCAGCTTTCAGCGCTGATGCACTTTGAATGACAATTGCGCGGCCATATAACACTGTACCCAAATTAAATTGTATTATTTTTTTCCCACAAATAGAGCCTTCTTTTGGTGGTATTTAATTACAGCTGGGAGTTTTATTTTTTGCTAAACAAACAAAAAAAGATGCAAAAAAAAAAATCATGTTTCATAGTTTGTTATAAAATTTTGCAAACGTAATTTTTCTCCTTCATTGAAATGCGCTGATTAGGCGGCACTGGTGGGCACTGATAGGCTGCACTGGTGGGCACTGATACGCACAGTTAAGATGGCACCGATAGGCACAGATAAGGCAGTACTGATGGGCACAGATAAGGCGGCATTTGTGGGCAAAGATGGGCACAAATAAGATGGCACTGATGGGTGGCACGGATGGGTGGCACGGATGGGTGGCACTAAGGGGCACTGATAGGTACCACTGATAGATGGGACTGATGGGCACTGATAGGTGGCACTGATAGGTGGCTCTGATAGGTGGCTCTGCTGGGCACTGATGGACGGCACTGATGGGCACTGATGGGCACTGGCAGATGACACTAATGGCCACGGATATGTGGCACTGGGGTGCAGCACTGTTGTTGAGGCAGATTGTGGGCACTGATAGGTGGCACTGTGGGCACTGATAGGTGGCACTGTGGGTACTGATGGGTGGCACTGTGGGCACTGATGGGGGCACTGATGGGTGGCACTATGGGCACTGATGGGTGGCACTGATGGGGGCACTTTTTTATTATTTAGGTGGCACTGGCAGGGGGCAGGTGGACACTGATAAGCTGGCGGTGATCGGAACTGATGTCCCGATCACGGCCACCGGTGATCGGCTTTTTTTTTTTCTCCTCGCACTGTCAGCGCGAGGAGGAAAAATAGCCGATTACCGGCTCTGTTGTGTCACATGATCAGCTGTCATTGGCTGACAGCTGATCATGTGGTAAGGGGTCAGGATCGACCCCTTGCTCCGATCCGTGATCAGGCGAGTCTCAGGGGGCGCGCAGGCCGCTTGTGCACGGGACAACGTCAATAGACGTAGTCCCGGCAAAGCAGGTCCGCGCTGTAGCCGTCATTCGGCTATAGCGCGGATCTCTAGTGGTTAAAAGCTCCCTCCTAACTATATGCCACTATCAAGCTGCAAACATTAAACACATTTCATACATACATGCATAATGAAATATAAATAACATACTCTGCGCTAGATAGGTCCTATACCTAATAATCCGTGCCTTGATCTATAATTATAGTTGCACAGATGAGTAATAAAGTGCATAAATAATAAACACACAGCTGGTATAAAGTCCAGGTGCAATCTGTGGCAAGCAAATAACGTGCACACAATTGTAAACACACAACTGAAAAAAAAAGTGCACAAATGCAAATAGTGTCAGAACCACACTCGATAAATTTGATTAAAATATATAAACCTAACCATTACGTGGTGCCACCTTAACCACTTAAGGACCGAGCCTCTTTTTCAGATTTGGTGTTTACATGTTTTTCTAACACCCTAGAGAATAAAATGGCAGTCATTGCAATACTTCAATACTTTTTTTTCACACTGTATTTGCGCAGCAGTCTTACAAGCGCACTTGTAAGTGATTGTGAAAGATAATGTTACGCTAAGTAAATTGATACCTAACATGTCACGCTTCAAAATTGCACCCGCTCGTGGAATGGTGTCAAACTTTTACACTCAATATCTCCATAAGCGACATTTAAAAAATTCTACAGGTTGCATGTTTTTGTGTTACAGAGGAGCTAGAATTATTGCTCTCGCTCTACCAATCATGGCGATACTTCACATGTGTGGTTTGACTACCGTTTTCAGATGCTGGAGCTTCTGCGCGCGAGCTCGTTGGGACAGGGTTTTAAAAAAAAAAAAAATGATCACTTTCATTCCTATTACAAGGAATATAAACATCCCTTGTAGTAGAAAAAAACATGACAGGTCCTCTTAAATATGAGACCTGGGGTCAAAAAGTCCTCAGATCTCATGTTTGGACTTAAATGCAAAAAAAAAAAAAAAGACAAAAAAAAGTAATTTGAATAAATTACATTGAAAAAATGTGCCTTTAAGAGGTATGGGCGGAAGTGACGCTTTGGCGTTGCTTCTGCCCTGCTATGGTATAGAGACGAGTGGGGGCCATCTTAGCCTCACTCGTCTCCATACCACAGAGAAGGCAGATTCTGATCGACTCCCCCGCCACCGACAGCTTCGGTAAGCAGTGGAACCCACCGCAGAGACCACCATTATCGTACACATGAACGGTGCCTGAAGAGATAGACATCTTGGTTGTGGCAGCTGCTGCCACAACCGAGATATCCCTCTTCAAAAATTGGATGTACATTGTCGTGCGCCGGTCGTGAAGTGGTATAACACAAACTAAAATAAACACAGACAGTGTTTAACCACTTGCCTACTGGGCACTTAAACCCCCCTCCTGCCCAGATCAATTTTCAGCTTTTGTTTCTGTGACAAAATTATGCAAATTATTAATTTTTCTTCATAAATTTTGCCCACAATTTATACTGCTACATATCTTTGGTAAAAATAACCCAACTTAGTGGATATTATTTGGTCTTTGTGAAAGTTAGAGAGTCTACAAGCTGTGGTGCGAATTGCACAAAATTGATCACCTGATGTACTGGTGGTCTGTCTCATTTCTTGCGACCCGAACAAGCCAGGAAAGTACAAATACTATTATTAATTATTTTTTTCCACAAAATTGTCATTGTAATAGGTTATTTCTCACGCATGGCATGAGTATACCACAAATGATGCCCCAAAATAAATTCTGTTACTCCTCCTGAGTATTATGATACCACATGTGTGGGACTTTTTCACAGCCTAGCCACATAGAGAGACCCAACATGCAGGGAGCACCGTCACGTGTTCTAGGAGCATAAATTACACATCTAACTTGTTGACTACCTATTACACTTTTGAAGGCCCTGGAGCACCGGGACAATGACACGTGACACTGATGACAGATGGCACTGATACGTGGCACTGATGACACTTATACGTGGCACTGATGACAGATGGCATTAATATGTGGCACTGATGACAGATGGCACTTATATGTGGCACTGATGACAGATGGCACTTATACATGGCACTGATGACACGTGGCACTTATACGTGGCACTGATGACAGATGGCACTAATACGTGTCACTAATACGTGGCACCGATGACAGATGGCACTAATACGTGGCACCGATGACGCGTGACACTGATGACAGATGGCACTGATAAGTGGCATTGATGACAGGTGACACTGACAACAGATGGCACGTGACACTGACAGGTGGCACTGATGACAAATGGCACTGATACGTGGCACTGATGACAGATGGCACTATGTGGCACTGATGACACGTGGCACTGATGACATATGGCACTTATACGTGGCACTGGTGACCGATGGCACTGGTGACAAATGGCACTGACAACAGATGGCACTGGGGACAGATAGCACTAACAGGTGGCACTGGGGACAGATAGCACTAACAGGTGGCACTGGCGGCAGGTGGCACTGGGGAGGATAGCACTGGGCGAGGATGGCACTGGGCGAGGATGGCTCTGGGGCGGATGGCACTAGGGTTGGAATGGCACTGGGGCAGATGGCACTGGCGGCGGATGGCACTGGGGGAGGATGGCACTGGGGCGGATGGCACTTTTTTAACTTTTTTTTTTAAACTCACGGCCGCTGCAGCCGTTGATCTCTCCTTTCTCACACGCTGTCTGTGTGAGGAGGGAGAGCGGGGCTGAGAGATGATCTCATATGTTTACATATGAGATCATCTCTCATTGGACACGCCTATCGCGCTGTAAACGGCCACTGTAATTGGCCGTTTACAGCGATCTGTGATTGGCTGTGTCCAGGACACAGAACTTCCCCGATGCGCGCCCATGGCGGTGCGCAGAGGGCAAGTAAACAGGAGGCCGTCCAGGGACGGCCTCCCGGCAGTTAGCGTCCGCTCTGTAGCCGTCTTTCGGCTATAGGGCGGGCACGAAGCGGTTAATGCATATCAATGTGACAACAAAAAAGTAAATAATAATAAAAAAAAAATATATATATATATATATATATATATATATATATATATATATATATATATATATATATATATATATAAAGAAGTGCAAGTGCATACACCATATGATTGTCCCTATATGATAAACATTAAACAGTCGTTTGTGGCAGCCTGTGTTAGGCTGTGACGAGAAACAAAGTACTGATGGTGGAGATAGATGCAAAACGACATGATCTCCAGTGATCAAATTAACAACATGCTTCTACATCCAGCCATGATTCTGAATCATGCATAGGTGAAATCCAGAGACCCCTTAATAATGAGCTCACTTTGAGCGTGTGACTAGCTTTTAGACTAAGTCAAATCACGCATATGAACCACTATGGATTTCTCAGCTGTTACCCTGGATCAGAAGTTTCCTCAATGCAGTATTTAAAAAGTGCATCAAAAAGAAAAAAGGTGATAGTGCAATATTGTTTTAAAATCTTTATTACACACAAGTTAAAAACCGATCCACCCCCGGGGTACTCAGATGTATAAGGCGCGTCAGTGCACTGTACTTCATAGAGCCTAATAGATACTAAAAACAGTATGGGTATGGCTTTTATTTCCTCTAGGCAGGTATAAATTTATTTAGTTACCCCCGAAATTCGTTTTTATTTATTTTGTTTTTCGTTAAAAAATTGCATTAGTCTGAAAATCCAAATGTATTAAGGTTGAATCTGTCATTGAAGGCTTATGGTGTCTGTTGAATGTTTAGAGAAGATTCGATGGAGCAGCTAAACTCACTGTATGATGCTGCAATCATACATTCCCAGTCAAATATTTCAACTACAAGCTATAGTGGGATTCTAATGTTGTACGTCTTCTATGCTTTTTTTTAAGGCTATAAAAAAATTAAGAAAAAAAAATGCGTGGGGGTCTCCCGAAATTCTATACCAGGCCCTTCAGGTCTGGTATGGATATTAAGGGGCACCCCGCGCCAACAAAAAAAAATGGCGTGGGGGAACCCCTCAAAATCCATACCAGACCCTTATCCGAGCACGCAACCTGGCAGGCTGCAGGAAAAGAGAGGGGGACGAAAGAGCGCCCCCCCCGAACCGTACCAGGCCACATGCCCTCAACATTGGGAGCATGCTTTGGGGTCCCCACAAAGCACCTTGTCCCCATGTTGATGAGGACAAAGGCCTCATCCCCACAACCCTGGCCGGTGGTTGTGGGGGTCTGCAGGCGGGGGGCTTATCGGAATCTGGAAGCCCCCTTTAACAAGGGGACCTCCAGATCCCGGCCTCCCCCGTGTGAAATGGTAAGGGGGTACTTGTACCCCTACCATTTCACCATAAAAGTGACAAAAGTGTAAAAAATTAAAAGAGACAGTTTTTGACAAGTCCTTTATTAAAGTCTGCTTTCATCTTCTTTCTTCTGGTCCTTTTCATTCTTCCTTTCTTCATGCTTCGGTTACTTCTTTCATCTTCTTCTTCCTCTGATCCTCTTCTTCCTCTGATCTGCTTCTTCTTGCTCCGGTGTTCTCGTCCGGCAACTTCCTCCACGGCGTCTCTTCTTCGTTCTCAGGCCACTCCGCGCAATAGGAGGCTCCCGCTGTGTGACGCTTTTCTTCTGACAGTTCTTATATAATAGAGGGCAGAGCCACCCGGTGACTCCGCCCCCTCTACCATGCATCAGAGGGGGCGGAGTCTCTGGATGGCCCCGCCCTCCGTTATATAAGAACTGTCAGAAGAAGAGAAGCGTCACATAGAGGGAGCCTCCCATTGCGCGGAGCAACCCAAGAACGAAGAAGAGACGCCATGGAGAAAGATTCCGGATGAGAACACCGGAGCAAGAAGAAGCAGATCGGAGGAAGAAACCAAAGGATGAAGAAAGGAAGAAGACCAGAAGAAAGAAGATGAAAGAAGACTTTAATAAAGGACTTGTCAAAGACCGTCTCTTGTAATTTTTAACACTTTTTTGGTGAAATGGTAGGGGTACTTTTGTACCCTTGTCCTCATCAACATGGGGACAAGGTGCTTTGGGGGGGACCCCAAAGCATCCTCCCAATGTTGATGGCATGTGGCCTGGTACGGTTCAGGAGGGGGGCCGCTCTCTCTCTTCGCCCCCCTCTTTTCCTGCGGCCTGCCAGGTTGCATGCTCGGATAAGGGTCTGGTATGGATTTTGGGGGGGACCCCACACCATTTTTTGGGGGGCACGGGGTTCCCCTTAAGATCCATACCAGACCTGAAGGGCCTGGTATGCTCTTGAAGGGGAACCCATGCCGTTTTTTTTTAAATTAAAGTTGCCTGGCCTGGGGGCGACTTAAAGTCATGTTGTAAGTCGCCCCAAGCTGCGCTGTGATTCACACTCAAGTCGTGTCCAAGTTGCCTCCCAAAGTCACGCTGAAAGTCATTTTGCCCCTGTGTGAATGGACTGTTACTGATACAAGTTCAATAGACACAGATTGTTATTGTCAGAGTCATGTCGAATCTCCTATTCTATATCAAACTGTGTCACAATGAAAACTAAAATAAAGCATTTATCTATGTCGGATCTTTCGTTTTTCGGATTCTGTGCTTTCGTTACCATTTGTCACAGCGATAATGAATATACCTGAAATTTGGACGAAAAGCAATGCACATGTCTATCCTGGCCCCTCCCCTACGCGTGTCAATACTCAGGGTGTGAGGTATCTTCCTCAGGAAGCCTTGTTTACTCACAATCAAGTTGTCTGCATTGATGAGTCCCTGATTAAGTTTTCTGGCCACTTGTCATTCAAACAGTATCTTCCCAGCAAGCGTGCCAGATATGGGGTCAAGATGTATAAACTCTGTGACAGGACCAAAGGCTATACATATAGTTTTATGGTTTACGAGGGAAGAGATAGTTACGTAGAGCCAGAGAACTGCCCAGACTACATAGGGAGCGCTGGTAAGATTGTGTGGGACTGGTGTCACCCTTATTCGGAAAGAGGTACCACTTATATGTGGACAATTATTACACAAGCATGCCACTTTTTAGTCACTTGTTTGATCACTAAATTGATGCATGTGGCACTGTGCGATCTAATCGCTGGGGCTTTCCCCAGAGGCTTGTTTTAAGAGAGAGCCTGCTTGAGATATAATAATTTGCTCGCTGTGAAGTGGAGGGATTATAAGAATATTTTTGTTCTGTCCTCCCTTCACACAGACACGACGGTCCAAATTCTAAGTCCAAATGTGAGGTATCACCGCAAAGGTCAGAACGAGGGCAGTCATTTTAGCAGTAGACCTCCTCTGTAAATCTAAAATTGTAACCTGTAAAGGCTTTTAAAAATGTATGTAGTTTGTTGCCGCTGCATGTTTGTGTGCAGTTTAAAAGCATGTCGTGTTTGGTATGCATGTACTCGGCAAAAGATAATCTTTTTTATTTCATCAAACATTTGGGCAATATAGTGTGTTTTAGTGCAATAAAATGAAAAAAAGTGTGTTTTTTCCAAAAAAAAATTGCATTTGAAAAATCACTGTGCAAATACTGTGTGAAAAAAATGCAACACCCACCATTTTAATCCGTAGGGCCTTTGCTTTGAAAAAAATTATATAATGTTTGGGGGTTCAAAGTAATTTTTTTCAGGTTTCCGTTACATCAGAGGGGGCGGGGTCGCCCACACGTCACTGGGGAACCCCTGGCTCCCTTCACCAGCGTCGGAGGGGGCGGAGTCAGGTGACGAGTGGCCCCGCCCTCCTAATATAAGAAACGTCAGCGCTGGGATCTCCGCAGTGTCTGCGCAGTGGAGACAGAAGAAGGATGTATGGACAGCGCTGGACTGAGAGATCCCCCGTCGCTGGATATGATCATCCATCGCTGGACCCCGGAGATTCGTCGCTGGATAGCAAGAGTGGATTAGCACCGCTGGAATCTTTTTTTTATTTTTTTTTATTTTTAATAAAGGCATTTTTCAAAAGTGTGTTTGTCTTATTTAACCATTTTGACACTTTCTTTGTGAAATGGTAGGGATACTTTTGTACCCCCTTACCATTTCAAACAGGGGGGGCGGGATCTGGGGGTCCCCTTGTTAAAGGGGGCTTCCAGATTCTGATAAGCCCCCCGCCCGCAGACCCTCACAACCACCGGCCAGGGTTGTGAGGATGAGGCCCTTGTCCTCATCAACATGGGGACAAGGTGCTTTGAGGGGTCACAGACCCCCAAAGCATCCTCCCAATGTTGAGGGTATGTGGCCTGGTATGGTTCAGGAGGGAGGGGGGGCTGCTCTCTCGTCCCCCCCTCTTTTCTTGCGGCCTGCCAGGTTGCGTGCTCGGATAAAGGGTCTGGTATGGATTTTTAGGGGGACCCCCACGTCAATTTTTTTTTAAATTTGATGCCGGGTTCCCCTTAATATCCATATCAGACCTGAAGGGTCTGGTATGGATATTTAGGGGGACCCCACGTCAATTTTTTTTTTAATTTGACATGGGGTTCCCCTTAATATCCATGTCAGACCTGAAGGGCCTGGTAATTGAATTTAGGGGAACCCCCATGCTTTTTTTTTTTTTTTTATCAATGAATGAATGAATTGTCGGCTAATACAGAGAACACTCATTGAGAGTTCTCTGTATTACGGGAGCCGACAATTTAGCCGCAAGTCATTTTAAAAGACTTTTTTTTCCTGCACAAATTGTGCCAAAGTGTCATTTGTGCAGGGACAGTTCTAAGCATCAGAAACATGCGCCCCTTCACAGGCATACTATAGATACCCCCAGCTACGAAATTTAAAGGAATATTACACTTTTATTGTTTCACTTTAATCATTATTAAAATCACTGCTCCTGAAAAAACGGCCGTTTTTAAAACTTTTTTTTGCATTGATCCATGTCCCCTGGGGCAGGACCCAGGTCCCCAAACACTTTTTAGGACAGTAACTTGCATATTACCCTTTAAAATGAGCACTTTAGATTGTGAACGTTCGAGTCCCATAGACTTTAATAGGGTTCTAAAGTTCACACGAAGTTTAGGTCTGTTCGCAGGTTCTGGTGCGAACCGAACAGGGGGGTGTTCGGCTCATCCCTAATCACAACCACTCTGAAGCATGAATCAGAAGCAGAGGATGTGTATGTAATAAACAACTATGGCTGCCCCATGAACTGACAGTATTTAACCACTTGCCGCCCGCCCTATAGCAAATGGACGGCGGCAAAGTGGTTTCATAATCCTGACCGGACGTCATATGACGTGATCAGGATTATGAGCCGCTGCGCGCCCCCGGGGGCGCGCATCGCGGCGATCGTTGTTGCGGGGTGTCACTCTGACACCCGGCAACTACGATCTTGGTAAAGAGTCTCCGACGGAGACTCTTTACCACGTGATCAGCCGTGTCCAATCACGGCTGATCACAGTGTAAATAGGAAAAGCCGGTGATCGGCTTTTCCTCACTCGTGTCTGTCAGACGCGAGTAGAGGAGAGCCGATCGGCTGCTCCTCTGACAGGGGGGGGTCTGTGCTGATCGATTATCAGCACAGCCCCCCCGAGGATGCCCACACTGGACCACCAGGGACGCCACCAGACCACCAGGGATGCCAAGGACAAGGTATGCCACCCTAGACCACCAGGGATTCTAGTCAGTGCCACAATGGATGCCAATCAGTGCCCATAATGGATGCCAATCATTGATTGGCATGCATTATTGATTGGCACTGATTGGCATCCATTAGTGCAATATATTATAATACAATGCCGCCTATCAGTTCCCATCTGTGCCGCCTATCAGTGTCTACCCATGCCCACCTGTGCCGCCTACCCATGCCCACCTGTGCCACCTACCCATGCCCACCTGTGCCGCCTACCCATGCCCACCTGTGCCACCTACCCATGCCCACCTGTGCCGCCTAACCCATGCCCACCTGTGCCACTTATCCATGCCCATCCATGCCAATCCATGCCAATTTGTGCCACCTATCAGTGCCCATCCGTGTCGCCCATCAGTTCCACCCATCAGTGCCGCCTATCAGTGCCACATATCGGTGTCCATCAATGCCACCTCATCAGTGCCACCTCATCGGTGCCCATCAGTGCCGCCTTATCATTGCCCATCAGTGTAACCCCATCAGTGCCCATCAGTGAAGGAGAAAACTTACTTATTTGCAAAGTTTTGAAACTGAAACAAAAAAAAACATTTTTTTTTTCAAAATTTTCGGTATTTTTTTATTTGTTTAGCAAAAAATAAAAACCATAGAGGTGATCAAATACCACCAAAAGAAAGCTCTATTTGTGGGAAAAAAATGATACAAATTTCATTTGGGTACAGTGTAGCATGACCGCGCAATTGTCATTCAAAGTGCGACAGCGCTGAAAGCTCAAAATTGGTCTGGGCAGGAAGGTGTTTAAGTGCCCGGTATTGAAGTGGTTAATTACAAATTGTACAAGCAAAAAGGAATGTTAAAACGGGAAGAACTTCCATTGTTTGTTAGTCCATCCACCCCTCATGCAAAATTACTTGCTAAAACTTTAAAACTTAAACTTAAAGTATATGTCTAGCTAAAACCTTTTTTTTCAAGGCTCAAGTAGATAATGAATTCTGTCCTGGTGGCAATGGTTTTACCAAAAAGAAAGTGAGGAAAAATATGCACAGGGATACAGACAAAAATAGGAATTTGATATAGGATTATAGCCTTCGCCTACTCTTGAAAAAGTTTTACCTTCTGTAGGAATAGCAGACTGGCTGACAAAGGGTTCTAATCCTTCCCCATACTATGCAAAGTTTTGGCTTGACATACTCTTTATGAAAAACAAGCAATGATTAGTAAATATACCTTATGTAAGGTATTCCTTTTTTTTCTAGATACTAATTTTAAGAGGAGTAGCAAAAAAGGCAATGCAGCTTTTGAACTAAAGGTCCACTTTAACACATGATGATACCATTATTGACATTAACCACTTTCAGACCGGACCATTTTGCTGGTAAATGACCAGAGGTCTTTTTACACTTTGGCACTGCGCTGCTTTAACTGGTAATTGCGCGGTCATGCAATGTTGTACCCAAACAAAATTTGCGTCCTTTTCTTCCCACAAATAGAGCTTTCTTTTGATGGTATTTGATTGCCTCTGCGATTTTTATTTTTTGCGATATAAACGTAAAAAGACCGCAAATTTTGAAAAAAAATGATATTTTCTACTTTTTGTTATTAGAAAAATCCAATAAACTCAATTTTAGTCATACATTTAGGCCAAAATGTATTCAGCCACATGTCTTTGGTAAAAAAAAAGTCAATAATTGTATATTTATTGGTTTGCGCAAAAGTTGTCACATCTACAAACTAAGGTACGTTTTCTGGAATTTACGCAGCTTTTAGTTTACGACTGCCTATCTCATTTCTTGAGGTGCTAAAATGGCAGGGCAGTACAAAACCCCCCCAAATGACCCCATTTTGGAAAGTAGACCCCCTAAGGAAATTGATAAGAGGCATGTTGAGCCCATTGAATATTTTATTTTTTTGCCTCAAGCGATTGAATAATGACAAAAAAAAAATTTTTTTTTTTTTTTTACACAAAGTTGTCACTAAATGATATATTGCTCACACATGCTATGGGCGTATGTGAAATGACACCCCAAAATAAATTCTGCTGCTTCTCCTGAGTACGGGGATACCACATATGTGGGACTTTTTGGGAGCCTAGCCGCGTACGGGGCCCCGAAAACCAAGCACCGCCTTCAGGCTTTCTAAGGGCGTAAATTTTTGAGTTCACTTCTCACTACCTATTACAGTTTTGAAGGCCATAAAATGCCAAGATGGCACAAAACCCCCACAAATGACCCCATTTTAGAAAGTAGACACCCCAAGCTATTTGCTGAGAGGCATGTTGAGTTCATGGAATATTTTATATTTTGCCACAAGTTGCGGGAAAATTACAAACTTTTTTTTTTTTTTTTTTTTTTTCACAAAGTTGTCACTAAATGATATATTGCTCACACATGCCATGGGCATATGTGAAATGACACCCCAAAATAAATTCTGCTGCTTCTCCTGAGTACGGGGATACCACATATGTGGGACTTTTTGGGAGCCTAGCCGCGTACGGGGCCCCGAAAACCAAGCACCGCCTTCAGGCTTTCTAAGGGCGTAAATATTTGACTTCACTCCTCACTACCTATTACAGTTTTGAAGGCCATAAAATGCCAAGATGGCACAAAACCCCCACAAATGACCCCATTTTAGAAAGTAGACACCCCAAGCTATTTGCTGAGAGGCATGTTGAGTCCATGGAATATTTTATATTTTGCCACAAGTTGCGGGAAAATTACAAACTTTTTTTTTTTTTTTTTTTTTTTCACAAAGTTGTCACTAAATGATATATTGCTCACGCATGCCATGGGCATATGTGAAATGACACCCCAAAATAAATTCTGCTGCTTCTCCTGAGTACGGGGATACCACATATGTGGGACTTTTTGGGAGCCTAGCCGCGTACGGGGCCCCGAAAACCAAGCACCGCCTTCAGGCTTTCTAAGGGCGTTACAGTTTTGAAGGCCATAAAATGCCAAGATGGCACAAACCCCCCCCAAATGACCCCATTTTGGAAAGTAGACACCCCTAAATTTAGGGGTACACTAGTGAGACTAGGTAATAAATGGCGGGTGCCCTGAAACTATAAAAAAATAACTAACCAACCAGCGTCACCTGTAACAGTTATATGGTGATCACTGGTGAAAGGGTTAACTAGGGGGCAATCAGGGGGCTTTATGCGGTAGTATATGGGGGTCCCTGGCGCTATAAAAAGCTGCGGCGAACCTAAATACCTACTTGCCTAACTAGCGTCACCTGTGACACTAATACAGCGATCAGAAAAACGATCGCTTATTAGGCTGGGTTCACACTGGAGCGATGCGGGAACGCCACGAATGCGCGGCGGGTTCCCGCATCGCATGCCTCCCGGCGGCAGTTCACACTGCCCTATGCGAACTGCTGGGAGTGTCAGTGAAATGTTACTGACACCCCCAGATCAGTTCGCATATCGCAGTGCGATCTGCAAACTCGGATCGCATGGTGTGAACACCCATGCGATCCGATTCTGCTGCGGGCCAAAAAAAGGGTCCCGTGCGAATTTGCGGCGGGTGCGGCGGGTGTGGCGGGTGCGGCGAATGGCTGAACTCGAATCGCACAGAGATCGGATGTGATTTGCACTGCAGTGCGAATCACATCCGTTCTCAAACCGCTGCAATCTGAACCCAGCCTTAGTGACACTGGCGACGGGGGGTGATCACGGGGTTAAACCTTTATTGGGGGGGTTAGGGGGGTACCTTAGAACTAAAGGGGGCTAACCCTAACTGCCCTAACAGTTATTAGTCACAAATGACACCCGCCGGGTGATCAGGGGGTTAAACCTTTATTAGGTAATAAATGGCGGGTGCCCTGAAACTATAAAAAAATAACTAACCAACCAGCGTCACCTGTAACAGTTATATGGTGATCACTGGTGAAAGGGTTAACTAGGGGGCAATCAGGGGGCTTTATGCGGTAGTATATGGGGGTCCCTGGCGCTATAAAAAGCTGCGGCGAACCTAAATACCTACCTGCCTAACTAGCGTCACCTGGGACACTAATACGGCGATCAGAAAAATGATCGCTTATTAGGCTGGGTTCACACTGGAGCGATGCGGAAACGCCGCGAATCCGCGGCGGGTTCCCGCATCGCATGCCTCCCGGCGGCAGTTCACACTGCCCTATGCGAACTGCTGGGAGTGTCAGTGAAATGTTACTGACACCCCCAGATCAGTTCGCATATCGCAGTGCGATCTGCAAACTCGGATCGCATGGTGTGAACACCCATGCGATCCGATTCTGCTGCGGGCCAAAAAAAGGGTCCCGTGCGAATTTGCGGCGGGTGCGGCGGGTGTGGCGGGTGCGGCGGGTGCGGCGAATGGCTGAACTCGAATCGCACAGAGATCGGATGTGATTTGCACTGCAGTGCGGTGCGAATCACATTCGTTCTCATAAACCGCTGCAATGTGAACCCAGCCTTAGTGACACTGGCGACGGGGGGTGATCACGGGGTTAAACCTTTATTGGGGGGGTTAGGGGGGTACATTAGAACTAAAGGGGGCTAACTCTAACTGCCCTAACAGTTATTACAGTCACAAATGACACCAATGCAAAAAAAAAAAAAAAAAAAAAAAAAATGACATTGGTGTCACTGTGACTGGGGGGCAGGGGTAATTGGGGGGGTGATCGGGGGGTAAAGGGGGGGTGTGAGTGTGCCTGGCATGTTCTACTGTGTGTGGGATGTGTTGGTGCAACTCACTGATCCGCTCTCCTCCGTGTCGGAACGAAAAATACCGACACGGAGGAGAGAATACATCACTTCCTCTCCTGTGTTTACATTACAGGAGAGGAAGTGATGTCACCGGGGATTTCTATTCGTCGGGAGCGATCGCGAGGGGGTGGCCATGAATGAATGGCCGTCCCCTCGTCCGGGATCGCTCCCGAACGAAAACCGACCGCCGCAGGCACCGGGCGGGGGCCCGATAGGGCCCCCGACCCGCGGGAGGCAAATCACGTACATGTACGTGCTTATGCCTGCCCGTGCCATTCTGCCGACGTACATCGGCGTTAGGCGGTCGGCAAGTGGTTAAGCTGAACTTTCCACATATTTATCTGAAAAAGAATAAAAAAAAAACACATATTCATTTGAAAAATATAATCCCCAGAACTGAACAAACACAATTAAACCATGATCTCAGTGTTGCCCGACAACAATGCTATCTAGTGTACCAAATGTACAGAAATCACATCATCATCTGATATTGTAAAGAGAGGCAGAGGATTCATAAACATTGTGTATGTGTACCCTGCAAAACTGGTCTCTTATTTGTAAGAATCCAAATGCATCTGAGGCCACATTTATGCGGGTGCAGGAGTACGTGTAAATTAAACAGGTTCCCGCACCACCATGTGGCTGCATAAAAAAATTGTGCTTTTAAGAAAATACACAGGGGTGCAATTAACTCTTAAAGGCACCCCCATGCACTGAAAAATTAGGTGCAGTTTCCCATGTGCAGAAATGTATGGTGTCAAAGCACCATGTGGTTTTCATGGGGCTGCATTTTAACAAATATGCAGGGACCTTTTTCCTGCAGAAAACATGGGCACAGCAGCCCATTCAATTAAACAGGTTGTCGTGCACATGCAAATTCAGCACGCAGAACAGCTCTAATGTGAACCTAGCCTAAATGTTCAAATGGTCCAAGGATATAATATCAAATAATGTTCTGTTGGCATAACGGTTTAGGTCGGGTTTAAAGCCAAACACTAGGGATATATAAATTAGACCAATTATTAATGCAGTTATGTAATCAGTATGTTAAACCATATGGTTATTAACTACAACTGGTATACATACAGCAGTGCAGACAATCAACATGGGGCCTTTGTTAAGGAATTAATAAGGGTCCTTCGTGGACAGCGTAGGGGACATATAGGCTGCATTAAAGATGTGTGTAATTAACCTCACAATATAAAAATCTGGCAAATCAGTTTTGTTAGAACACAGTTAAACAAAAAGTATATATATATATATATATATATATATACATATACATTATCTCACAAAAGTGAGTACACCCCTTTTGTAAATATTTTATTATATCTTTTCATGTGACAACACTGAAGAAATAACACTTTGATACAATGTAAAGTAGTGGGTGTACAGCTTGTATAACAGTTTAAATTTGCTGTCCCCTCAAAATAACTCAACGACAGCCCTTAATATCTAAACCACTAGCAACAAAAGTGAGTACACCCCTAAGTGAAAATGTCCAAATTGGGCCCAATTAGTCATTTTCCCTCCCGCTGTTGACTCATTAGTGTTACAAGGTCTCAGGTGTTAATAGGGAGCGAGTGTGTTAAATTTGGTGTTTTCACTCTCACTCTTTTACTGGTCACTGGAAGTTCAACATGGCACCTCATGGCAAAGAACTCTCTAAGGGTCTGTAAAAAATAATTGCTCTACATAAAGATGGTCTAGGCTGTAAGAAGGTTGCCAAGACACTGAAACTGAGCTGCAGCAGGGTGGCCGAGACCATACAGTGGCTTAACAGGACAGGTTCCACTCAGAACAGGCCTCGCCATGGTCGATCAAAGAAGTTAAGTTCACATTAATGGTCGACCAAAGAAGTTAAGTTCAAGTTAAATTTGACCAAACAAGTTAAGTTTGCGCATCATATTGAGAGGTTGTCTTTGGGAAATAGACTTGCTGTGCTACCCAGCATTGCTGCAGAGGTTGAAGGGGTGGGGGGGGGGGGGGGGGGGGTCGGTGCTCAGACCATATGCCACTTACTGCATCAAATTGGTCTGCATGCCTGTTGTCCCAGAACAAAGAGGTTTAGAAGAGGGGTCATTAACTGCAGCCTTCAAACTTTATCAGTACAGATTTTATTTAATAGCTTTTCAATTATTTGTTTAGCCTGGAGTTTTCCTTTATGTAAACATGAATGAAAAATGAAAGAAAAAAGTCTGTTCTTTCATTATAAGTATGGATGAGAAATGCAGTTTGATAATACACTGTTTAAGTGAGATCTCTTTTTATGGCAGAACATAAAAATGTTTAGGTAAGAATAAATGCATTGATAGCTACATTTTACTAATATTTGATATCTGTACCAACTGTCGACATTGATAGATTGCTCTACTTTATTGGGCCTTTTTTACTGTATTTAAGTATCAGACTTTATGAAAAATTGAAAATGCTAAAAAGATTTTAAGCCCTCCAGAATTCTTAAGATTGCATGGCAATGAAATCACTCTTTTAGAGGAATTGAAAGTCAACAGAAAAATGAAACTGCCGGCTTCAATTCCATGAGAAATACAAGACTCGTCTTTTGCTTATGAGAGAAGGAGGCTAAATTACACGTACTCTTGCATAAAAAGTGTTTTCTTATAAGACTGTGCCTGTAATTCAGAATTGGAAATGAATAAAACATCAACTAGATAGTTGCCAAGTTACAATTTTACAAATATATATAATATAAGTATAGTTAGGTGGCATAACCCCTAACAAATAGATGAAAACTAGGCATATATTTGTGTGTAGGCAGCAAAAACTGGGGCTGAAGCTGGTTGGATCATTAAAGTACATGTAAACTCAATCACTGAAATCACATGTAAGCTTTAACATTAACATTATTGCCATTTCAAATCTGCAACTTTCACTAAATGAATGCCTATCGATCCTGCCATTATACTCCCTGTTTAGTCACTTCCTGGTGTAGGATAACAACAGTCTGTCCTTGTCACACAATTTTGTTCCTCCATTGTGATCCGGTCACAAGAGCTTCTGAGAGAAACTACAAGTGGCCAGTTGAACACTCATTATGCAGGTGTGTCCACTGTTCTCATCAACACACCCACCCTGAGAAATTATATGTGGCCATTGTTGGAATGCATGCATTTAGATAGTAAGTGACTTCAGTGGTTCCCATGCACTGCTGACCAGACGCCAACAGTAAGGAGAAGTACTCCAGGATGTGGTAAGATTCCTTTTTATTAGTGGGTTTCAGGTTAAGTTTAATCTGGTTTAAGGGGTCATAATGTGAAGTGGCAATATGCTCAGTGTGGAACAACCCTATGCCCCCCCCCCACCCCACCCCCATCTATTTTGTACCTTATAGTGATATACAAGTCTTTTTTTATTTGTTTTTTTAAATAACAAATATGTTATAATTACCTGCTCTATGTAGTGGTTTTGCCTCCTGCTGGGGGCTCCCAAGCAGGCACGCTCCCGAGCAGTGGCTCTGTGTGTCCATTCACACACTCAGCTCTGCCCCCTCTATCTCATGATTGGATCACTGACTGTGATTGACAGATGCGGAAGCCAATGACTCCCACTGCTGCCAACAGCCAATCAGGAGTATGAGTCATCAGAGAGCCAAGGCATCACTGGATCGAGAGGGGGCTCAGGTAAGTACTAGGGGGCGCTGCTGGGACTGCTGCACACAGAAGAGTTTTTAACTTCAAGCATAGAATGCATGAAGGTAAAAAAACCTTGTGCCTTTACTTTAAGACCCCTTTCACACTTTACAGGCGCAATAGCGCTAAAGATAGCCTGAGGGCTTTCACACTAGAGCACTGCGCTGGCAGGACACTCAAAAAAGTCCTGCAAGCAGCATTTTTGATGCGCTGTAGTAGCGGTGTATACACCACACCTACAGCGCCCCTGCCCACTGAAATCAATGAGCAGCGCCACCGAAGCACTGGAAAAGTGGCACTGCTTTGCCGGAGCTTCCAAACATTTTTCAGCCATTAGTGGGTGTTAAAAGTGCCCCGCTAGTGGCCAAAATGCGCACGCAGAAATGCCCAGAGCTGCTCAGTGTAAAAGTGCCCTTATTCAGGTGAACCAATCCATTTATCCCTAGTGCTTTACTTGACAAAATGATTTACTTCTAAATGATAAAGCGTGCTTCTGAACAGCAGTAGTACTTAATATTGCTCTGCCTCAAAGATTGCATTAGCAGCAGCAGTAGCCATTGTGAATCTTTCTGTACCGTCATTATCTATAAAGAGGCTCCACTTCCTGCAGTGGCATCACTGAAGCAACTTCACCGATGTAATTGTTCTCATCAAAATGTTATTATTATGCCTATAATTTGCCTTATTCTTACCAATGTGGCCCCAGGGTGTTTCTGTATTATGGCCTCAGACTTGCAGAGTGTGCCAGGTTGTAACAGCAGTGGAAAACACACTTTACAGTTATTGTACATATATTTTTATTGGAACAATTCTTCTTCTGGTGAAAAACGTGCTTATAGTGTCTCTATTTGAATTGCACTTCTTACTTATTCTTTAATTCCTTCTTGTTTTCCTTTGCATTCTATTAATTGCTGCATTCTGTTCATGGTTGCCTTTGAAAAACATGCATATGTGATGCAGTATTTGAGGGTGATATGTAGGATAGAAATACGACACTATCTTCCCTATTGTTTTTCTTTTAAAAACCTTTAAAAAAAAAAAAGGTTTATTAGCTGATGTTTTTAAAGTATACCTATGGTTAACATGTAAAATCTTATATTCATTTCTATGTTGTATTTGAATTATGTCTAGCCTACTCCCTATTAATCTGAGTGATCTCCAAAAATGTATTTAACAATATAAACAATGTCCTCCATACATATGTTTCTCGGTGGATCCCCCACAGTGATCAAATAAGTGCCAGTCTCTAAATATTAACCTCTTAGCCCCCGTACACACGGTCGGACATTCCGGTAACCAAATCCGTCGGATAAATTCCGATGGATTTAATCCAGAAGTGGTCCGGAAGTGGTGTTGCATACACACGGTCGGACTAAGTTGTCGGAATTTCCAGTTGCCAAGAACGCGGTGACCTAAGCCGCATACGACGGGACTAGAAAAGGGAAGTTCAGCACCACGTCTGGCACCCTTTGGGCTCCTTCTGCTGATCTCGTGTTTATCGCGTGTTAATAGAAGTTTGGTGAGAGACGATTCGCGCTTTTCAGATTTGTGCTTCAGTTCGTTACTGCTCTTCAGTTTGTGCTTGTCGGTGTGTATCGGCTTATCAGTGCATGTAGTCAGTAAGCATTTTTTGCTCATTGTGGACATTGTATATATAGTATGCTTTGATTTTTATTGCTTATTGTCTGCTCGTGTCTGGTTTTCAGGTTGTTCTTTCAGGCATTGCTGTTTATCGTTGCTTTCTGTTGTCTGTTCTGACCAGCCGACTGTTTTAAGCCATGTTTCGTGTATGTACTCATCGTAGAGTTTGTGCTGTGCAGGGGCTTGGTGTTGGGCTTTTAACTTTGATACAAGCCCATGAACAGGGCGAGGAGGAGTTTGTGGACCAAGCATTGGTTGCGCCAGCGTGGCCAGTTCTCGCACATGCCTTTGCTTCCTGAGATCCGGGAGAATAATCCTGATTATTTCAGGAATTATCTCCGGATGACGGACCCCGTTTTTCACCGTCTGCTGGCTTTGCTGTCCCCTTATATCAGCAGGCAGGATACCTGCATGCACCAAGTCATCACTCCGGAGCAGAGGCTCACCACCACGTTGCGCTACTTGGCGACAGGGAGAAGCCTTCAGGACCTGTTCTCCACAGGCATCTCCCCCCAGGCTCTGGGGATCATTATTCCAGAGACCTGTTCTGCCATCATTCAGGTCCTGCAGAAGGACTATATGAAGGTAAGTTTTCTCCTTTAACATCACATTCTATGTATTTAATGATTGCTAATGTATTGGATTTCTTTCCTCATTCCCTAATTAACATGATTGGAATATGCTCTAATTGATATGCTGTGCCCCTTTGTCCTCATGCATGCTGGAAGCTTTTCAAGTTCCTTTTTTGTCCTTCATGCATATTTGCCTTCACTAACTTCCCCAGCATGCTCTTCTGGGCCCATAAACCTATAGTTTAGTCACTTAGCAATGTATTTTGTCAGCTCCATAGTATTGCTTTCCCCTAAACACCCCCTAAAATGTGTACAAATGTTATGTGTGTGCTTAAATTCATGCAGAGTGCGAGATTTTATTTTTTATTTTTGGTTGGGCCAAACTCATTAGGAACCCCCCCCCCCCCAACTGCTAGGTCAGCTGATAGCAATCCTCTATCTGATGACTTTGTCAAACCCAATACACACTATACCTACCTTTTTTTCTGGTCAGATTTATGGATGAATTCACCAAAGCATGTAGCGTAAGGGCCTGCCTCAATACTTTTTCAAATGCTACAGTTTTAAGTTTTTTTTCTCCTATTATTATCTTGATAGGTAATAGCAGAATGTCAAAATGTGCTTCCATTTGTTCCTTTTTTTTGTATTATGACACTTCTTACATGTCTGGTGGGCTGCCAATAGTGTAAGTAAGGAGGGGCTGGCCAAAGTATCACACATTATTTATGCATTCAGCTCTCAATGAAGTGGAGAGGGTTACCTGTACAAAACACCCCCCCCTCATTTTTTGCAACGGCCCATCGGGTTGGGGGATGGGAGGTGGTGAAGGGATGGGGAGGTGATGAATCTGATAAGGGGACCTTATACTTTAGGCTTTAAATACTCATTTCCCAAAATGTTATACTGATATTGTCCAAAAATGTTTGTGTCTAATCTGCTTGCAATGTTGATGTGCAAAATTACTATTATTTTTTTCTTGTTTCACTCAACAGTTTCCTTCAACGCCACAGGAATGACAGACTGTGGCCTCCCACTTTGCCAGCCATTGGGACTTTCCCAATTGTGGAGGTGCAATTGATGTGAGACACGTCCAAATCGTCCCACCCCCCAACTCAGGGTCGTACTATTATAATTACAAGGGGTTTAATAGTATCGTGATGTTGGCGGTGGTGTCAGCGACCTATAACTTCCTTTATGTGGACGTGGGGCAAAATGGCCGGATGTTGGATGGTGGAGTGTTCGCACAGACGGAATTCTACTGGCGTCTCCAGAGTGGCAGTCTGGGCTTGCCACCTCCAGAGGAGAATGTAGAAGAACTCCCGTTTGTTTTCGTCACGGATGAGGCGTTTGCTCTGGCAAACCACCTGATGCGGCCTTTCCCGATGAGGACCCTCACCCCGGATCAGAAGATCTTTAATGTGTGGCTGGCCAGAGCCAGAAGAGTCGTGAAGAACACTTTCAGAATACTGGCCAGCCGGTTCCCCCTATTTTTGACGCCAATCCACAGGGCGGAATATAAACTAAATCACATTGTGCTTGCCTGCTGTGTTCTGCGCAATTTTTTGAAAAAACATTCCTCAAACTATGTGGTCTCAGTTGGCCTAGATGCAGACTTGCCGGAAAATGTCAAACTCATGGCCCTTGAAGCTGTTCGTCCTGGCTTGCCCCCCCCCAAGCACCTGCGAGGTCAGAAACCAATACATGGAGTACTTTGTGGGTAGAGGGGCCATTGATATGCCAGACAATGTCTGAGAGGCATTATTGTAATACATTTTTCTTTTAAACTCCAATAATCTTTGTTTTCATTTACTGCTTGGCTTTGTTTTAGGTGTCTCATAGGTATTTTTGCTGGTTTTTTTTGGGCCTTTTTTAACAACAGTGCAAACCCAAGTTCTGAGTAAAATGAGGTGACAGTCCCTTCTTCAGATAATCTTATTATTATTATTCAGGATTTATATAGCGCCAACAGTTTGCGCAGCGCTTTACAATATGAGGGCAGACAGTACACTTACAATACAAATCAATACAGGAGGAATCAGAGGGCCCTGCTTGTTAGAGTTTACAATCTAGAAGGGAGGGTCAAGTTGAAACAAAAGGTAATAACTGTGGGGGGATGAGCTGATGGAGAAAATGAAAATACAGTTAGGTGTGGGTGGGGTAGGCTTCTCTGAAGAGAAGTGTTTTCAGGGATCGTCTAAAAGCTAATAAAGTAGGAGATAGGCGGACAGATTGGGGTAGGGCATTCCATAGGATTGGAAAGGCTTTGGAAAAGTCCTGGAGGCGAGTATGGGAGGAGGTGATGAGGGAGCTAGAGAGCAGGAGGTCTTGAGAGGAACGAAGAGAACGAGTAGGATGGTATTTAGAGACTAAGCTAGTAATGTAGCTGGGGGCAGAGTTGTGGATGGCTTTGTATGTAGTTGTTAGTATTTTGAATTTAATTATTTGGCTGAGCGGAAGCCAGTGGAGGGATTGACAGAGAGGAGTAGCAGACACAGAGTGATTGGTAAGGTGGATGAGTCTGGCAGCGGCATTCATGATGGATTGAAGAGGTGATAGACTATGTAGAGGTAAGCCAATGAGAAGGGAGTTGCAGTAGTCGAGGTGGGAGATGACCAGCGAGTGAATTAAGAGCTTTGTTATGTCATTGGTCAGAAAGGGGCGTATTTTGGAGATGTTGCGGAGGTTGAGGCGGCAGGATTTGGACAGTGATTGGATGTGTTGCTTGAAGGAGAGTTCAGAGTCCAGGACTACACCTAGAACCTTGGCGTGAGGGGATGGACTTATGGTTGTGCCATCAATTTTGACAGTGAGATCAGGGGAAGGGGCATATGGGGGAGGAAAAATTATAAGTTCGGTTTTGGATAGATTGAGTTTGAGAAAGTGATGTGACATCCAGACTGATATATCTGATAGTAAATTAGTGATACGTGAGGAGACAGAGGGAGTGAGCTAAGGGGTAGAGAAATAGATTTGGGTGCCGTCAACATAGAGGTGGTATTGGAAGCCGTGGGAGGCTATCAGTTGACCCAGGGAGGAGGTATAGATTGAAAATAGGAGTGGTCCAAGAACAGAACCTTGGGGGACCCCAACAGAGAAAGGAAGAGGAGAGGAGGAAGTAGAGTTGTAAGAAACGCTAAACGTGCGGTTGGATGAGTAGGAAGAGAACCATCGTAGAGTACGGTCATGGAGACCAAAGGTGTGGAGTTTTTTGAGAAGGAGGGGGTGGTCAACCGTATCAAAGGCAGCAGAGAGGTCCAGGAGGAGGAGTACAGAATAATGTTGATTGGTTTTGGCCGTTAGTAGATCGTTTGTTAGTTTTAGGAGAGCAGTTTCTGTGGAGTGTTGAGGACGAAATCCAGACTGAAGGGGATCAAGAAGGCTATTATGTTGTGGGTCTGCTACACACACACCTTGTTTTTGTTGATAATGTATGTAGTGCATTACTGAAAAAAATATTGCTCATTTTCAGCACCATGGCAGAAATCTGTGGGGTCATGAAAATGGCGTGATTGGGGAAATTTAAACATCACTGTGGGTGTTATTTACTAAAGGCACATCCACTATGCACTACAAGTGCACTGCGAAAGTGCACCTGAAACTTCACTTGGAGTGTAAAGTGGATTTGCCTTTAGTAAATAACACCCATTGCCACAGAAAACAACAACTTTACTACAAATACTGCTTTTGCGCATTGAAAAAGGAAGCCACACATTGTTGATAATTTCACTTTTTACTCAAAGCACATTCACATGTGCGTCTAGAAAAGGGTTTTACAACAAACCAACATATTTGGTGTATAGAAAACATTATTTTGGGTAACATTTTTATAATTTGGCGTTTTTGTGTAAACAGGCATGTATCAAAGCATAACATACAGGACACAGGAACTTACAAAGTTCAACTTTGAAAAGTGAAGACAATATCAGACATGAGTATGTACAAACTGTGCTGATTAAGGATGAGCCGAACACCCCTCTGTTTGGTTTGCACCAGAACCTGCGAACAGACCTAAACTTCGTGTGAACTTTAGAACCCTATTAAAGTCTATGGGACTCGAACATTCAAAATCTAAAGTGCTACTTTTAAAGGCTAATATGCAAGTTACTGTCCTAAAAAGTGTCTATGGACCTGGGTCCTGCCCCAGGGGACATGGATCAATGCAAAAAAAGTTTTAAAAATGGCTGTTTTTTCAGGAGCAGTGATTTTAATAATGATTAAAGTGAAACAATAAAAGTGTAATATTCCTTTAAATTTCGTACCTGGGGGGTTTCTATATTATGCCTGTGAAGGGACGCATGTTTCCCATGCTTAGAACTGTCCCTGCGCAAAGTGTCATTTCGCAAGGAAAAAAAGTCTTTTAAAATCACTTTGAATTGTCAATGGGGGTGTTCTCTGTATTACGGAGCCGACAATTCATTCATTGATAAAAAAAAAAAAAAAGCGTGGGGTTCCCCTAAATTCAATTACCAGGCCCTTCAGGTCTGGTATGGATATTAAGGGGAACCCCCGTGTCACATATTTTAAAGAAATTGACGTGGGGTCCCCCTAAAAATACATACCAGACCCTTTATCCGAGCACGCAACCTGGCAGGCCGCAGGGAAAGAGGGGGGGACGAGAGTGTGCCCCCCCTCCTGGACCATACCAGGCCACATGCCCTCAACATTGGGAGGATGCTTTGGGGGTCTGTGACCCCTCAAAGCACCATGTCCCCATGTTGATGGGGACAAGGGCCTCATCCCCACAACCCTGGCCGTTGGATGTGGGGGTCAGCGGGCGGGGGGCTTATCAAAATCTGGAAGCCTCCTTTAACAAGGGGACCCCCAGATCCCGCCCCCCCATTTGAAATGGTAAGGGGGTACAAAATTACCCCTACCATTTCACAAAGAAAGTGTAAAAAATGGTTAAATAAGACAAACACACTTTTGAAAAATTCCTTTATTAGAAATAAAAAAATAAATAAAAGATTCCAGTGGTGCTAATCCACTCTTGCTATCCATCGACGGCTGATCATCTCTCCGGGGTCCAGCGATGGCTGATCTGATCCAGCGACGGGTGATTTTCAGTCCAGCGCAGTCCATCCATGCATCCATTTTCTTTCTCTATTGAGGAGACACTGCGGGATCCCAGCGCTGATGTTTCTTATATTAGGAGGGCGGGGCCACCCGTCACCTGACCACGCCCCCTCTGACGCTAGCGAGGGAAGCCAGGGGTTCCCCAATGACGTATGGGTGACCCCCGCCCCCTCTCATGTAACGGAAGCCAGCGTTACATCAGAGGGGGCGGGGTCACCCATACGTCATTGGGGAACCCCTGGCTTCCCTCACCAGCATCAGAGGGGGCGGGGTCAGGTTACGGGTAGCCCCGCCCTCCTAATAAAAGAAACAGCAGGGCTGGGATCTCTGCAGTGTCTCCTCAGTGGAGACAGAAGAGGGATGCATGGATGGACTGCGCTGGACTGAAAATCACCCGTCGCTGGATCAGATCAGTCATCGCTGGACCCTGGAGACCTGGTATAGATTTTTAGGGGGACCCCACGTCAATTTTTTTTTTTTATTCTTTATTTAAATTTTTCATTTAAGTTGCATACAAAACATAATCAAGTATTAAAAGAAAACCATAGGACCAAAATACATTCATGCCCTTCAATTTTTCACATTATCCTGTTTTTCTTTCTTTACTTCTCAAGTTCTTTTAAAATATTTCCCTCCCACCCCTCTCCCCACCCCTACCGACCCATTACCTCGTTAAAAATCATAGATTGTCTAAAGATTTTCCAGTATTTCCATTTCACATGGAATCTCTTTCTTTCTCTTTCTTCCTCCATTCCCAGCCCTTCAATACTATACATTTCCTCAACTTTTCCTAACCATTCCTTTACTTTGGGTGCTTCTATTTCTTTCCATTTTTTCGGAATCAGACTTTTTGCCACGTTTATTAATGAGCTTGTAAGGGAATTCCTATACTCCTTAATTGGGGAATCTACTGCATGGAATAGGCATAACCATGGGTTCTCAGGTAACTGTATTTTAGCTATTACTTCTATATATCTTATTATTTCTCTCCAATGTTCTTTAATCTTGGGACAGTCCCACCATATATGGGCCAAACTTCCCGTTTGTCCACAATTCCTCCAACATTTCCCAGATTGTCCCTCCTGGTACTTTGCCATTATATCTGGGGTCCTATACCATCTTACTAAAATTTTATAATTTGTTTCTATCATCTTACTATTTTCCATGGATCTGTGCACCATCTTCAATATTTTTTCTATATTTTGGTTTTCACCCCGTGCTCCTATCTCTTCTTCCCATTTTTTAATGAAAGTTGGTACCTCCGCTTCACATTCTCGTCTCAAGACCATTAGACTGGGCAATACCTGCCCTTGGGGTTTTCCCCTCACATATCCGCTCCAAGGCAGTCAAATTTTCTCCATCTCTAAGCGGTTGTGGTAGTCTTGAGACGAAATGTCTAAGCTGCAGGTATCGCCACTCATTCAAATCCATCCAATCATTTTCTTTCTGTAATATTGCTAGTGTTTTCAATTTCCCCTCTTTAATTATGTGTCGTAATTGCATATTATCTTGTTTTATCCATTTCCCTCCTATTGTACTTTTACCAGGTGCAAAAAATCATTATCTTTTAAATAAATTAAAGAGGAATTATATTTCCACTTGTTATGTTTGTGTATTCCCTCCCATACTCTAAACACATTTTTTGTGACCAAAGGTGTTGTCTTCCCTAGTGATCTATATTTTAAAGGAGTCCAGATTTCTCTACCTAGATTTGTGCCTGATAAACTGTGTTCTATTTTTCCCCATCTTTTTTTACTTTCTAATTTTGCCCATCCACCACCCGTGTTAACACGGCTGCTTCGTAATATTTTCTAAAGTCTGGGACATTCAGACCCCCCTCATCTTTTCCCTTTTGCAAAGTCTTCAGTGGGGTTCTAGGTTTCTTGTTGTTCCAGATAAATTTAGAAATTAAAGAATTTATCATTTTAAAATATAGAGGGGGGATATATATTGGTAATAGCTGAAATTTATAAAGGATTTTAGGTTGAATAATCATTTTTAAGGCATTAATTCTTCCCAACCATGACAGGGGCTTTGTTCTCATTCTCTTTATTTCTTCTCTCAATTCTTCTAGAAGGGGGATATAGTTTATTTGATATATTTTTTCTATTGATGCAGTCAGTTTAATCCCTAAATATTTAATTTCTTTTTGCCATAGAAATGGGAATTCTCTCTTAATGTCAAGTTCTTCTCTCGAATTTATATTTACGTTTAAGATTTCTGACTTGCTTGGGTTAATTTTAAAGTTAGATAATTCCCCGTACTCCTGTAAAGCCTTTAACAAGTTTGGCATGGAGATTCGTGGGCTAGATACATAAAACAGAATATCATCCGCGAATGCGGCTGTCTTATGTATTTCTCCCTCTATCTCAACCCCTTTATATCTGGGTTTCTCCTTATCGTCTCCAGGAGTGGCTCCAATGCCAGAACGAACAATAGGGGGGACAGCGGACACCCCTGTCTAGTCCCATTGTTCATTCTGAAGGCTGTTGATAGTACCCCATTAACTCTTACCACTGCCTTGGGGCTGTTATATAGTGCCTTTATCCACTTCAAAATTTTGGGTCCAAACCCCATTCCCCTTAGGGTACCCATCATGAATCCCCAGTCTACTCGATCAAAAGCTTTCTCAGCATCTATTGATAGGAGTAGACTGGGGATTCTACTCTCCTTCATCCTCTGAAGCAGTAATATTGACCTTACTCCATTATCTTTTCCTTCTCGCCCCTCAATGAATCCCACCTGATCTGCATGGACTAAGCTAGGCATTAACTTCTTTATTCTAGCGGCCAATATTTTTGCGAACAATTTAACGTCCGTATTGAGTAGTGAGATCGGTCTATAGTTTGAGCATATTGTATTCTCTTTTCCCTCTTTCAATATCGTGGAGATTGTTGCAGTGGAGGCCTCCTCGCTCAGTCCATATTTTGTACCTAGTCCATTATAATATGCACATAAAATTGGGGCTAGTATGTCTCCAAACTTTTTTAGATATTCTATTATATAGCCATCAGGCCCTTCCTCCTTTGGTCTCTTTTATTGCCTGTATTACTTCTTGGACTGAGATTGGATTCTCCAATTCCTGCGCCAATTCCCCCGGTATTTTAGGGATATTTGCTTGAAATATATAGTCTTTGATTTTTCCCCTTCTCTTCATCTCTTGTTTTTCTGTCTCTTTTTTTCTCACGGAATATAACTGCTCGTAATATTCTATAAAAACTTCTGCTATTTCCTTAGTTTTATAGACCGACTCTCCCTCTTTATTTACCGTATATACTCGAGCATAGGCCGACCCGAATATAAGCCGAGGCCCCCAATTTACCCCCAAAAAAACTGGCAAACTTATTGACTCGTGTATAAGCCGAGGGTGAGACATGCCTGTCCATCCCTGTGTGTGTGTCCGTCCATCCCTGTGTGTCCGTCCATCCCTGTGTGTCCGTCCATCCATCCCTGTGTGTGTGTGTGTCCATCCATCCATCCATCCCTGTGTGTGTGTGTCTCCATCCATCCATCCATCCATCCCTGTGTGTGTGTGTCTCCATCCATCCATCCCTGTGTGTGTGTGTCTCCATCCATCCATCCATCCATCCCTGTGTGTGTGTGTCTCCATCCGTGTGTGTGTGTGTGTGTGTGTGTGTGTGTGTGTGTGTGTGTGTGTGTGTGTGTGTGTCCAGCCTACCTGTGTCCCGAGCCTTTGTCCCGAGCCTCCGTCCCGTGCCTTGCCTCCTTGCCTCCGTCCCGTGCCGTGCCTTGCCGCCGTGCCTTGCCTCCGTCCCGTGTCGTGCCTTGCCTTGCCTCCGTCCCGTCCCGTCCCGTGCCGTGCCTTGCCTTGCCTCCGTCCCGTGCCCTCTTCGTCGGCGCCTCGGCGGCCATTGTAAAATTCAAAAGCCTCCGCCTTCGCCTGTGATAGGCGGAACACTGAATTTCCCAGCAGCCTGTGTTCCGCCTATCACGGACATCGTATCATCCTCGTCCGTAGTACGAGGATGATACGATGTCCGTGATAGGCGGAACACAGGCTGCTGGGAAATTCAGTGTTCCGCCTATCACAGGCGAAGGCGGAGCCGGAGGCGCGGCTTTTGAATGATAGAATGGCCGCTGTCTGTCTGCTCGACACGCTGATCGAGCGGGCAGACAGCGATGACTCGAGTATAAGCCGAGGGGGGCACTTTCAGCCTCAAAAAAGAGGCTGAAAATCTCGGCTTATACTCGAGTATATACGGTAATATTTTCTCTATATAATTCTTCGATCTTTTTTTCCTCAATATCTTTGCTAAGATCTTACTATTTTTAATGCCGCTATAATATCTCTCTTTAGTAATCCTATTATATATCGTCCTCATTTCCTGTTCCATTAATTCCCCAAGTTCCTCTCTTTTCATAGCCAGTTTATGTAATAGGTCTACTACCTGTCCACTCTCCCTGCCATTTGCCTTTTTATGTTCTTGCTCTAATCCATGGATTTCCTCCCTCAACTCCCTACTCTTTTTTATACCTTCTCTCTTCCTATTTGTACCTAGTGAAATATATATCCCTCTTATATAAGCTTTATGTGTCTCCCAAATAATATTTTCCATATTCTCTTGATTTAAATTAGTGGTAAAAAAAAACTCCAATTCCTTTCTAATTATTTCCTCTCCCTTCTTGTCCAACAGTTCCCTATTCAATTTCCAGGAAAAAGGAGATTTCTGAAATCCTGGGATTTTGATCTTCAGGCATATTGGAGAATGATCAGACAATGTTCTAATTCCTATATCTGTGGATATCACCTCGTCCAGAACCCTATGTTCCACTAACCAGTAGTCGATCCTTGTGTACAGGGGAATAGAACGAGTAGTCTCGTATACTTGGGTGCATAGTTCTCCACGCATCCATAAGCTGATACTGATATAGCCTATGTTTTATTATTCTCCTCTGCTCCTTCCCAATCCCCTGCACATGGGATGAACTATCCATTTGCGGATTCATACAAAAGTTCATATCTCCAGCTATAATTACTCTTCCTCTTTTAAAATCCCATAATTTCTCCAATATTCCTTTCAGAAAAACCGTTGGACTTCTATTTGGGCAGTATATGTTAGCGAGGGTATAGTCTACTCCCCATAGTTTCCCCTTCAGAAAGAGGAATCTACCCTCCGGGTCGACTAATCTTTCTTCTATTTTATAGTATACCTTCATATTGTTCTATTTCTTTCAAAATTTTAAACCGCTTTGCTGATTCATTTAGCCCCCTAACGTTGTATGACAAACAATTAACTATAGACATAGATTTTAGTCAGGCTGTTTTTTTCTCTTTTCTCACTTTGCGAGGTTCTCTGCTGTCGGGTCTTCTTTCTCCCCCCACCCCTCCCACCCCTCCTCCCAACCTCCTCCCAACCCTCCCAGACCCCTCTTTGGTCCTTGTACCTATATCCAGAATATATCCCCATCCTGGAATATGTACCTCACCCCTTGGGGTAAAGCTCCAAGCCCAGCAATTCCGTGTCCCTCCATATATAGCAGTGATTACTGTATAAATGACAATGGTCCCAAAAATGTGTCAAAAATGTCCGATGTGTCCGCCATAATGTCGCAGTCACAAAAAAAATCGCTGATCGCCACCATTACTAGTAAAAAAAAATAATAAAAAAATATTAATAAAAATGCCATAAAACTATCCCTATTTTGTAAACGCTATAACTTTTGCGCAAACCAATCAATAATCGCTTATTGCGATTTTTTTACCAAAAATATGTAGAAGAATACGTATCGGCCTAAACTGAGGGGAAAAAATGTTTTTTTTATATATTTTTGGGGGATATTTATTATAACAAAAAGTAAAAAATAATGCGTTTTTTTCAAAATTGTCGCTCTATTTTTGGTTATAGCGCAAAAAATAAAGACCGCAGGGGTGATCAAATACCACCAAAAGAAAGCTCTATTTGTGTGAAAAAAAGGACACCAATTTTGTTTGGGAGCCACGTTGCACGACCGCAAAATTGTCAGTTAAAGCGATGCAGTGCCGAATCGCAAAAAGTAGTCTGATCTTTGACCAGCAAAATGGTCCGGTCTGTAAGTGGTTAATAGGAACCTGTTGAAAAATGTCAATCTGGGAGTAAGCACGTTTCAGGAGAGGTCAATGTTTCTCAATGATTCTGAATATTTTTTCACTATAACTATGAAACTGAAATGAAAAGGGCAGTCTTTGTAGGTCCTGTTTCTGTTTCCTAAATATGCTCTCACACCCATGACTAGGGATGAGCTTCGTGTTCGAGTCGAACGTACGTTCGACTCGAACATTGGCTGTTCGGCCGTTCGGCGAATTCCGAACGTTTGGGCCGTTCGTGTCAAAATTCGAGTGGCGCGCGCGGACCACAATGCACTGCGGTGGCGCAGTGCATTGCTGGCTCATGATTGGCCAAGCATGCACTGTGACCCCGCATGCTTGGCCAATCGTAGCGCCAGCAGCGAGGAGAGCCATGATTGGCCACAGGCATTCTGCCTGTGGCCAATCATAGCTCAGGCTGTGTAGTGCACGCCCCACACTATATAAGGCCGCCTTTGAGGCGGCCTCGTGTAGTGTGTTAGCATCTGAAGCAGTGGGTGTTCTGTGTACCTTCAACACAGTACACACCGATCGTTTTTGGCTGATTTCCTATCTTGCTGCTGTGTAGTGGTTGTTGTCTGTGCCCTGACCGCAGTATACACCACTATATTCACCTCACCTATATAGCTAGTGATCTAGCTTTAACCACTTAACAACTGCCCATTGCCGATTAACGGCTTCAGGGCGGTTGTTTAACTCTGAGAGGTCGTTAATTAACGGCCTCCCAGAATTCTGCTCTCGCGCGCCCCCTGGGGCGCGCACTCGAGAGCATCCGTGACCCGGCGCATCACGGATCACGGTAAACGGCCGCTCGTCGCGGCCGTTTACCACGTGATCGCTTCGTCAAATGACGGAGTGATCACTTGTAAACAAACCTCCCTCCCCTCTCTGTACCGATCGGTACATCGGAGGGGAAAGAGATCGGTGTCAGCAGCGATGTGGGCTGCATCTGCAGTGCCCACATCGCTGCTCACCGAATTTAACCCCTCAATTCCCTGCCAATACTCTGCAATACCAGTGCATACTCTGCAGTACCCTGCCATTACTCTGCAGTACCCCGCCATTACTCTGCAGTACCCCGCCATTACTCTGCAGTACCCCGCCATTACTCTGCAGTGCAGTACCCTGCCATTACTCTGCAGTACCCCCCATTACTCTGCAGTAACCCCCATTACTCTGCAGTACCCTGCCATTACTCTGGAGTACCCCCCAATACTCTGCAGTACCCTGCTATTACTCTGTAGTACCCCGCCAATACTCTGCAATACCCTGCCATAAATTGCCATACCCAGCCATACTCGGTGATACCCTGAAATACCCAGCCATAGACGCCCCCCACCCCTCACCGCCCTCCGGTGCTTCTACCAACTCGCCAGTACGATCAAAGCCAGAATCTTTTTTTTATTTTTTATTTCAGGCTTCCCAGCCTAGAGGTGAGATGTGGGGTCATATTGACCCCCAGATTTCACTGTAAAGAGGACCTGTCACCCCATATTCCTATTACAAGGGATGTTTACATTCCTTGTAATAGGAATAAAAGTGATCAAAAATATATTTTTGGGGAAAAAAATGTCAAACTAAAATAAATAAAGTAAAATGAACAATAAAAAAAAAATTTTTTTTAAAGCGCCCATGTCCCCATGTGCTCGCATGCAGAAGCGAACGCATGCGTAAGCCCCGCCCACATATGAAAACGGTGTTCAAACCACACATGTGAGGTATCACCGAGAACGTTAGAGCGAGAGCAATAATTCTAGTCCTAGACCTCCTCTGCAACTCAAAACATGTAACCAGTAAAAAAATATTTAAAGTGTCGCCTATGGGGATTTTTTAAGTAGCGACGTTTGGCGCCATTCCACGGGCATGTGCAATTTTGAAGAGTGACATGTTTGATATCTATTTACTCAGCATAACTTCATCTTTCACTTTATGCAAACATTGGGCTAACTTTACTGTTTTTTTTGTTTGTTTTTTAAGCACAAAACAGTTTTTTCCCCCAAAAAAAACGCGTTTGAAAAATTGCTGTGCAAATACCGTGTGAGATAAAAATTTGCAACGACCACCATTGTATTCTCCAGGGTCTTTGCTAAAAAAAAATATATATATAATGTTTTGGGGTTCTCTGTAATTTTCTAGCAAATAAATGATGATTTTTACATGTAGGAGAGAAATGTCAGAATTGGCCTGGGTGCTCCAGAATGCCTGATGGCGCTCCCTGCATGTTGGGCCTCTGTATGTGGCCACGCTGTGTAAAAGTCTCACACATGTGGTATCGCCGTACTCGGGAGTAATAGCAGAATGTGTTTTGGGGTGTGATTTGTGGTATGCATATGCTGTGTGTGTGAAATAACCTGATAATATGACAATTTTGTGGAAAAAAAAAAAAAAAAGGAAATAGGCCGTCAGTACTTCAGGTGTGATCAATTTTCAGATATTGGCACCATAGCTTGTGGACTCTATAACTTTCACAAAGACCAAATAATATCCACCAATTTGTACTTCTTTTTACCAAAGATATGTAGTAGTATGAATTTTGGCCAAAATTTATGAAGAAAAAATTACTAATCTGCTAAATTTTATAACAGAAACAAAGAAAAATTCATTTTTTCGCAGAATTTTCGGTCTTTTTTCTTTTATAGCACAAAAAATTAAAAACTGAGAGGTGATTAAATACCACCAAAAGAAAGCTCTATTTGTGTGAAAAAAAGGACAAACATTTCCTATAGGTCCAGTGTTGCATGACTCAGTAATTGTCATTCAAAATGTGAGGGCACCGAAAGCTGAAAATTGGTCTGGTTATTAAGGGTGTTTAAGTGCCCAGTGGTCAAGTGGTTAATAATAGAGCTTGCAGTCAGTAGTGTTAGGAGATAGTGCGTGCTGTCTGCGTGCTCTGTACCCAGTACATACCGCTATAATATAGGGCAGGCCCCTACTTTCAAACATCCAACTTACAAACATCTCCTACTTGCAAACGCAAGGAGACAGCAGCAAGTGAGATACCTGTACCCAGTACATACCGCTATAATATAGGGCAGGCCCCTACTTTCAAACATCCAACTTACAAACATCTACTTGCAAACGCAAGGAGACAGCAGCAAGTGAGATGAAAAAAGATGGACGACAAAACAAATTATACAGGGGTGATAACCCTTCCCTATGTTTTCCAAAAAGCTTAAAAATTGTTTTTTTGACTGGAGCTACACTTTAAAAATGTACCGGTTGAAAATTACAAACAGATTCAACTTAACACAACAAACCTACACAGTCCCTGTCTTGTTTGCACCGCCTGTATACTGCTGTTCTGAGTATATAGGGCCTGGGGGCCACACGCATTTCCTTTTTTTAATATGGGTACGGGGTTCCCCTTAATATGCGTACAAGACCCAAATAGGCTGGTAATGGGCAGGGAGGGCTACCCATGCCATTTTTCTGAATGATTTTCAACCATATTGCAGGAACCAGATATAACATTAAAACCGCAAGCAGTTTTAAATGGTGTTATTTCCGTTTAATGTCATTTGGTGCAGGGACTGTTCTAAACACGGGAAACACGTTGCACTTCACAGGCATACTACAGACACCCCCCAGGCACCATATTTAAAGGAATATTTCACCTTTTTTTTTCACTTTAATCGTCATTAAAATCAGTGCTCCCGCCAAAACTGCAGTTTTTAAAACTTTTTTTTGCAGTGACCCATGTCCCCTGAGGCAGGAGGCAGGTCCCCAAACCCTTTTTAGGACACTATCTTGCATATTAGCCGTTAAAATTAGCACTTTCCATTTCGAACGTTCGAGTCCCATAGACTTCAATGGGGTTCGAACGTTCGTAACGAACGCAGGGGTCGTTCGCAAGTTCTGGTGCGAACCGAACCGGGGGGTGTTCGGCTCATCCCTACCCATGACGTTGCAATTTTAGAGCTACCTGTGAGATCATCCTCAATGGATACTTTCGTTCCCTAAACTTCTGGCACATTTCTTCCAATCTGATTTTTCTAACTGAAGTGGAATAAAACAGAATTTCTATATACCTGACTAGAATAAAATTTGGTTTCTGTCAGTCAGTTTTATATATAGATCAGAGTTGATCTGATTCCGATATATATAAAATCCTTGTGTTAAAGAAAGGAACTGATTTTCCACCAATATTAATTTTAAACTCAATATCGGGACAGAATGCATTCAACATTTCATCAAATACTTTTAATGACTCAATGTTGCCCCGCCATATTGCAAACACGTTGTCTATGTAGCGCCACCAAGCGGCGCACTGTTTCTGCAAAAATGTATTCAGAAAAATTTGCTTTTGTTCGAATTCGCTCATAAATGCACAAGATATTTTTTATCGAATTGCTCTTTAAGACACAATATCTATCTATGTCTTGAATAGCAATTAGATAAAAAATATTTTTGCACTGGAGAACGTGTCTCGTCCTTGGTATTGGATATTGGGGGGAAGATTGGTAGTCCACCCTGACACTGAACTCCTGAAAAATAGAGGAACAGAGGAAGTAACCTATCTTGTGTATGTATATATATATATAGATACAGCATCTCATAAAAGTGAGTACACCCCTCACATTTTTGTAAATATTTTATTATATCTTTTCATGTGTTCATGTGTTTTTTCCAGCACTGCCTTTAACCTCATGGGCATGGAGTCCACCAGAGCTTCACAGGTTGCCACTGGAGTCCTCTTCCATTTTTCTATGACAACATCATGGAACTGGTGGATGTTAGATACTTTACGCTCCTCCACCTTCAATTTGAGGATAACCCACATATGCTCAATAGGGTTTAGGTCTGGAGGCATGCTTAGCCAGTCCATCACCTTTACCCTCAGCTTCTTTAGCAAGGCATTGGTCGTCTTGGAGGTGTGTTTGGGGTCATTATCATGTTGGAATACTGCCCTGCGGCCCAGTCCACGAAGGAAAGGGATCATGCTCTGCTTCAGTATGTCACAGTATATGTTGGCATTCATGGTTCTCTCAATTAACTGTAGCTCCCCAGTGCCAGCAGCACTCATGCAGCCCCAGACCATGACACTCCCACCACCATGCTTGACTGTAGGCAAGACACACTTGTCTTTGTATTCCTCACCTGGTTGCCGCACACACGTTTGACAACTTCTGAACCAAATACGTTTATTTACTTTGTCTCATCATACCACAGGACATGGTTCCAGTAATCCATGTCCTTAGTCTACTTGTCTTCAGCAAACTGTTTGCGGGCTTTCTTGTGCATCATCTTTAGAAGAGGCTTCTTTCTGGGATGACAGCCATACAGACTAATTTGAGGCAGTGTGTGGGATATGGTCAGAGCACTGACAGGTTGACCCTCCCCGCCACTTCAACATCTGCAGCAATGCTGGCAGCACTCATACGTCTATTTCTCGAAGACAACCTCTAGATATGGAGCTGAGCACGTGAACTCAACTTCTTTGGTCGACTAAAGTGAGGCCTGTTCTGAGTGGAACCTGTCCTGTTAAACCACTGTATGATTTTGGCCACCTTGCTGCAGCTCAGTTTCACGTTCTTGGCAATCTTCTTATAGCCTAGGCCATCTTTATGTAGCACAGCAATTATTTTTTTCGGATACTCAGAGAGTTCTTTGCCATGAGGTGCCATGTTGAACTTCCAGTGACTAGTATGAGCAAGTGAGAGCGATAACACCAAATTTAACACACCTACTCACACCTGAGACCATGTAACACTAATGAGTCACATGACACCGGAGAAAGAAAATGGCTAATTGGGCCCAATTTGGACTTATGGGGTGTACTGACTTTTGTTACCAGCGTTTTAGACATTAATGGCATTAAAACATTTACAAAAATGTGAGGGGTGTACTCACTTTGTGAGATACCATATATATATTGTAGACATGTCACTGGAGAAGTGATCGAGGGGGTGTACATCTCACCTAGGTTGCTACACAGTGTGAGATGGTAAATCCAGGATGGATCAGTTTCTCAGCAGCGATATGCTGCTGAGTTGTTATTTAATTTTGCCGGGCCTGGGTTTATATGGAATGGCAGGTAGGTTTGGTAGAGGGACCTGTCATTCCACATCCCCCGATCCAGTTCTGGGTTTGGGATCAGGTGAGCTTTGATCCTAATTAGCCTGGGAAGGTAAAGGCTCTGCAGGGTCTGGAGGTGATTGCTCTCAGCCAGGGAATGAACAATCTGTGTGTTGAAGGAAGCTGCAAGCACAGCCACTGCTGGAGCTAAAACTCACCCTGCGATATCCAGGCGAAAGACGCTGTGTTTGTAAGTGTCAGATAGGTGAGCAGAACCTGTTAGTAAGCGCCCAGCCGGGCTAGGACTTTTATTTTTGTTGTACTTAGAAAGCACGGTGTTGCTGTATATTTTGTTTGCTGGACTGTTTGTACCACGAATAAACGCCAAGATCTGCTTTATAAATTCCAAGTCTGCTGTGAACTGTGTCCAAACACACCCTACCCCGGGAAGATCCCTTACAATTGGTGGAGAATGCGGGCAACACGGTTGCTAGGGGCAACGGTGTGGACAGACTTGGCTACAGCTGCTGATGTCCTGGGTGAAAGCTGCAACTACACTCCAAGAACAGTCCAGCAACATGGAGGAGATGCTGAAGCAGTTTATGCAAGTGAGTTTGCAACAACAGCAGGCGCAGACAGAGGCCAATAGACGACATGAACAGTCCATGGCGGCACAACAGCAGATGCATAAGGAAGAGTTGCAAGCTTTGCGCCAAAGCCAACAACAACTTATCGAGCACCTGGTAGTAAATCGTGAGGCGCCTGTGGTTACTAATCCACCCATAGTGATGGGAGCCGCTCCAGAGATTTTTTTTGGGAGAAGGACTGTGCAGAAAGCGCTGCAAAAGATGACTGCTGAGGACGATGTTGAGGCCTTTCTAACAGTATTTGAGCGCGTGGCTGAGCGAGAGAAGTTACCAGCCGCTGAGTGGGCAGAGGTAATTGCGCCCTATTTAACAGGTGAACCCCAAAAGGCCTACTATGACCTCAGTGAGCAAGAGGTTAAGGACTATACTCGGCTAAAAGAGGAGATACTTGCCCGACTAGGAGTTACTACTGCAGTCCGTGCCCGGAGGGTACGCAACTGGAGCTACAGTCTGGACAAATCAGCGAGGTCCCAGATGTATGACCTAATCCATTTGGCAAGAAAGTGGTTGGAGCCAGACACTTCTACTCCTGCACAAATCCTAGAGAAGGTCGTGATGGATCGCTACCTCCGAGCGCTTCCTACTGACCTGCAACGCTGGGTGGGACAAGGTGATCCTAAGAACGCAAACGAACTTGTCAACCTTGTGGAGAGGTTCCAGGCGACTGAGGACTACCTCCGTGATGTTCCTGCAGCATCTTCACCTCCCCGGAGCGCCAGATCTGTGCCGTCAGCTGGTAAGAGACTTCCATCTATTGGGGGAGTGTGGAGGGGTGCTGATGGGGGGAAAAGGGCTCAAGTGGTGTCTCAGGGACAAAAGACTGGTGATGGTCCCGGGTGGCTAAGGGGCTCTGAAAAGGACTCCTTGCCAAAGAGACCAGGCCCTATCCAGTGTTGGAGATGCCATGAGGCGGGACACGTGTCGGCCCATTGCCCTCTTACCTCTGAACCCATGGAATGTGACGCTAGCCGGCGTCAGTCGCTATTTGCGGAACCATCTTGTGCTGCAGTTCCTGGACTAGAGACTGAACCGCAAATCTGCAACATCACAATCAATGACTTTCCTGTTAAAGCGTTAATGGACTCAGGAAGCCTTGTAACCTTGGTGCATGCTAGCCTGGTGACTGGGGACTTAGAGTCTAAAAAGCATATGAGCGTTGTGTGTATACATGGTGATACAAAAGTGTACCCTATAGTGCTGGCTAAAGTCGGGACTGAACAAGGCACAGTACAATATGAAGTGGGTGTGGTTAAAAACCTCATGCATAATGTAATATTGGGGCGCGATTTTCCTTTATTCTGGGCTCTCTGGGAAAAAAGAAAAATCCCCAAAAGGAGTGAGGATACCCCTAAGGTGGTTGCCTTGTCCACTGTGAATGATAAAAGTGTACAGGATGAAAATGATTGTTTTCCTTTGCAGGTCCTGGCTGGGGAGGAGGAGGCTCCTCCCACTGAACAAAATATACTAGACTTAGAGGTGTCTAGCGATAATTTTGGGGCTGCACAATTACAGGACCCCACTCTCAAAAATGCGAGAGAGCAGGTTGCTGTTATGAACGGGGTACCTCAGGAACCAGATGCTGAAAAAAGATTTCCACATTTTTCGGTGACTAATGATCTTTTCTATAGAGTTAATAAGGTTAAGGATGAGATTGTGGAACAGCTTCTGGTACCTAAGCCGTACCGGCGTCAGGTGCTTGACATGGCACATAACCATGTTCTTGGGGGACACTTGGGGACTGACAAAACGCGAGAGAGGGTTCTCCAGAGGTTTTTTTGGCCGGCCATATATGATGACATTAAAAAATACTGTGAGTCGTGCCCCACATGTCAGGTTAATGCCCCAGTGTCACATTTTCGCAGTCCTTTGGTTTCGCTCCCTATTATAGAGGTGCCTTTTGAGCGTATTGCCATGGATTTAGTGGGTCCCATTGTAAAGTCAGCTAGAGGACACCAGTATATTTTGGTAGTCCTGGATTATGCGACCCGCTATCCTGAGGCTGTACCCTTAAGAAACACTGCATCTAAAACAATTGCACGTGAGTTGTTTTATATGTTCTCTAGGACTGGGATCCCCAAAGAAATCCTAACTGACCAAGGTACGCCATTTATGTCGAAAGTAATGAAGGAATTATGCAGACTATTTAAAATCTCACACATCCGTACCTCTGTGTACCACCCCCAGACGGACGGATTGGTGGAGAGATTTAATAAAACTTTGAAACATATGTTGAAGAAAGTGGTGGCAAAAGATGGTCGTGACTGGGATCATTTATTACCCTACCTCATGTTTGCTATTAGGGAGGTGCCCCAAGCGTCCACAGGGTTCTCACCATTCGAGTTGGTCTATGGTCATCACCCTAGGGGTCTACTAGACATTGCAAAAGAGACATGGGAGAATGAGTCCACCCCATACAAGAGTGTTATTGAGCATGTAGCACAAATGCAGGACCGTATAGCCACTGTAATGCCCCTGGTAAGGGAACACCTCCAGAGGGCTCAAGAGGCCCAAAGTAGAATTTACAACCGGTCCGCAAGAATCAGGACATTCAACCCAGGCGATAGGGTCCTTATACTAGTCCCCACTGTTGAGAGTAAATTCTTGGCAAAGTGGCAAGGTCCCTATGAAATTGTTGAAAAGGTCAGTGAGGTGAACTACAAGGTGCACCAACCAGGTAGAAGGAAGCCTTTCCAAGTTTATCACATAAACTTGATCAAGCCCTGGAAAGACAGGGAATCCTTGGTGGCGACAAATACTGTTAATAATTTGTCACCACCAATCCCTCCAGTCAAGGTAGGTGATACTCTATCAGTGTCACAGAAACAGGAGGCTCAGGAATTTTTACAAAAAAACAAAAACAAGTTCTCTGACCTCCCAGGGCGTACACACCTCATCCATCATCACATTGAAACTGAGCCTAGAAGCAGAGTAAACCTTAAGCCCTATAGGATACCGGAGGCACGTAGGGAAGCCGTATCTGCCGAGGTAAAACGTATGCTTGCTCTGGGGGTAATTGAGGTGTCACAGAGTGAATGGTCCAGCCCAATTGTGCTAATCCCAAAGCCCAATGGAACTTGGAGGTTCTGTAACGATTTCAGAAAGTTGAATGAGATCTCCAAGTTCGATGCGTATCCTATGCCCAGGGTAGATGAGTTGATTGAGAAGTTGGGTAACGCCAGGTACATAACCACCCTCGATCTCACAAAGGGCTATTGGCAGATTCCACTTTCTGGTGAGGCTAAAGAGAAAACTGCATTCTCCACCCCTGATGGGCTATTCCAGTATGTAGTGATGCCATTCGGGTTACATGGAGCGCCTGCAACTTTCCAGAGGTTGATGGACTTGATTCTGCGACCACATCGTGATTACTCAGCTGCCTACCTCGATGATGTGGTCATTTTTAGCCCTGATTGGGAAAGTCACCTCTGTAAGGTACAGGCCGTGTTGGATGCCATAAGTGATGCGGGGTTGACCATAAATGCCGAGAAGTGTGCTCTAGCCCTAGAAGAGGCCAAATATCTAGGCTACATTATTGGGAGAGGGTTGATTAAGCCACAGCTAAATAAAATTGAGGCAATACAGAATTGGCCTAGACCCCTGACAAGGAAACAGGTTAGAGCTTTCCTGGGTATTACGGGGTATTACCGTAGATTTGTGCCGAACTTTGCCTCAGTTGCTGCTCCACTAACTGACTTGACAAAGGGCGGAAAGACAGCAATGGTCACGTGGACCCCAGAGGCCGAGAAGGCTTTCCAAAGCCTTAAGTCTGCCTTGTGCCAACCACCTGTCTTAGTTACCCCCGATTTCAGGCGAGAATTTCTGGGCCAGACAGATGCCTCTAACACAGGCTTAGGTGCAGTACTCTCACAAGTAGTGAATGGTGAGGAGCATCCAGTGACGTACTTGAGTAGAAAACTAACCCCGGCCGAGAAAAATTATGCCATTGTGGAGCGAGAATGTTTGGCAGTAAAGTGGGCCCTAGAATCGTTAAAGTATTACTTGCTAGGCAGGAAATTCAAGTTGGTGACAGACCATGCCCCCCTAACATGGATGAAGTTAAACAAGGAGAGAAATGCAAGAGTGACTAGATGGTTTCTCTCCCTACAAAACTTTAATTTCACTGTGGAACACAGGCCAGGGAAATTACAGGCAAATGCTGACGCATTGTCAAGGGTAAGTTGTCTGTGGGGACAAAAGGCTCAGCCCTCCGGTCTGAAAAAGAGGGGGGGGATATGTAGACATGTCACTGGAGAAGTGATCGAGGGGGTGTACATCTCACCTAGGTTGCTACACAGTGTGAGATGGTAAATCCAGGATGGATCAGTTTCTCAGCAGCGATATGCTGCTGAGTTGTTATTTAATTTTGCCGGGCCTGGGTTTATATGGAATGGCAGGTAGGTTTGGTAGAGGGACCTGTCATTCCACATCCCCCGATCCAGTTCTGGGTTTGGGATCAGGTGAGCTTTGATCCTAATTAGCCTGGGAAGGTAAAGGCTCTGCAGGGTCTGGAGGTGATTGCTCTCAGCCAGGGAATGAACAATCTGTGTGTTGAAGGAAGCTGCAAGCACAGCCACTGCTGGAGCTAAAACTCACCCTGCGATATCCAGGCGAAAGACGCTGTGTTTGTAAGTGTCAGATAGGTGAGCAGAACCTGTTAGTAAGCGCCCAGCCGGGCTAGGACTTTTATTTTTGTTGTACTTAGAAAGCACGGTGTTGCTGTATATTTTGTTTGCTGGACTGTTTGTACCACGAATAAACGCCAAGATCTGCTTTATAAATTCCAAGTCTGCTGTGAACTGTGTCCAAACACACCCTACCCCGGGAAGATCCCTTACAATATATATATATATATATATATTTATTTTTTTTTTTTACTGTTATAGTCTGTTAAAGACCATGCAATGCTAAAATTGACCATTAGCCCAGTTCCCCTTTGGAGTTTCAGTTTAGTCCACATCTTCTAAAATTACTATCAAACACACATTGCAGCATACACATTTTGTGATGTAAAATGTAAAACTCTCAGGGATAAATTAATTAAAATCAGATACTTGTCATATACTGGGGAAAATAGTATAAGAAATTTAAAATGTAAAAAGATATTTTTGCACAGTAATTATGTTAATACAGCACAGCTTGTTCCTAGACTCTTACACTTCAAAAGCCGGAGACTTTCCAAAATGTAATAAATACAAATCCTGGCAGTGAAAAGAAAATGAAAACAGAGGACACTTGCATAATATGGTTTAGATTGCAGATTACAATTCCTTATGTCTGAACTTTTTCTCATACTTTTCAAAACATGTTCTGGTTCAATGTTGGCATGGTTTGTAAATTTTTGTTCTATTCATCCTGTGTTTACTATAGTTCTTATTAAATATTTTCTGTGAATTGCAGGAACAGAATGTATTAACTTATTTTTTTAAGTAATGAATGAAATGTGGCATTACAAAAACAAACCTTTGTGAGTCTGAACCTAGTGGTTTTTTTTTTACATTGACATTAAGCATTAAACATTTAAAATTAATACTAAAGATTACAGGTAAACCTCAAAACATTTTTAAGTTTACATTAAAATAAGCTATTGACAATCCAAGTATTGAATGTTCAAAATTTTCTCCTACCATAACTGTATATTTTTTGAAATAGTAGGGAGAGATGGCCAATGGTCTAAAATTACAATCTGCTACCTGTATGTCTATGGAGGTTATCATTTATCCAAGATATGGCTAATAGCCTGCCATGGCATTGTCATAGCTTGTCATAGCTAGTAGTAGTTAGCCTCATTCAATTGAATATGAAGATGTTTTGCTACTTATCCAAGATGCTTTGATCAGTTCTTAAAAGTGCTTTAATGTATAGCCGCATGCACAATTGAGTCACCATATAAAGTGTAATGGCAGATACTGATTGTCCAATAACACGATAAGAGGTATAAAAGATTGTCAAGCTACCACGCTTTAATTACATAATCCAATCCCAACATGCTCCTAAAAAAGGTAAACTTTCACTTCCCATCTTCCACTTTGGATTTACAATTTGAATTGTACTGTGTTCAGTTTTCTGTCAAAATCGTAGGGTGTCTGCCTCCCAGCATGTCAAAATAAGATGAGGAAATCCATAACACAGACCTATAAATATCTTATGCTAAGCATATTGTTACACCTAAAAAAGTGCTAGCTACTATGTAAAGCTTACAGATATTTATTTCCTACCTCTTAAGAAGTCATAGCACTTTCTCTGACAATGCCTTCAATTCCTTTCTTTCCAGAAGTTCAGGGCCATTTCCCAAGGTCATCATCTACTTCCTGGGCTAAGATTCTGCCACAACGAAGTTCAATTTTTTCTGTGTTCTCACATGTCTAACAAAATTCAATACCTTCTGATAACCCTGTGACGTGACAGTGTACAAATCCATCCCAATAACGCAGTTCAACTATAGTCTCATACAAATTAGCTTCCTGTTGCCTCTTACTTGTGTCCTGCCACAACACTACACTGAACACACTAATCACTTCCCCTTGAAAGCCCCTAGACTGAAGACATCAGTCTATGTTCCTTTCAGGCAAACATTGAGAGATTATTTGAATGCACTCTCTTTCACTAGAATTTATGGACAGTGTTTATACCATGAAAGGTGCATCCTGGATTTGAAACAAGCAAATGTGACTTCCCTTATTCATGAATGTCAATGTAAGCTGGTCCTTATTGGACTTTTAAGAGTTCTTTATTCTTTCTGTGATTGGTCAATTAACTTGGTCAAGTGGAAACCCATAAGTTTGTGTGTGCTACATTGTACCTTGGAAATCAGTAGGGAGGACATTGGGTTTTTGTTCTCTACTGAGATTTCAGTGGATGTGAAATCATCTTGTAGATGATGTCCAAATGTTCTCAATCCAAAGGAGAATACATTACCCCAGAGGCCATTGAGAATATACCTTTGTGAAGATCACACCTTAATGAAGAATCTGTGGCCCTCCAACCTGAATAAGGGGCCTAGAGGAAAGTGTTTGATTGAAAACTTAAATTAGCAAATTAGAGCTACATTGAAATTAAGAATTGATGCCTGCACAGAATAACATTTTTAGTGAAAAAAAAAAGTTTGAACATTAACTGCAATAGTATGACCTGTAACAGATACAGGGAGGTTGAGAGTGGAATGATGGTTGAGGCCATGAAAGAAGCAGCTGGGCTCATAGAAACATAAATGTAATGGACCGAATAGGAAGGTCTTGACAATAATAATTAGGAGTTTTCACCAAGGGATGGCTCATGAGAGAGAGAGATGGTTGTTTTTTGCTTTTGAGAGGCTTTAGTGAAGCAGTGATAAACTCGTGTCCTAGTGATGCTCTGTCCATTGGAAACTGGAGTTGGGATAATGGATTAGTGTTGGGATAATACATTTGTGACCTAGTAAGTTACTATTCATGGTGAAGGAAAGCACATAGATTTAAGTTTGGTCTAAGAGTTAATGAGACCCATCTAGGAAGCAGTGGTGTGATGTGCTTATGAAGAAAGCATCTAGAAAAAGATTTGTGATCTGCCATGGTGTAGTTGCCACTAGAATACTTTTCCAACATTATGTGGAACTACATTCTGCAGCATTTAGGAATTATCCACCGGCAGAGGAAGAAAAGGTTGCAAAGTACTTGCGGTACTTCAAACTCACTTGAAAACAGGTGGAAAATGGACATGTCATTTTTTAAAGGATGGCGGGTGCTCTAAAGGGGAGTGTGGTGTACTTTAAGTTAGGAGGACTGAAAGTACCCCTTGAGAGCTAAATTTAAAGACTAGGTTAAGTATTAGGAGGAGGGATAAAGTACAATAAACCATTGCCCTTTCACCCATTGGAAGATGTTCTCTCTATTCCTATTCTGGCATCAAATGAAAATATTTTTTGGGGATTTACCTTCAGTTCATTTCTGGTGACATTGGTGATCAAGACAATTAGAGAGAATTAATTTGCTTAACAGGGACACAAATGGCAATAAAAACCTGACAGGGGGTCTAACCCATCACCACTGTACAGCACCCAATATTTTTAAAATAAAGTTTTGTCTTTAGTTATACCTTAAGTGTAAAGGTTTAGGTTACGTTTTATGATTTGTTTTAGTTTTTAAATTGTTTTTATTAAATTTTTCACATTTAAAAAAGGTTACATACTTTGCAAAACAATTTGCAAACCATTCAAGAGTATTATCACATAGAACATAACACATTACATTCATTAAAATTACATTAGATACTTAAAATGGATCGATCCTTTTAGCATACGTTTAGTTTCAAGAGTAAATCTACACCGCGGCATATCCTCTTATTTCTCCTGGGCCATCTAATTTACTAACTATCAGGAAGAAAAAATAAATAATAAAAAAAAATAAAAAAAGGAGGAAGAGAGGAACATAGAAGAAAGGCAAAAGAGGAAAAACCTTGAAGCATGCCCATTCCCTGGAGCGCTCTGGAGAAAAAAAAAAGAGGGAGGGGGGAGAAAGGAGTGAAAGGAAAGGAGGAGAGAGTTTTCCTAATCAATATCCCCACGTAAAGCATGTCTATTTATCTTTTATTTTCAGTGTTATCCACCTTCGTGTTGTGAGAGGAAAAAAAAAGGGGGGGGGAATTATCCATCCCCCTGTAAATTACTTTACCCCATTATAAACCATACTGTTACTATTTTTCCTAATTTCAAGGTATAGAGAGGAGGAGTTCCTCTCCCTCTGTCCCGATTACCGTCCTCCCTTAATTTGTGCAAAGGGGAAAGGAAAAGGGAGAGAGAGAGAGATAAAAAAAAGGGGGGCCTTCTTTCCCTTTCCCTCTCCTTTCCTCTCTCTCTTCCCCTCCACTTCTTCTCCCCTCCCTTCCCTCCCTTCAGTTATAGTCCCATCAGTTATATTCCCATATAACGATTTATGTTTTGACCAGAAGGGTTAGGTAAGAAGTTAATTTTAAGGGTTGGAATAAATGTTCCATTAGAGGAAGAGACTATTAAGAGGGCTTTAATGTTATGAATACTTTTGAGGTTAGTTGCACTTATGGAAATTGGATAATTTCAGTTTGTTTCCAACATTTACATATAACAGCAGTAGACTACCAATACTAAAAACTCATATGCAGTATCTCACAAAAGTGAGTACACCCCTCATATTTTTGTAAATATTTTATTATATCTTTTCATGTGACAACACTGAAGAAATGACACTTTGCTACAATTGTAAAGTACTGTGTGTGCAGCTTGTATAGCATTGCAAATGTACTGTCCCCTCAAAATAACTGAACACACAACCATTAATGTTTAAACCGCTGGCAACAAAACGAGTACACCCCTAAGTAAAAATGTCCAAATTGGGCCCAGTTAGCCATTTTCCCTCCCTGGTGTCATGTGACTCATTAGTGTTACAAGGTCTCAGGTGTGAATGGGGAGCAGGTGTGTTCAATTTGGTGTTATTGCTCTCACTCTCTCATACTGGTCACTGAAAGTTAAAAATGGCACCTCATGGCAAAGGACTCTCTGAGGATCTGAAAAAAAAAGAATTGTTTCTCTACATAAAGACAGCCTAGGCTATAAGAAGATTGCCAAGACCCTGAAACTGAGCTGCAGCAAAGTGGCCAAGACCATACAATGGTTTAATAGGACAGGTTCTACTCAGAACAGGCCTCACCATGGCTGACCAAAGAAGTTGAGTGCACATGCTCAGTGTCATATCCAGAGGTTATCTTTGGGAAATAGATGTACGAGTGTTGCCTGTCAGTGCTCAAACCATATGCTACACACTGCATCAAATTGGTCTGCATCACTGTCATCCAAGAAGGAAGCGTCTTCTAAAGATGATGCACAAGAAAGCCTGCAACAGTTTGCTGAAGACAAGCAGATTCCTGGAACCATGTCCTGTGGTCTGATGAGACCACCTCAGTTCCCATGCTGAGATGCACATATGTCAACCCCAGTACCGTTCAGGTTGAACCTATAATGGGTCTTTTGAATTAGACTATTAATTTTACTATATTCTTTACAACATGTTTTTCCATCTAGACCATTACAGATACCCTCTTTACTTTTATTATATATATATATATATATATATATATATATATCATTTTTTTTTCTTCTTTATAGACTATAGATCCGCTCCTGATGAGATATATACGGTCCTATATGGTCCTATTTTATATGTATTTATATTTCATCTTGCTAATTTGCTTTGTTCTACATGTAAGGGTAGGGAGAGTCACCCTTTAAGCTTATACTAGAAATATATAAGGGTAAGAAGATTTAGGGGTTAAAAAGGCATTTTATTACATTTAGACTCTGCTTGAACAGATATATACTGAAGTTTAGTGAAACTGCTTCCCACACCATGCTTTGCAAGTTTCTTCTGAAGTCTGCAAGAAACAGGATGCATTTGTGGTCAGAGCTGACATTTAGAACTTTGTAGAAACAGAACATTGTAAGGTGAAATTAAATTATTATAGACAGTTTTAAGGTCATAAAATATATTTTTATACATATATGTCTGGGGACCTTTTATCAAAAATTCCCCTAAAAATTCCGCTTAACGCATGACGCACTAATGTCAATGTTTTATGATTGGTTATGTCTTGAATGTCTTGTCTAATCCTGATTGGCCGACAATGCAATGTTTGAAGCACATAAAAGTGGTATCCAGGAAATAAAGAATCGTAGTCATGATAATCTTCAACGCGTATGATTGTCTGATTTACCCAATCGATTGAGAGGGCTTTCCAGTGATCACTAAAGTCCAGCTCGAGCTAATCAAGGAGGGGCGCACCTAACACTACATGTTCAGGATTTTTTGAAAACTGACAATTTTATTGATTTTTCAAAAATTTCCAACATAGGGGGAAATAATAAGAAAAAATATATCATTGTATACAACATATATCTGACAAGCTATCAATATACAATAAAGCCAGTGATACAACTCAGTCAAGACATACAAAGCATATATCCATAGGCAGTCTGTGGTATTGTCAAGTTGGTCCGATAGTATTCAGAGTTGCTGTAGCACAACAGAGTTCACCCTGTGTAAGTGCCTGTGAGCATATGAAGGAGGTAAAGAACACAGTGAGAAGGTTAGAAAAGGTCAGAAAAGCGAGAGAAGGGGAAGAAAACCAGATAGGTGTCAGTGGGAAAGAAAGGTTGGGGGAGGACAACCAACCGATCCAAGGTTTTTGCTCCGCCCAAAGCCACCCAACACAATCACTGGTGACCCCCTCTGGAACAGGGATCCTTGGGGTATCAGATAGGGGGGATCTCCAGAATAACCCATGGTTCCCACAGTCGATTGTGTGTATCAAGAGTGTTGTTTAGGGAAGCTGTCAGATACTCCATCCTTTTAACATCTCTAATTCTAGAGTGCAGTTTGAACACTGTGAGGAGTTCCCTCCTTTTCCATTTCAGGGCCACCAAGCATCTCGCTGCTGTTAGCACCTGGGCTAAGAGCTTTTCAGACAGTTTGGAAAAAGAGGGGGCTGGAAGGCCCAGAAGAAATGTTTTTGGGTTGAATGGCACCCAAGAGTCAAAGATGGAGTGGAGTAAAGAATGTGCCGTTCACCAATAGGGGATGATTAGAGGGCAGGTCCAATAGGTATGATATAGCATCCCCGTTTCTTTACTACAGCACTAACAGCGGGAATCAGCAGATGGATATATGGAGTGGAGCAGGTCTGAGCTTTGGTGCCAGTGGAGTAAAATCTTGTATTGATTTTCTTTACAGAGCGTACAAATGGAGCTCTTGGAGGCCTGTGACCATATGAGCTGCCATGTCTTAAAGGGTATATCCTCACCCAGGGCCTGCTCCCACTTACGCATATAGGCATGTCGAGGTCCTGTTGGCGACATAGTCAGGAGTTGGTAGGTGCCCAAAATCATACTTTTAGGGGACGAGCTAGACAAATTTTTTAAAATTCGGTTAAGGGAGAGAACTGAAAGCTCGCTACGAAGGATTGCGCATAGTGGCGTATTTGTAGGTAACTAAAAAAGCCTGTCTGGGCAAATCATAGGCTTCTTGCAGGTCCTGAAAGGTTATGGTTCTGAAATCCACCAATTGACCATAGCGAAATAAGGCCTTTTCCATCCAAAAGTGAGACATCTGCGAGGTCAAGCTGTCCGGGACATTGGGTGTAAATAGTGTAGAATGAGTTAACCAGTGAGGCACTGTTAGTGAGTGGATATCTTGATTTAGCCTGCCACCATGGCATTCATAGAAGCGCCATTGGTCCCAGCTAACTGTAACCCACCAAGCAGAATGTCCGAGCTCCATAACTTGGAGTTCGGGTGAATGGGGGCCAACCACAGCTTCTCAATTTGTGTTCATCGGTTGTAGGCATGAAGGGTACACTAAGAGGCTGCAGGGCAAAGCTGAGCTGCTAGATAGTACTTGGCTATGTTGGGGAAGGCAAAGCCGCCCTGACCGCGTGGGGCATGCAGTACTGACCTAGCGATCCGGTGCCTCTTATGATTCCAAAATAAATGTATTAGGTCTCCTTGAAGGTTCATAAAGTGCATGGCTGGGGATGGGTAGTGTCTCAAAGAGATAAAAAAGTCTAGGTAAAACCATCATCTTTATGGTCGCAAGGTGGCCAAAGACAGATAGTCGTAAAGAAGATTTCCACTTGGCCAGGGAGTTCCTAATGGAGGTATATAGTTGCGGAAAGTTGACCTTATAGAGAGTGACATATGTGGGTGTGAGGTGGACCCCAAGGCATTTTAGGGAAGAAGTCTTCCACGCGTATTTGAATGACTGTGGGAGGGCAGACAGAGTCTGGGGGGTATATTAAGGGGGGGGGGGCTTCTGTCTTTGAATTGTTAATTTTGTATCCTGAGAGGGTGCTGAACCGATCTAGATCTATGTGTAGGTTCGTGAGGGAGATTTGGGGTTGTGTAAGGGTAAGGAGAACATTGTCTGCAAACAGGGATATTTTAAAGTCCCTGATGCGGACAAGGATACCATGTATGCTTGGTTTTTTTCTAATATGGGCTGCTAGGGGCTGAATACATAGGGTGTATAGGAGAGGGGGAAGTGGGCAGCCTTGCCGGGTCCCATTGGTAATCAAGAATGTGGGAGAGGAGGTGAACTGAGTTCAGACTAGGGCTGAGGGAGACGAGCATAGATGAGCAATAGCTCAAAGGATTAGACCTTTAATACAGACATGGTGGAGTGTTGCAAACAGAAAAGGCCAGCTCAGCCTATCAAAGGCTTTTTCCACATCTAGACTGAGAAGTAGTGCCTCTGACCTATTTCTGTTTGCAACCTCTATAAGATCTATGACTCTCCTTTTATTATCCCCTGCCTGACGAAAGGGCATATATCCCACTTGATCCTTGTGGATTAATGACGGCAAAAAGTTGTTTAACCACTTCCCGACCAGCGCACAACGATGTACGTCGACAGAATGGCACGGGCAGGCATATTGGCGTACAGGTACGTCCAATATTCGATGCCGCCCTGCCATCGGGAGCGTGCCGCCGGCGGCGCGCTCCCGTGCTGGTCGGGACCCCCGTGAGTCCGGTCACGGGACCCGCGGACTCGATCGCCGCGGGAATCCCCGCGATCGTCTCACGGAGCGGCCGAATGGAGGAAATGCTGTATAAACAACATTTCTCCATTCTGCCTAGCAACTAGTGACGCTGATCTCTGCTCCATGTGATTGGAGCAGAGATCAGTGTACACTAAATGAAAGCCCAACCCCCCCACAGTTAGTAACACACCCCTAGGAACACTTAACCCCTACACTGCCACCCACTGGTTAACCCTTTCACTGCCAGTGTCATTTACACAGGAATCACTGCATTTATATAGCAGTGATTACTGTATAAATGACAATGGTCCTAAAAATGTGTCAAAAATGTCCGATGGGTCCCCCACAATGTCGCAGTCACAATAAAAATCGCAGATCGCCGCCATTACTAGTAAAAAAAAGAAATAATAAAAAATTATTAATAAAAATGCTATAAAACTATACCTATTTTGTAAACGCTATAACTTTTGCGCAAACCAATCAATAATCGCTTATTGCGATTTTTTTTACCAAAAATATGTAGAATAGGTATCGGCCTAAACTGAGGGAAAAAACTGTTTTTTTATATATTTTGGGGGATATTTATTATAACAAAAAGTAAAAAATAATGCGTTTTTTTCAAAATTGTCGCTCTATTTTTGTTTATAGCGCAAAAAATAAAAATCGCAGAGGTGATCAAATACCACCAAAAGAAAGCTCTATTTGTGGGAAAAAAAGGACGTCAATTTTGTTTGGGAGCCACGTCGCACGACCGCGCAATTGTCAGTTAAAGCGACGCAGTGCCGAATCGCAAAAAGTGGTCTGGTCTTTGACCAGCAAAATGGTCCGGTCTGAAAGTGGTTAAACTGTTTACTAGAAGTTTTGTAAATTTTTTTAGGTCGGCATTAAGGAGTGCAATCGGCCTGTAGTTGGAACATAACGTATGGTCCCATGTTCAGGATTTTATCCTCTATGTACCTACTTGTTGTTATGGGTGTTCATTGCCCATGTTAATAAACGTGTCCATTACATTTTACAATTATGTTATTAACTGCCTCATTTAAAGTCCCAAACCTTTTATTTTTTATCCAGATTAGAGATTGGAGTGCATCTGCCTTTATGCACCTCATTTAAAGTCCCAGTGTATTGGTTATACATTTCCCCCTTTCTTGTATAATTAGGACCCTGGCATCAAGGTCTTGGGGTAGTTACATACTATACAATTAACACTATCTGCGCTGTTATAGCAACAGAAACAGTGAAGAAATGCTGTAAATATTATATCATTTCATTATAATTTTTGTATCAACCTTCTAAATGTTTAGTAGCATAGCTCTGGTAATGTTTAATATAGTTGATTTTATCTTTTTAAATATAATAAACAAAATTAATCAACTATATCATACACACTATTGTATTTCTAGTAGAAAATTATACTAAAGCAAAAATAACATATAATTATTCCATTAGACAGACATACTGTACTTTCAGCAAATGTGATAATCAAAAATCTCTGTAGTATAATTTATCAAAGGAGCCTTGAGAAGGAAGCAGAGTATCTGTTACATCGATACACGGACCATTTCCACCACTCTGATGCAAGTTTCAACACCATCTCTTCATGTCAGAATATCAGTCTGTGGAAGAGGTATGTGATCATAATGATAAAAATATATATTAAGCACATTATGTCTGGAAGATTGAAGTCTACATATACGCAGAATTTCTGCTATCATTTTACAGATCCAAAACATGTGGGAATATGCATGATCAAGTTAAAAAAAATATTAACAATGTAAATCCCTTCCCAAATTTAAAGAGCCATTGTCACCAGAAAATTAATTTTCTTATTATCCCATTAGATTACGTGCACCTAAAAAATTCTGTATGTTATTTACCTGTAAATGAGTCCCTTACATTGCTATATAAAAATGCCAAGGACTATTTCTGGGTGCCTCCACCTTGTATGTGAAGTGGACAGCCCCAGCAGGCTGAAAACTGTCTCTGAAGTGACATTCTATGATATGTGTGCACCACACAATTCTATTTAATTCATTTTTAATATGCATCGCAAACTCGTCCATCCATCTATGCCTTATTTTGTTGAAAATGTACTTTGAGAAACACTCCCTACTATTTTAAGCAGTGAAAATCTTGAGTAAGGTCAGATGATGTATGTAATGTTTGCTTACTAGATTCCTTCTGCTCTTTTTTCAGCAATAGATGTTTATTGAATTGCAGGCATACCCCGCTTTAAGTACACACTTTACGTACACTCGTGAGTACGGACATACCCGCAAGTGTATGTAAAGTTCCTTGCAAGTACTGTACAGACATTTTGACACCACAGCAGAAGGAGCTGAAGCTCTAAAAGCATAGCCTGCCATGTTCCAGTGTGCCCCTGACACCCCCACTACAGCCCCTGACACCTCAACTACAGCCCCTGGCACCCCCACTACAGCCTCTGAACCCCCCCCCCCCACTATCTTCCTCCCATGCTGCTCTGGTGGGTTGGGTGGCTGTGGTGTTGGTGGTGTTGCTGGAGGTGGTGGAGGAGTATGGTGCAACTCACACAGATGGGTTTTATTTGTGAGTTGGCCCATCGTCCCCTTGTTTAGGGCCTTCAAAATTATTCCCTCACAGATTGTGCATTGGCCCTCCTCCATGTGTTCCAGTTTGCTTGCTGTCACACAGCCAAATGCCTCGTGACCATCTGGGGTCATGTTAAGTGCATTAGTAGCCTGTCAAAGGAAAACAGTCGTTGACTCCACCAGATTCCTCACCTTCCTGGTCCTTTTAGTTGGAGGACAGTGGGGAGGAACCTGGGATCCCATCAGGCTGCTTGCCACGGCCTTCTCCTGGCTGAGACTTTCCAGTGTATGAAAATGGTACATGGTTTTAGTTTTTTGGTCATCAATCACACACAATTTTGAGATCATGACTGTTGCAAATTGAATGTTAACAAATAGAAAAGACTATCATTCTGACCCCAGCATTTTTCATTTTTGTCCCAATAATTTTTGGCTACTACTGTCTATTGATATGTAAACCACTTTATTAAATCAGAAATTAGTGATCAATAACATCTAGTTAACATCATTCATTTTTTGACAAGAAATATGTTCAACAATGATATACCTGGCTCAAACTGGGCTCCTCCACATCTCCTTCCTGGGTGAAAGGCCCAGGTTGGACTTCAGGAGCCTCAGCTGACATGGAAGGAAGTGTTGAAGGAAGTGTAGATAGTGATGGCCTGGGTTCTGTCTGGTCTGACAAAAAACTCAGTCTGTCGTAGTACCACAGCCTGGGTACATATATACGTCATCTGCTGCTATTCCAGATCTCATGGAATTATAGACCTTCATGCTCTCCCTATTATATGTGATCCTCAGGCTACCAATTTTGGCCTTCAAATAGTTATTATCTGCTGTGAGATACACAGGCTTCACTAATTCCAACAGTTTCTCCAGCACTCCCTTCCTCTTTAGCTTGTTGGAGTAGTCCCTGTTTTGGACTTGCCAGAGACATGGCTCCCCCTGTACATGTCTAGGCATTTGGGCATGAAGTCCAGGTCTGTAAATTTATCGACCATTTTAGCTGCAAGACACAACACAAGACAGACCCTAATGTCAGGCCAAACTCTCCTAATCTTGTCTCAATATATGCCTCAATCTATAAGCAGTATAGGCCACTAACCACTGATGCCCAAACTTACAATTGTACCTTAATTTGAACGATTGACGCTTACGATCCTCCATCCTCCACTCACAGATCGTACGTATGACTCACACATGTTATACTTTATATACACTGCGCATGCTTGAAACTCCGCCCTTGTCCTTCTTTCTAGTGTATACCCCGCTTCTTCTCTTTCTGGGCAGTGGGAGAGAATATGGCGGAGACACAGCAGATGCCTGCAGAGAGCAGCAAAGACGAGGAAATCCCAGAGCAATGCAGTTCCACACAGGAGGAGATATAAGGCCTCAAATATGTCCTTTGTAGAGATGGTGGAGATGGTGGACATCTTGAAGAGGGCAGACTATGATGGGAATCATGGACCGTACAGAAACTCAAATGTGAGAAAGGACAAGATTATGACTAAAGTTGTGAGAAGTCTGCACAGAAATTTTGGGGTATGACGATCCAGGGAGCAATTGAGGAAACGCTGGTCAGACTTGCAATTGAGGTAGCATGATCAGTATAGAAAGATCAGGGAAGTGCTTAAAAAAAGTTAGTATTTGTCGTGTGTTCCTAATATTGTTATTACTTTAGTGCTAGTCCATGTGCTTTTCTTTACTGTTCTACAGTTTAACTGCTTGCTGCCCGCCCTCCGTCAAATGACGGTGTCACGAAGCGGCCGCTCCCACACGGGGACACGGTGTGACCCCGATCTGTGTAAAGAGCCACTGCAACGGCTCTTTAACCATGTGATTGGCTGTGTCCAATCACAGCCGGTCACATATAAACTGACAGATTGTGAGGAGCGGAGAGCCGATCAGCGGCATCTCCTCACAGGGGACAGCTAGGGAAGTAATCAGGGCACTCATCATCAGTGCCCTGATTACAATATATAAATAAAGTGTAAAAAATGAAGTGCCCACCTATGCCAACATACAGTGCCCACCAATGTCAGCATACAGTGCCCACCAATGCCAATGATCAGCGCCCACACTGCCCACAAGTTCCACAAATCAGTGCCCATTAGCCATCCCAGTCAGTTCTAGCAATTAGTGCCGCCTATCAGTGCTGCTCATCAATGCCCATCACTGCTGTCCACCAATGCCCATCAGTGTCACCCATCAGTACCACTCATCAGTGTCCATCTGTACTGCCTATCCATGCCACCTATCCGTGTCCACCAGTGCTGCCTATCAGTGCCCACCAGTGCCACCTAACAGTGACCATCAGTACCACCTAACAGTGACCATCAGTGCCTCCTATCAGTGCTCATCAGTGCCACATATCAGTGCCACCTATCAGTGTCCATAAGTGTGGCATATTAGTGCCTCCTCATCAGTGCAACCTCATCAGTGCCCATAGGTGCCACCTCATCAATGCCCACCAGTTCAGCCTATCAGTGCTCATTGGTGCCGTCTCATCAGTGCACATCAGTGAAGGTGAAAAATTACTTAGTTACAAAATTTACTGACAGAAAAAAGTAAAAAAACTTTTTTTCCAAAATGTTTAGTCTTTTTTTTGTAAAAAATAAAAACCCAGCAGTGATCGAATACCACTGAAAGAAAGCTTTATTTGTGTGAAGAAAATTATAAAAAATTAGTTTGGGTACAGTGTAGCATGATCGCGCAATTGTCATTCAAAGTGCGACAGTGCTGAAAGCTGAAAAATGCCTTGGGCAGGAAGGGGGTGTTCTTGCCTGGTAGACAAGTGGTTAAAATGCTAAGTTTGAGGTCCGTTGGCATAAAAATCATTTGTATTAAACATCGTCCATTCGCCCACTAATATGACATTTTTGGCAGATGCAGGTTAGTTACATTTGTTCATGCCTATTTGTATTAAAATAAGTTTATTGCATTGTTGTCTAGATGTGTTTATAACTATAGTGAAATGCAAACTTGATTCAGTGTAAGGAGAGGACACTCAGCAACTGTTTATACATCTGGATGCAGGAGCACTAGTGTGGGACACCAGCACAACCTTTTTATGTTGTCCCACGCAGGTGCTCCAGTGGATACTAGGGGTCTCTCCATGTGTGAAACTTGCACAAAACAGGTAAGTATTCCAGCTTTTGAAAGGGAAAAATCATGTCTTCAGCTTGGAACAGACAATTGGATGATACTTCCAAGCAATTTTTCATATTACTATTTCTTACCTTAAATGTCTGTCTGCTAAGTATACCATTTTTCTATTCACATTTGGGAGAAAAGAATCTGGACATCTGAGGACCCCAGGAACCCCACACGTCCTAAAGAAGGGAAAGTAAGCACACAAACCAAGGATGTGGATTCCGGGGTTCATGAAGTGGTCGAAATGGTGATCTCAGTGTCTGAGACCACAGCTTCAGGTTATAAATGTATGCCTGCACATTTATAATACATGGTGTTTTTTTTTCTTTTTAGGTGATGTGGATGTTGTGGAAGAAAAAACTCACTTCAACAGTGCAAGTGCACAAGTTCTCATTAGTGGGATTCCTGTGGCCTGCCAGGTTGTGTGCTCAGATAAGGGTCTGGCATGGATATTAAGGGGAACCCCACACCAATTATTTTTTTTAAATGGCGTGGGGTCCCCCCAAAAATCCATACCAGACTCATATCCGAGCACACAACCTGGCAGGCCACAGGAAAATAGTGGGGATGAGAGAGTGCCCCCCTCCTGAACCATACCAGGCCACATGCCCTCAACATTGGGAGGGTGCCTTGAGGTAGCCTCTCAAAGCACCTTGTTCCCATGTTGATGGGGAGAAGGGCCTCATCCCCACAACCCTTGCCCGGTGGTTGTGGGGGTCTGCGGGCGGGGGGCTTATTGGAATCTTGAAGCCCCTTTTAACAAGGGGACCCCCAGATTCTGGCCCCCCTCCTGTGTAAATTGGTAATGGGGTACAAAAGTACCCCTACCATTTCACAAAAAAATTGTGACAAAAAAGTTAAAGACAATAGACAGATTTTGACAAAGTCCTTTATTAAATTCTTCTTCTTTGTTCTTCTTCTTTCATCTTCTTTCTTCTGGTCTTCCTTTAGTGTTGTTCTTCTTCTCCATCTTCTTCTTCCCCATCTTCTTCTTCTTCTTCCTCCGCTCTTCTCATCCTGCATCTTGCTCTTCGCTGCCCCATCCGCATTAACCGCCTCTGTGAGAGTCTTCAGCAGTGTGACGCTCCACTTCCTCTGACACTTCTTAAATAATGAAGGGCGGGGCCACCCAGTGACCCTGCTCTCCTCTAACGCACGGGGACTTCCCTATGGCTTTCCCTGTGTTGTCAGAGGGGGTGGGGTCACCCCCTCTGACTTCCAGATTCCGATAAGCCCTCCGACCGCAGAACCCCACAACCCCTGGGCAAGGGTTGTGAGGATGAAGCCCTTCTCCCCATCAACATGGGGACAAGGTGGTTTGAGGGGCTACCTCAAGGCACCCTCCCAATGTTGTGGGCATATGGCCTGGTGCGGTTCAGGAGGGGGGCGGCATCTCTCGCCCCCCCCTCTTTTCCTGCGGCCTGCCAGTTTGCATGCTTGGATAAGGGACTGGTATGGATTTTTGGGGGGACCCCACGCCATTAAAAAAAAAAGAAAATGGTGCATGGTTCCCCTTAAAATCCATACCAGACCAAGCCATTTTTTTTTAATTTTGGCACGGGGTTCCTCTTAATATTCATACCAGACCTGAAGGGCCTGGTATGAAATCTAGGTGGACCCCCACACATTTTTTTAAAAATTTTGGTTCGGGGTTCTGCTGCGAGTAGTTTTAAATGACTTTTTTTTTCCTTTAAAAATGTCATTTTGCTGTCCGACTGTTCTAAACACAGGAAACATGCACCCTTTTAGAGGCATACTATAGACACCCCCCAGGTACGAAATGTAAAGGAATATTACACTTTTATTGTTTCACTTTAAGTATTATTAAAATCACTGCTCCTGAAAAAACAGCTGTTTTTAAAACTTTTTTTCCATTGATACATGTCCCCTGGGGCAGGACCCAGGTCCCCAAACACTTTTTATGACAATACCATGCATATAAGCCTTTAAAATTAACACTTTTGATTTCTCCCATAGACTTTTAAAGGGTGTGCTGCGGCTTTTGAATTTGCCACGAACACCCAAAATTGTTCGCTGTTCGGCGAACTGGCGAACAGCCAATTTTCGAGTTGAACATGGGTTTGACTTGAACATAAAGCTCATCCCTGGTATACACATGCCATGTGAGAGAAATAAACAATGACAATTTTGTGAAAAAAAATAAAATCTTCATTTTGCAAAGAGTTGTGGGAAAAAAAGGACAACATCAAAACCGCACCATGCATCTTACTAAATACCTTGGAATGTCTACTTTCAAAAAATGGGTAATTTAGGGGGTATTTGTACTTTCCTGGCTTGTTAGGGTCGCAAGAAATGAGTACTTCAGGTATTTCAGCAGTACTTCAGGTGTGATCAATTTTTAATGATTTGTACCACAGCTTGTAGATGCTATAACTTTTACAAAGACCAAATAGTAACCACTAATTTGGGTTATTTTTACCAAAGATATGTAGTAGTATAAATTGTGGCCAAACTTTATGAAGAAAAATTAATAATTTCCAAAATTTTATCACAGAAACTGAACTAAGAAAAAGAGATTGTCACCTCATGTATCAAATAAGTTATGTTCGCACTATTGAAGAAAATTACCAAAAATAAAAGGCCATTTGGACAAATAAGAAAAACAAGCAGTAAATCAAATGAAATATAAGTTTAGTTTTTCTCCAAAAATGTATTTGAAACAGCTTAAAGATTCTCTGGCATTTCAATTGCCCCCCTACCCGCGAAGTACTCCACATAGCTTTGCAGTACTTAGCAGGCACTTTGGGGGGGGGGGCAAGCCAGAATGGCCAGATTCAAGCGCCGTCATTGTTTCTGCCGGTGAGTTGGCCTCAGACGCAACTGTGGCTAGATAGTTGGCTACATTCTTACGCAGAAAATTATGAAGAATGCATCAGCTTAAAATTATGTGGTTCAGTTTGTATTCCGTCATGTTTATGGCCGTTTGGAATAGCAGGAACCGGCTAGCCATTTTGTCAAAGGCCTTCTCCACCCCTCTTCTGGCACGGGCCAGCCGGTAAATAAAAACCTCTGGTCCAGGGTTCTCATGGGGAATGGCCTCATCAAATGCTCCCCAATGCAAAGGCCATATCCATCACAAAGACAAACAGAAGGCCCGCTCCATTATCCGCTGGAGGTGGCAAGCCCAAGCTGCCATTCTGGAGCTCTCTGTAAAATTCAGTCTGGGCGATGACTACTCCATCTGATATATAAAGCCATTCTTCCCCACGTCCAGATACAGAAACTCACAAGTTGCCGACACCACCGCCAACAACACATAATACTAATACTACTGTACCCCTTGTAGTTGTAGTAGTGTGACCCCGAGTTTGGGGTGGGATGATCTGGACGTGCTTCCCATCTATCGCTCCACCGCAGTTGGGAAATTCCCACTGCTGGGCCAATTGGGAGGCCACAGACTGTCATTCCTGTGGGTTGGAAGGAAACTGTGAAGTCAAACAAGAAAATAAAAATTAGTACCTTTGCACATAACATTGCAAGCAGATTAGACACAAATATTCTTGGCCAACATAAGTATAACATTTATTGAAATGAGTATTTAAAGACAAAAGTATAAGGCCCACTTATCAGATTCCTCCCCCACCCCCCCCCCCCCCCTGATGGCCCATTGGAAAACTTTTATGGTGGAGGAGAGATGTTTTGGACAGGTAATCCTCTCCGCTTCATTGAGAGCTGAATGCATAAATAGTGTGTGTTACTTTGGCCAGCCCCTCCTTACTTACACTATTGGCAGCCCACTGGACAGGCAAGAAGTGTCATAATCCAAAAATATGAAGCACATTTTTACATTCTGCAATTACCTATCAAGATAATAGGAGAACAAAACTTTAAACAGTACCATTTGAAAGTATTCAGGCAGGCACTTGCACTACATGCTTTGGTGTGTATGGGTTTCTGCAAAGTCAGCAGATAGAGTATTGGTATCAGTTGACTTAGCGGTTGGGGGGGAGGGAAGGTTTCAAATAAGTTCTGGCCACAAAAAGCCTCTTTCACTCTGCCTGAATTTAAGGACAACAATACTCTTTGGCCACATTTTAGAGGGTGTTTAGGGTAAGCACTACAATGGAGCTGACTAGGCTAAGTGTGTATGGGCCCAGGATAGCATGCTGGGGAGGTTAGTGAAGGAAAATATGCATGAAGGACAAAAAAGGAGCAGTAAAAGCTTACAGCATGCATGAGGACAAAGAGGGCATTCACAGCTTATTACAATCATGATAATTATGGAATGAAGAAATTAATACAATACATTAGCAAACATTAAATACATAGAATGGGATGTTAAAGGATAAAACGTAACTTAATGTTGTCCCTCTGCAGGACCTGTATGATGACAAAGCAGGCCTCGGGAATAATGATTCCCAGAGCCTGGGGGGAGATCCTAGTCGTGAACTTAATATCCTGGAGACTTCTCCCCATGCCAAGTACTGCAAAGTGGCGATGAGCCTTTGCTCGGGAGTGATGGCTTGCTGCATGCAGGTGTCCTGCTTGGTAATATAGGGGGACAGCAAAGCCAACAGAAGGTGAAAAATGGAATCCGTCATCTGGAGATAGTTCCTGAAATTGTCAGGATTATTCTCCTGTAGCTCCCGCAGCAAAGGCATATGAGAGAATTGGTCCTTTCTTGGTCCATGAACTTCTCCTCCCCCTGTTCATGGACTGGACTTGGTTCAAAGCAATAACTACAAAACCAAGCCCAACAACAGCACTAACTCTACGACAAGTACGTAACCGCAAGACAGGATCAAACTGACAACATGCACTGAAGATCAGATACAAACCGACAAGCACAAACTGATAAGCAGAAACAAACTAAAAAGCACAAGGGCAAACTTCTACTAACAAGAGATAAACACGAGATTAGCAGAAGGAGCCCAAAGGGTGGCGCACTGGCTATTGAACTTCCTTTTTATTTTCTCATCATATGTGTTGTACACCACCACGTTCTCACGTTCGGAATTGCTGACCAACATTTTTGTGACCGTGTGTATGCAAGACAGGTTTGAGCCGACAACCTTCGAACAAAAATCCATGGTTTTGTTGGCGGAAGTCCGATCGTCTGTAAGGAGCATTAGACATGTATTTAGTAGAAACATTTTGTCCACGCAGTATGGTATTGATTAATAATCACTAATCATCCACTGCAAATATAAACGTTGGATCAGGATATTCCTGGAGCTCTTTTAAAGCTGACGTTTATTTAAAACAGTAAACTTCCCAGACCCAATAGACAGAAAGGTGGATTTGGATTCCTTCTATCCCCACTCAGCACCTTTGAAGTCCTTCCTGCACCTCACTCTCTATCCCCCCCTCCCCTTTGAGCTCACTGTATTTGTCTGTTTTCTCCAATTTCTCTGAGGATTGCAGTGATTTATCTGCCCTCTGCCCGACTATTACACTTCCTTGGTGACTTCTCTGCTTGGTTACCCTACTTTCTCTCGGCTTAAGTACCCATTTAAATTTTTGGTGACTTTGACATCCCCTTTAATGTTAACAACCCAGCTACATCTCAACTCTTCAACTTAACTTAATATTTTGATATTTTTGAACACAATGGACATGAACTTATATTCACTTCAATAGAAACCTCCTTGACCTTGTATTCTCCCATCTCTGCACTCCTAGCAACTTTGTCAACACCTCCTTGCCTCTCCCTGATCCCGACCTCATCAGTTTCATAGTGTTCTTGTCTTCAACCACTTGTACCTCCCAACAGAAAATTATTACCCATATAAACCTTCCCCACTTTAACCATTTGCTTCTCTATTTTGCTATTGCCTACCACTTTGACAAAATCTCACCACTTTTCTGCCCTAACCTAGCCACTTCTGTCTACAACAGTTTATTCTCATCCCCACTGAATGCACTTGCTCCTCTAACTACACACAAAATCAGGCCCCAAATGATACAACCTTGGCAAATTGACAACACCAGAAACCTTAAGAGTGGGGATGAGCTGTAAGTTTGACTTGAACTTTGGGTGTTTGTGGCAAATTCGAAAAGCGGCCAAACACCATTAAAGTCTATGGGACACTAACATGACATGAAAAATCAAAAGCGCTAATTTTAAAGGCTTATATGCAATTTACTATCATAAAAAGGGTTTGGGGACCTGGGTCCTGCCCCAGGGGACATGAATCAATGCAAAAATATTTTAGAAAAAAGGCAGTTTTTCGGGAGAAGTGATTTTATTTAATGCTTAAAGTGAAACAATAAAAATTAAATATTCCTTTAAATATTGTGCCTGGGGGGTGTCTATGGCATGCCTGCAAAGTGGCTCATTTTTCTCGTGTTTAGAACAGTACCACAGCAAAATGACTTTATGAAAGGAAAAATTTTCATTGTCGGGTCTTGGCAATATAGACAAAACTCACTGAAAAAAGAAGCTCCCCCAGTCCATTATCAGGCCCTTTGGGTCTGGTATGAATATTAAGGGTAACCCCGAACCAAAATTAAAAAAAAATTGCATGGGGATCCCCCTAAAATTCATACTAGGCCCTTCAGGTCTGAAATGGAAATTAAGGGGAACCCTGCTACAAATTAAAAAAAATGGAGTAGGGGTCCCCCCAAAATCCATACCATACCCTTATCCGAGCACGCAACCTGGCAGGCCACAGGAATAGAGGAGGGACAAGAGAGCGCCCCTCTCCTGAAATAGAAGCACACCACATACCCTCAACATGGGGAGGATTCTTTGGGGTTCTTGCCCGGTGGTTGTATGCGGGCAGGGAGCTTATTGGAACCTGGAAGCCCCCTTTAACAAGGGGACCCCATATCTCAGCCTCCCCCCGTGTGAATTGGTAAAAAGTGTCAAAAATTGTAAAAAAGACAAGAGACAGCTTAGACAAGTGCTTTATTAAAAACAAAAAAAAATGTCCCACGATGTAAGTTCACACTGCCCGACGGACAGAAAAAGAGAAAAAAAGCTGCAACTGATCCACCTCCATGAGAGGTTCCCACCAACTAAAGCATCTTCTCTGTGACAGTTCTTATATAACTGAGGGCGGGGCCATCCAGTGACATAAACAGATTACCCCGCCCCTCTGAGGCCATGGGGAAGCCACAAGGAAGCCCCAGTGGTGTCAGAAGGGGACAGGGTCATCATCACTGGGTGGCCCCGCCCACAGTTATATAAGAACTGTCACAGAGAAGATGCGTCAGTTGGCAGTAGCCTCCTATGGTGGCGCGAACTTATATCGTGGGACATTTTTATTTTTTTTGTTTTTAATAAATGACTTGTCCCAAGCTATCTCTTGTCTTTTTTTAAAAATGTTTACACTTTTTTGTGAAATAGTAGGAGTACGATGTACCCCATTACCAATTTACACAGGGCGAGACCGGGATCTGGGAGTCTCCTTGCTAAACGGGGATTCAAGATTCCGATAAGCCCTCCACCCACATACCTACACAACCACCGGGCAAGGGTTGTGGGGATGAGGTCCTTGTCCCCATCAACATAGGGACAAGGTGCTTTGGGGTCAGACCCCAAAGCACCCTCCCCATGTTGAGGGCATGTGGCCTAGTACGGTTCAGGAGGGGGGTCGCTCTCTCATCCCCCCTCTTTTCCTATGGCCTGTCAGGTTGCATGATCGGATAAGGGTCTGGTATGGATTTTGGGGGACCCCTACTTCATTTTTTTTAATTTGTCGAAGGGTTCCCCTTCATTTCCATATCAGATTTGAAGGGCCTAGTATGGATTTTAGGGGGACCCCCATTTTTTTTTTGAATTTTGGTTTGGAGTAGGGATGAGCCGAACACCTCCCCCGATTCGGTTTGCACCAGAACTTTTGAACGGACCAAAAATTCGTACGAACTTTAGAAACCCATTGAAGTCTATGGGACTCGAACGTTCGAAATAAAAAGTTCTAATTTTAATGGCTAATATGCAAGATATTGTTCTAAAAATGGTTTGGGGACCCGACTCCTGCCCCAGGGGACATGGGTCAGTGCCAAAATTATTTTTTAAAACGGCTGTTTTTTCAGGAGCACTGATTTTAAAGACGATTAAAGTGAAAAAAAAGGTGAAATATTCCTTTAAATATCATGCCTGGGGGGTATCTATAGTATGCCTGTGAAGTAGCACATGTTTCCTGTGTTTAGAACAGTCCCTGCACAAAATGATATTTAACGAAAAAAAAAGTTATTTAAAACTGCTTGTGGTTTCAATGTAATATCTGGAATATCTGTAATGTAATACAGATAAAAATCATTGAGAAAAAAATGGCATGGGTAGCCCCCCCCTGCCCATTACCAGCTCATTACCAGCCCTTTGGGTCTTGTATGGATATTAAGTAGAACCCCGTACCCAAATAAAAAAAAGGAAAGGCGTGGGCCCTCGGAACAGAAGTATACAGGCGGTGCAAACAAGACAGGGACTGTGTATGTTTGTTGTACTAAGTAGAATCTGTTTGTAATTTTGAACTGATACATTTTTAAGTGTAGCTCCAGTCAAAAAATCTATTTTTAAGCTTTTTGGAAAACATAGGGAAGGGTTATCCCCCCCGTATAATTTTTTGGGCCTCAGTCTTTTTTCATCTCATTTCCTGTTGTCTTCTTCAGTTTGCAAGTAGGAGATGTTTGTAAGTTGGATGTTTGAAAGTAGGGGCCTGCCCTATATGCTCTGCAGAAATGTGGGCCTTAGGTTTAGGTTTACACTGTAAGCCCTCAAAGTGACTCTTGGTGGGTGCTGGAGCACCCTGCTGTGAACGATTATATCAAGAATTGTAATTACATACCATTGTTGAACAGAGGTAGAAAAATTGGGCCTTTGGTGGTTGTGGTGGTGGTGGTGGTGCCACAACACTATAAGTCCTCACAGTTACTCTCGGTTGGCGCATGAACGGGCCCTGCTGTGAAATATTATATCAAGAATATTAAACAGGGGCTGAAAAACTGGGCCTTAGGCACTGGTTGCTGGTGCCACGACACCGCAACCTCTCCCAGATACTCTAGTTGGAGTGCAGGAATGAGCCCTGCTGCAAAGCATTGCATCAAAAATTTTAATTACATGCCCCTGGCATCACCCAGAACCAAAAATGTTCTTCCAAGCTAGGAAGAGGATAGTCAGTCAACATAACAGGACAGTCACTCAGCATCAGCATAGGCAGTCTTGAAGGGATGTAACATTTCAAAAAAAATTATTCGGTTACATCAGCCTCAGGTGCTTGATAGCTGGTGGTGATCCAAGACTGATTCATCTTTATAAAGGTCAGTCGATCAAAGCCTCCAGCAGCATTGAAGGTGCGTTCCGAAAGAACGCTGAATGCAGGACAGGCCAGTAGCTCAATTGCATACTGTGCAAGCTCTGGCCAGTGATCCAACCTCAAGACCCAGTAAGCCAGAGGATTTTCGGTGGGAAAGGTGTCCAAGTCTGACCTTGGACCTAGGTATTCCTGCATCATGTAAATCAGACGCTGGCGATGGTTGTGGAACCGATCATACCTTGGGGCTGCGGACTAAAAAATTGTCTGAACGCATCAGTCAGATGGCCACCTTCTCAACCGCTCCTTCTGTGACTGACCGAAGCCTCAGTAACACGTTGTCCAGGACCAGGAGTTTGTAACTTCCCAGTCTCTGGAAACGCATTGCACAGACCTTTCTGCAAGGCCTCCCGGAGATGTCTCATCCTCTGTTCCCTCTGCGATTGCAAGATAAGGTCCACAACCTTACCCTTGTACCGTGGATCAAGAAGAGTGGCCAGCCAGTAATGGTCCCTCTCCTTAATCCAAAGAATACGAGGATCCTTCCGCAGGCTTTGCAGGATCAGGGAGGCCATACAGTATAGGTTAGCTGAGGCATTCGGTCTGGAGTCCTCTGGGTCACTAAGGACAACATGATCTGCAGCCACCTCCTCCCAGCCACGTACAAGTTCACGGGTTTCTTGGGACTGTAAAGCATCCCTAAAAGACCGATGCTGCTGATGCTGAGTGCCAGGCTCCACCTCCATGCTCACACAAGCCTCCTCCTCCTCGTCCTCTTCCTGTGTGATGGGTGGGACAGCAGGAACACTGTCTGGATAAAGGGGGCCTTGAGAGGCAAGGAAGTCCTCCTCTTCCTGCCTCTGTTCTGCCTCAAGTGCCCTGTCCTTATTCCACGCAGCGTATGCTCCAACAGGCGGACAAGAGGTACAGTGTCACTGATGCATGCACTGTCACTGCTCACCATCCACGTGGCCTTCTCAAATGGTGACAGGACAGTGCATGCATCCCTGATCATGCCCCACTGGCGTGGTGAAAAATGTCGAGCTCTCCTGACCCTGTCCTGGTGCCGTAGTCGCAGAGGTACTCATTGATGGCCCTCTGCTGCATGTGCAGCCGCTGCAGCATGTCCAACATTGAGTTCCACCTGGAGGGCATGTCATATGTCGGGCATGTCGGTTCTTGGGCAGGTTCAACTCCTTTTTAAGCTCAGCCAGCCGAGCACAGGCATTAAATGATCGGCAGAAATGAACACAGACTTTCCTGGCCTGCTTCAGGACATCCTGTAAGCCCAGGTACCTTCCCAAGAACCGCTGCACCACCAGGTTAAGGACGTGAGCTACACAGGGCACATGGGTCAGTTGTCCCTGTCGGAGGGCGGAGTGGAGATTGGTGCCATTGTTGCAAACCACCATTCCTGGCTTAAGCTGGCATGGCGTCAACCACCTCTCGGCCTTCCCCTGCAGAGCTGACAAAATATCTGCCCCAGTGTGGCTCCTGCCCCCCAAACAAACCAGCGCAAGCACGGCATGGCATTTTTTTCCTGCGTACTTGCATAGCCCCTTTAACGCCTACGGAGCACTGCTGGCTCTGAGGACAAAGCACTGGAAGAGGCCATGGAGGAAGAAGAAGAGGAGGGTGTGGAGGAGAGAGGTGTGTCACAACCAGTAGTAGCATTTTGGAGGCGTGGTGGCGGAACAACCTCCAACACTACTGCACCTTGTCCTGCATCCTTCCCAGCTGCCAGAAGAGTGACCCAATGGGCCTTGAAAGATAGGTAACGTCCCTGCCCATGCCTGCTGGACCATGAGTCAGCGGAAATTTGCACCTTACCGCCCTGTCCAGCAAGGAATGGACATTGCCTTTCACATGCCTGTAGAAAGAGAATCGCCTTCCGTGAGAAAAAGTGGCATTTGGGGCCCTGCCTGGTACAATCGGACGTCGGTGTGCTGCTAGCAGAGTGTCCGCAAGTACTTGGCTGTGACACACCTAATTCTACACCTTCATTCCCCTCAGTGCAAGTTTCAGAGAGGACTGAAGGTCTAGTGGGGTTGGAGATCCCAGCTGATGAGGAGCAAGGAGAGGTCCGCTTTGTTCTTTGGTGTGGGTCTTTGAGGTAAGCTTGCCAATGAGCTGCATGGCAGGTCAACATATGTCTGGTCAAGCATGTGGTGCCCAAGCGGCTGATGTTTTGGCCACGCAAGATACGCGTGAGACATATGTTGCAGATAGCAGCGGTGCGATCTGATGCACTCGTCTCAAAAAAGGCCCACACCAAAAGAACTTTTGGAATAACGTGCAGAGGTAGCGCCCTGCACAGGCAGAGCTCTGCGGTGTGACTCAGTCAGTGTGCTGCCCTTACGCTGGCCCCCGGAGGGCATCCTGCCTCATTGGAGACGTGCCTCCTCCTCCTCCTCTCTCCTATCAGGCACCCATGTGGAGTCAGTGACCTCATCATCCCCTCCCTATTCATCACTGGAGCAAACCTGGCAGTATGCTGCAGCTGATGGAACATGACCGCCAGTTTGCTGTCCTTCTTGAGCATCCCCTCTCTCTGCACTCATGCTACTGCCTTCCTCTAGCTGGGTATCATCATCAGAGCCTTCAAAATGCTGGGCATCCTCCTGGAGCATGTACCCAACACTGTGCTCAAACAGTTCGGGGGACTCCTCAAGAGGACATGGTGGATCTAGGGAAGAAGTGACTGATGACATTGAGATGAGGAGGATGAGGAGGGCTTGGTCATCCACTCTACCAAGTCTTCGGTATGATGCGGCTCAACACGTCCAGTTACCGAAAACAAGGACAAGCATGTCCTATGGCCACATGCTGATGACGATGCACCGCGTCCACGGCTAGCACTGTTGTCTCTAGACACAGAGCCTGCTTGCCCTCTTTTATTGGCTCGTGACTTTCTGCCTCTCCTTGTTGGCCTTCCAGACATAGTAATGGCCTGCAGGGAGATGGGAAAAACAGAAATTGGGTAGCTTTAAGTGCACACTGAGCAGATGACACAGTACACCAACTGTAATTATGGCAGCTGCCTGCCTATGTTACAGAAACACAACAACACCAGCCATAAGGGTTAGCTTCAGGTGTATACTGTGCTGGAGGCACACAACACCCACTTTAACTGCTGCAGATGCCTGTATTACAGAACACCAGCAATAAATGGTATCTTCAGGTGTATACTGTGCTGGACGCACACAACACCCACTTTAACTGCTACAGATGCCTGTATTACAGAACACCAGTAATAAGGGGTAGCTTCAGGTGTACACTGTGCTGGGGGCACACAACGCCCACTTTAACTGCTGCAGATGCCTGTATTACAGAACACTAGCAATAAAGGGTATCTTCGGGTGTATACTGTGCTGGAGGCACACAACACTCACTTTCACAGCGCTAGGTTCACAAGAAATGAACACACTGTCTCTGCATGTCCCGCTCTCTCCCTGAACGCAGAAACACACTACACAAGGCCACCACGCTGGCGGCCTTATATAGAGTGGGGCGTTTACTAAACCCCCTGAGCTATAATTGGCCACAGGCAGGATGCTCTCCTTGCTGCCGGCGCTGTGATTGGCCAAGCATGTGGGGTCACAGTGCATGCTTGGCCAATCATGAGCCAGCAATGCACTGCTATGGTGCAGTGCATTGTGGGGCGTGAGTACCACACGAATATCGCACGAGTGCCCCACAGAGTTCTGGCTTCTCCGAACAGGCGAACAGCCAGTGTTCGAGTTGAACATGCATTTGACTCGAACACTGAGCTCATCCCTAGTTTGGAGTTTCCCTTAATATTCAACCCAGACCCAATGGGCCTGGTAATGGACTGGGGGAGGGAATCCCATGCTCTTTTTTTCAATGAGATTTGTCTATATTGCCGAGACCCGACAATTCATTACAATTAATTATTATTATCAGTTCTAAATGACAATTTTTCCTTTAGAAATGTCATTTTCCTGTGGTACTGTTCTAAACACGGGAAAAATGTGTCACTTTGTAGGCATACTATAGACACCCCCAGGGATGATAAAGGAATATTTAATTTTTATTGTTTAATTTTAAGCATTAAAAAAAATCACTGCTCCTGAAGAAAATTGAAGTTTTTAAAAAAAAATTATACATGTCCCCTGGGGTAGGACCCAGGTCCCCAAACACTTTTTTTTTTTTTTTCCACAAAATTTTTTTTATTGAGGTAAAGAAGTCATACAGAGAAATACAAACAATGGAGTAAGTATAGCATCAGAATATACATGGCACAATAAGACATGAATGCGTAGATAAATAGTTAATAGATCAACAGCTTACTCCAGAATTTAACCAATTTCCAACCGTGGAAAGAGTCACATTAAAGATCTTAGTTACTGATATAGTTGAATCTAGAACCAACCTTAAGGGTGCATTAACTAGAAAGGAGGGAACACTAAGATATTCTGAGCTATCGAATGGGAAAACAGATCAATCAGAAATACATATTATGGGGGAAAGGAAGGGTGGAAAAGATTAAATTTAGAGGATAGGGGTGACACTGAGAAGGGTATAATCTAGTATATGAGAATTATTTAACCCAATTGTGAGGAGTAAGCGTCAGTAAGTTTGAAACGGCGCCAGTCCTGCCATATTTCTGAAAATTTTGTGACTGTGTCATTGGATATGCTAATTAATTCTTCAATGGTTTCGGTGTTATTTAATCTACGGAACCATTCCGCTATGGTTGGTACTGTAGAGGATCGCCAATGACATGGGATGCATTGTTGCGCCGTGTTAATCATAATCATATTGAGTGATTTAAAGTAGCGTGTCCTGGGGATTTTGGTGTAGTGAATTAGGTAGGAAGCAGGGGAAAAATTATTGGTTTGGGATGTTACAGCAATTATGGTGTCATGGACAGATCTCCAGTAATTCTGAAGGGCGGGACATGACCACCAAATGTGAAGCATGGTCCCTTCCGCCTTGCCACAGCGCCAGCATAAGTTGGAATTATTATCTGAGAATTTGTGAAGCAGGGAAGGGGTTCTATACCATTTGGAGAGAATTTTGTATCCTCCTTCCTGAACCGCTACATTAAGGGATCCTTTGAGAATATAAGTACAAATGGTTTCCCACTCTGAGTCAGAAAGTTTGATAGCTAGATCTTGCTCCCATGAGGAGTAAGGCTTGCTGGAGAACGCTGAATCTCCCATGAAGAGATATGTGTACAGGATGGAGATGAGATGTCTTTGTGGTTCGTGTTGTGTACAAAGACTTTCTAGGGTGTTCAAATCTCTTGTCCAATAGTCTATATTATGTCGTCCAGTCAAGAAGTGCTGTAATTGTCTATACGTCCAGTCGGAGATGTGGATAGGGGAAGCCGTGGTATTCAAATCAGCCAATGATCTGAAATTCTTTCTCCTGTCGAAGAATTGCCTAGCAGTAAGATCTGTGTGGGGCCAGGAGTTGGCCAGATAAATGGGACTCTTGCCTGGTGGAAAATCGGGATTGTTTCTCAGTGGGGTAAGAGGACTCAGCCATGGGTGCGGATATATTGTTTTCAATGCCTTGTGAATAACAGACAGTGTGGTCCCAATCAGCGGATGTTTCTTGTGCTGTATCGGTATATGGCGTGGATTTATCCAGGGCAGTGATCGAAGATTTTGTGTAGAGACAAAGTGTTCTAGTGGTACCCAATCTTTTACATTTTGGTGAACATTCCAATCCACAATCCTGGCAAGATGTGTGGCCCAATAGTATCGACGTAGGTCAGGAAGGGCAATTCCACCTTTGATTTTTGGAAGGGTAAGGCGTGTAAAACTTATTCTTGGCCTTTTATTTTGCCATATAAAAGCGGAACATATTTGACGGAAAGAATGGAAAAAGGACGAGGGAATATTGATCGGTATCGTTTGTAATAAGTAAAGGAAGCGTGGAAGAATAGTCATTTTAAGGAGTGCAGCTCTACCGAACCAGGACACTTGTAGAGCTCTCCAGTTCTTAAGGTCTGATTTGGTTTTTTGCAAAGTTGGGAGAAAGTTTTCCTTAAAGAGGTTGGAGAGGGACGTCGGTATTTTAATTCCCAAATAAGTGATTGAGTGATCAGCCCAATTAAAGGGGAAATTTGCTTTACATTGCGTTACCATCTCTGCGGGGAGAGTTACATTCAGGGCAATGGATTTGGAGTAATTTATTTTAAGATTGGAGATGGATTGGAACATCTCCAAGTCGGAAAGAAGATTGGGGATGGAGATATGCGGGTTGGTTAAGAAAAGAAGAATGTCATCCGCAAAAGCTGCTAATTTATAAATGCGGGTATTGATTGAAACGCCATTAATATCTGGATTCAATTTTAGTTTATTGAGAAGAGGTTCGAGAGTGAGGACAAAAAGTAAAGGTGAGAGGGGACAACCCTGTCTCGTACCATTGTGGAGCCGGAAGGCGTTTGACAGGTGGCCATTGACCCGCACTCTGGCGGTCGGTTGGGAGTACAGAGCCCGAATATATGAGATAAATAAGTCCGGCAATCCTATTGCTTTGAGGGTCGAGTCCATGTAATCCCAGGCCACCCTGTCAAACGCCTTCTCGGCGTCCAGGGAAAGAAAGAATCCTTGTTTTTTGGTTGAGGTCAACCAATGGTGGATGTTAAGCGCTTTAATAGTGTTATCCCTACCTTCCCGTCCTGGGATAAATCCCACTTGATCTAAAGAGATCAAAGACGGGAGAAGCGGCAACAAGCGATTCGCTAGAATTTTAGCATAAATCTTGACATCCACATTAATGAGTGAAATGGGGCGGTAATTCGTGACCAGGGAAGGATCTTTGTCCTCTTTCGGTATTACTGTAATGTGTGCTTCAAGCATATGAGGGGGGGCATGGGAAGTAGAGGCGAAGGATTTATATGCTAGGAGAAAGCGGGGTCTAAGTATGTCTGTAAATGTTTTGTAATATGTCAAAGGAAGGCCGTCTGGGCCAGGTGCCTTCCCTACTTTCATCTCTTTGATTGCTTTATCGAATTCTTCTTCGGATAAGGGAGTATTCAGCTTTTGGGCATTTTCCTGAGAAATACGCTTAGGGCCAAATTTGGAGAGAAATTCGTTAATCTTATGCTGTCTCACCTCCAAACTACTGGTCTTAGTGGGCCTAGAGGGAATGTTATAAAGCGTTTGGTAATATTCTTCGAATTTTTGGGCTATATCTTCATTTGAATTGTAAGCTTTACCCTGGTTATCAGTAATATGATGTACAGTTGAGTTGAGTTTCTTACTTTGCACTGCTCTAGCCAGAAGAGAGCCAACTTTATTACCCTTTTCATAAAAGAGTTTATTTCTTAGGACATATTGTCTCCTGATCTTCAGGTTAAGTTCTTCTAATAATTGTTTCCTGATTTGTGTCAGGGATTGATAGGTCTGTATTGCAAGTGTTTGTTTGTGCGTGGCTTCCAACACGCGAATTTGGGACATAAGTGTTGCTATTTTGGCCTGGCGTTCTCTTTTAAGAAGAGAGGATAATTTGATAAATTCCCCTCGGATTACAGCTTTATGAGCTTCCCATTGGAATAGTGTGGAGGTGTCAGGGATTTCATTAAGTCTGAAATAGTCTGTAAGACAAGTTTTTATGTTTGCCACGTTGATTGGGTCTTTGAGCAAGGCAGAATTAAGTCTCCACGTTTTAGATTTGGTTATAGTTTCGGGAAATTCCAGAAGAATGGATATTGGATGATGGTCAGAAAATGTCATAGGTTCTATTGTGGCCTTAGTCAAGAGGGGTAGGTCAGGTTGTGAGATAAAAAAATAATCAATTCGGGAGTATTTTTGATGAGTAGGGGAGAAATATGTATAATCTTTTCCCTGTGGATTCAGCGTTCTCCAGGAATCATGTAGCAGGATGTTTTGGAGTTGCAATTTTATTTGTTTCAAAGCTTTGTATGGCAAGGCTGAGGAACCAGAGGAGGAATCTAAGATAGGATTCAGGGGGACGTTGAAATCCCCCCCGAGAATGAGGATGCCCGATGAGAAGGAAGACAAAAGATCACAGATAGAACGAAAAAAAGTAACTTGTTTTGTGTTGGGAGAGTATATATTAGCAATTGTGATTGGTTTGGAGTGAATGGTCCCTTTAAGAAATAAGTATCTCCCTTCAGTGTCGCTTAGTGAATCTATTAGTTGAAAGGGTGTATTTTTAGAGATAAGGGTCGACACACCTTTTGTTTTGGAGTGGCTATTCGTCGAATGAAAAACCGTGGGAAAATTTTTATCCGACAGCTTAGGAGTTTTGTCTGTCAGAAAATGTGTTTCCTGTGCAAATATTATATTCGCTTTCAAAGTATGGCATTCTCGCAGGAACTGGGATCTCTTTTCCGGTAAGTTAAGACCTTTGACATTAATGGAGACCAGTCTCAGCGAGAGCGCCTTGGAATGTGTCTTGTGTGAAGGGGAGACCATTCTATCTTCAGATGTGCGAGAGACGCGATAGAACACCCTAGAAATATAATGACAGGGGTCGACAAAAAGACTAGCCAAAGGAGTTTATACTACGTTGTGAAAGAAAAACACTAGGAGAAAAAGGGGACAAAGGAATCCGGGGGGTAAAGGGTCAAAAAGAGGGGGGGGAGTGCTAGTCTCGAAGGATCTTACACCCGTAGATTATATAGAAGCGTAGTCGAGACTAGTGAAGAAATCAATTTCTCTGAGGTTTGTAGCGAGAACCAGCTCGCTGTGTCCGATGCAACAAATATAATGCAAAGGACTAAACCTAAACAGGTGTGAGATATTCCAAGAACTAATGGAAGTAAAAGTGGTATGGCTGAGCAGAATATCTCTGTGTGAAACGTCGTCTGGGTTATTGAGGAGAGTAAATACAAGATTAAGAAATGCTGACAGCTGAACGGAGGGAAGGGTATGAATGCTTAAAATGGAGGTGTGAAAAATGTAAGCTGCCTAACGACAGTCTAGAATCTTGTCAAAACATTTAGAGGAAACACCCGAAAAAGAAAAAAAAAGGAGTGTATATCGGTTAATGGATCTATTCAATATAAAAGACACTTCGTCTGCAGACACGAGTATGAGAGGCAAAACAGGATTGAGGATAAAGGGTGCAGGCCTGAGGCCTAGTAAAGTTTAACTGGAGACTCTAATTGACACAATCATGCATAAAACATTGTCAAGGCGAAGAGGTATTGAGAGATAGAAATAAAAACCCATGAAATGGAGTAAAACATGGAAGAAGGGTTACACAACATCAGAACTAAACCGATAATAAACTTCAATTTCAAATTAAAGAATTGTTGTCAGACTAAACAGGTATCTTGTGGCAATAAAGCAAAACTAGCTCTTTCCCAAATTGAACTAGAATAGTCTCGAGGACAAGTCAAGGATCTATCATTAGCAATACCCCTATGGAGATTGTAATAACAGAGTTGTAGGGGAAATGATAAACCGGGCAAAAAAAAAAAAAAAAAAAGGGCGTCTGAATTGTGATTGGTGTAATAAGGTATTAATAATACCCGGGATGAGAGCCATCAGACACAGTACGGAACTTAAATTGCATGTTTGTGACCCCCCCCATTAAGAATAAGGGGAGAGCGTGAAAATGACCACATCCTAATGGGAAATAGAGGAGGTGTCGTAACCCAAGACTCTTAAAATGGTAGGTGCTAACCATGATGTCAGTAATCTAAAATAGGACACAGATGGATTCATTTGTGCTTATTAAGTCACCCCTTACCCCGGGTATCCAGTAAGCATCTGGGTGCTCCTCAAAAAATTAAATAGATCTCTTTGTTTCCTGGCAGTAGAGGACCCAATGTAAAGAGGGGCTTCTGAGCACAACATAAATCATAAAATCAGTAATCATAGTTTCCCTCAGTTTCGGTAACAGTTAAAAACTGGGGGGAGGGGTAATCCACAGGGACCACAGCGCATATTAGTGAAGGGGATGGAATGAAAACAAATGGTCCCCCACGAAATTGAGCAGCTCACTGAATACCCAAGACAGGTCTGGGGTAACATACATCGCCTGATTGGTAAGTTATGTGTATTCTCTAGCTAAGGAAAATGCCCATGAGACGTTGCATTGGGTCCATGTGAATTACACCTATGAAAGGAATATCATGCTTTAAGAAAGAAAAATTTTCATCCCAACATAAAGGTTTATAATGAGTACATTAATAAAAATCCCAGAATAGACTACAGAATAACAATCTCTGAACAGCTTGAGATTCACACAAAAAAAAAAAAAAAAAAAAAAAAAAGAGAAAAAAGGGGAAAAAAGGGGGGCAAGTTTGCTAGTAATAAGTCCCCGAGACTTAATGTGGCCCGAAAAAAAAAAAAAAAAAAAAAAAAAAAACCCTCGAGTCAATAAAAAGAAAAAAGAAATACGATGGGAAAGAGGTGTCAGTATATCAACAGAAGAATCCCATTTAGCAACTCCAAGAAAGGGTTAATACCCCTGCATTTCTGATCAACGATCTCGACGAGCTCTTCTCGTGGTCGGCGCTTTCATCGGACTGGAGTTGTGAGTAGGATCGGTGCGGAAGCCGTGAGGTTGATCAGGTGAAGGCGAACGTTGTCTGCGGTTGCGATGTTCTTGAACTTCCATCGGTTCGTATTCTTGCTGGTGACGTCTCCCGGATTGTGGACGAAATTCCGCGTACCAATCCGGTACATCCGTGAAGGGAATCTCTAGGGTGGCACAGAAGCGTCGGAGGTCTTCCGGAACTCTCAACAAAGCCGAACGGCCTTGCGCAGAAGCAGATAATGCGAACGGATACTTCCATCTGTACTGTATGCCCTTGGCATGCAAAACCTCCAGAAGCGGGCGGAGTTCCTTGCGACGTTGAAGCGTTATGGAGGATAGGTCTTGAAACAAACGAACTTCTGTATCGTTGTACATCAGCGGGTGTTTCACCCGCGCTTGTCTGAGAATATCTTCCTTGAGCTGATAGTCTATCACACAACAGACCACATCCCTGGGGGGGTCCGTCTCCTTGCCTCGTGGACGTAGGGCGCGATGAATGCGCTCCAATCCTATAGGGGTGAGGGGGTCCCGATCCAGGATAGCGTTGAACAGGCCCGTTACCTCAGGTCTCAAACGATCGGCTTCGACCGATTCAGGGAGTCCGCGGAGACGAAGATTATGTCGTCTACCGCGGTTATCAAGGTCCTCCATGTGGCGATTCAGATCTCTAAGTTGCAGGGTATGAGTATCTATAACCTGGCAGGACCGACGAAGTACCGTGGAATGTTGTGCCGTTCTGTGTTCAACATCTTGTACTCTGTTCGCAATCGTTTGAATATCTATGCGGAGCTCCGAAATAGCCGCCGTTAATGTTTGCTTAATATCATCCGCGACCGATCGAAGATCGGTAAGACTGGGGTGGTGTTGCGGTTCGAGTACAATCTCACCAGTAGCTGAGGGAGACCGTGAGGATTGTGAGGTCATTTGAGGTAATGGCGGGCCTCGTGTGGACGCCATATTGCTGGCCTGAGAGCGGACCATCTCAGGGATGTTTTGACTCGTTTCGTGAGACAAATCTCGAGGAGACCGGGATCGGGACGTAGAGGATCTACGGGAGGATGTTCCCATGTCGGTTCGTAGACCGTGGATTCGAGTTTACCTCCGGTATCTGCTGTTTTCCCTCCGTTACAGCAGGAGCTCACAAGTTAGGCTGCCATTCTCCTCAGCGTCCAGGCCACGCCCCCCCAAACACTTTTTATGACAGTAACTTGCATATATTCCTTTAAAATTAACACTTTTGATTATTCATGTTCGTGTCCCATAAACTTTAACGGTGTTCATGTGTTCTGTTGAATTTTTTGCATGTTCGCATGTTCTGCTGCAAACTGAACTGAAGGGTGTTCTGCTCATCTTTACTTAAGACACAGAGCTGTGTTGATGAGTGACTTTGGCATAAAAAGAATGCTCTAATTAATACGCTGTCATCCAGTCCTCATTGGCGCTTCTCTGCCCTACTTTCCACTATCTCCTGGCCCAGCTACTACAGAAGATGCTACAATTCCTCTTTCAGATGATCACCTTACCATCTGTCACCTTCTTCTTCTATCCTATGCTCGCTCACTCACATCCTCCCCTCTAAAGTATGCACATATCATCTGCATACTCGTACCTTCACTGCACCCCACCAACCTGAACAATTTAAGAATCATCTATTTTCTCCCATTTACCTCTAAACTTTAGAATAGACATGTTAGGTTTGTTTGGTTCTGAATTAATATTCGGTCAAAATTTTCATTATTCAGATATTTGGACATATCCGAATACCTGAATTACAATATAAACAAATTTTACCGAATGCTCCGGATAAGGTAACGAAATTCAAATCAAACTGAATTTTACATTGAACTCCAGTCAAATTTTCACTACATATATTGCTGAAATCAAAAACTATGGGGGTCATTTACTATAGCGCTGTGGCGTGAATTAGCACCAATTACCGCAAATTAGAGCTAATTACCGCTAATTGCACTAAATAGTGCTAAAACTGTATTCCTTATAGTGCTGGTAAAAAAAATACTCCCAAAATCGAATTTACTAAAACTGAAACCAAATAGCGCCCAAACCATTACTCTGCTAAAACCTGGAGTAGTGCACATGGAAATAATACATTTATATAAAAAAGTTTAGAGCATGATATAATTGTCTAAATGGTACTGAAATATGCAGTATATTATTTAAAGATAATCTGCTTTTAAACTGTGTGAAAAAGTGATTTCTACACTGAAATATCTTTAAAAGTCTGAGAAGAGATACATTCCCTGTTTATGCACAACCAGGTGCCAGCACAACTGAACATGCTCAGACCTGCAAATAGCTCTCATTTTAGCTCCAATGTCTTTTTGCTGTAGTACATATCAAAATGAGCGTTGTGTTAAAGAGCATTTTTTGGTAGTGAAAATTGGCACTATTATAGTCTAAAGCATGTTTTACCCATTGATTCTAATGGTATATTTGTAACGTCCTCAAATAAATCCTTTTAATGTTGCGATTAAATGTATCTTTCTCTGAAATAAATTTTCCCTTGCAACATTGTTGCTTCTACTTCAAATATTTTGTTTTTAAGAATGCTAGAATGTGGAATGTTTTGATGTTTTGGTAAAATATAATTTTCTCTGTCATTTTCATTTGTTACTCTCCATCTCACAACAACCTTTACCTACACTCACAGAGGTGTCTTTACAAACCACAAACAATACCATTGCTGATGCAAATTTAAAATGAGTCACAACTTTTTTATGCTTTTTATTATTTCCAAATAATCATAATTTGAGCTCAACAAATGTGATATGTGTACCAACATCAGAAATCAAAATGTAATTCCCCAAAAAATTGAGGGTAATATCACTATTCTACACTCACCCTCAAAGAACCACCAAATATCACAGAATAAATCAAGAAGAATTACTCTTGAGTAATATAATTCCATCACCTGTATGTCCAAAGAAATGCAGTATTTATGTTGATTTATATGTAGGAGGGTTTCACATGTGGCAGCTCCGTGGCTTAGAGGTTAGAACTTCTGCTTAGCATCCCTGAGCATTGGGGTTCAAATTCCTAATATGCTGCTTCATGAAGAGAAGTCTCATCTCCCAGGTCCTAAAACTATGTTTAAATGTAATATTTATGTGTAGGAGGGTTCCACCACCATTTTAAATCATGCCAGATACACTATCTAGCCAAAAGGGATGCCTGCCTTTACACAAAATTGAACTTTAATGGCAGCCCAGTCTTAGTCCGTAGGGTTAAAAATTGATTTGGCCCACCCTTTGCAGCTAGAAAATCTTCTGGGAAGGCTAGGAAGGCTGTCCACAAGATTTAATGTGTCTAAGGGAATTTGTGACTATTCTTCGAGAAATGCATTTGTGGGGCCAGACACTGATGTTGGATGAAAAGGCCTGGCTTGCAGTCTCTGCTCTAATTCAGCCATAAAGTGTTCTATCGGGTTGAGTTCAGGACTCTGTGCAGGTCAGTCAAGTTCCTCCACCCCAAACTCACTCACCCATGTGCACTGGTGTGCAGTCATGCTGGAACAGGAAGGGGCCATCCCCAAACAGTTCCCAAAAAGTTGGGAGCATGAAATTGTCCAAAATCTCTTGGTATGCTGATGCCTTAAGATTTCCCTTCACTCTGAAGAGGCCAAGCCCAACCCCTGAAAACAACCCCACATTATAATCCCTCCTCCACCAAATGATTTGGACCAGTGCACAAAGAACAGTCCATAAAGACATGGATGAGTGAGTTTGGGGTGGGGGAACTTGACTGGCCCACAGAGAGTCCTGACCTCAACACAACAGAACACCTTTGGAATGAATTAAAGAGGAGACTGTAAGCCAGGCCTTCTCACCCAACATCAGTGCCTGACCTCACAAATGCACTTATGGAAGAATGGTCAAACATTCCCATTTACACACTCCTAAATCTTCCCAGAAGAGTTGAAGCTGTTATAGCTGCAAAGGGTGGGCCAAATGAATTTTGAACCCTATGGACTAAGACTGGAATGCTGTTGTAGCTCATGTGCATATAAAGGCTGGCGTTCCAATACTTTGGACAATACATTGTATGTTACTCGTGATACTGAGCATAGCTATGGACTTAGGGCTGGTTCACACCACAGAGATGTAAACAATATGTGTGAAATAGTCTCTAATATAAGAAAGTTAGTTTTGGACTTTAGATAGGAAGCTCATTGCAGCCACTGATGTTAATGTTTGTTAGCACTAATCATGCCCAAAATTAAATTTGTAGGGTTTACACTGCACAGGTACATATGATCATAAAACTGTTGCTTTGTTTATGTGCATGCAACTGGACTTCAATCTTTGGCCCATAGTTGGAGATTTGATGCACGTACACAGTGCAAATAGTATTATGTGTTCCTGCTCATCAGGTGCAATCACTTTAGACATATATGAAGAGGCCAATTCAAAGATACTGGTGGGTGTGTACTTGTATTGGGAGTATGTCAGTGTGCTAACAATACAACCTATCTTATATAAAGGGCTGCAGTGGGGGGGGGGGGGAGTTGTTTGGCCTGAGAAGGTAAGGATTTTTGCTGTGATTTGTGGGGGAGAAGGAGTGCATATTGACAAACGCCCAACTAAGGCTGTTTGCTGAAAATCTTGTGCATTTTTTCCATCAAAAGTTGACTTATGTGGCCATGCTGCCAATATTGTGGGTGTATTGTTTCTGTCTGACCATGCAAACATGGTTTGGGAGCATGTGCTGACCTACTCTTTGATTTCATTGCTTAATCGTGTACACAGAAATGCAGCTTCAGCAGAACATGGTCACCTATGTATGTGTGTGGATTGTAGGCTGGTGATGAGTGTTGCCTTTTTTGAATTATTTTGAAATGCTTTGTAAGAATAAATGACTGTTAAGTATGTTTCTATAATCATGCAGATAAAAATGATGTGGGCTGGTGGGTGAGATGTAGTATGAAATGTTACCCGTTATACACTGAAAGTAAAGCTGTGTCCACTCTAAGTTTAGACAAATTTTAGAATGTAAGCTCCTATGAGCAGGGCCCTTAAAACACAATTGCTGTTTTGCTAAATGTAGCACAATGTATCCTATATCCCGCCACCGTCCTGCTGAACATGAAAACAAAAAACCTTCTCTGATGCTGCGGTGAGCCAATCTGTCCGCTTCCATAGCGCATATATCATATATAACTATAGAGGATGGCCGCTGGATGACGTCAGCAAGAGATCCCACCCCCCATCACTGACTTATCATTTCCCGGACGGTGAATTAACAAGGGGCGGAGTCTCAGAGTGACGTTATCTGCCCCATCACAGCATCGGAGCAGGTTTGTTTTTTGAATGTTCAGCGGAAGCAGCAGAGGAGAAAGACCAGAGGATGAAGCGGGGAAGAAGAAACCAGAGGAAGATGGAGAATACCGGAGGAAGAAGCGGAGGAAGATGGAGGAAAAAGCGGGGGAAGAAGGAGAAACCTGAAGGAAGACCAGAGAAACATGGAGAAAGGAGGAAGAAGACATTTTTAATAAAGGAATTGTCAAAAACCGGCTATTGTCTTTTGTCCCATTTCACTTCTTTTTTTGGTGAATGTACCCCATATCCATTCACATAGCGGGGATCTGGGGGCTGGGATCTGGGGGCCTCCTTCTTAAAGGGGGCTTCCATATTCCAATAAGCCCCCTGCCCACAGACCCCCACAACTACTGGGCAAGGATTGTGGGGATGAGGCCCTTGTCCATTTTTTTCTTTGATTGTTACTTAATATTGCCAGGAATCAGCAAATCGAGCAATTTTAAATGATATTTTCTCCTTTAGAAATGTAATTTTGCTGTGGTACAGTAATAAACACGATGTGCTACTTTACAGGCATACTATAGACACCCCCCAGGCATGATACAGTGGTGTGAAAAAGTGTTTGCCCCCCTCCTCATTTCCTGTTCCTTTGCATGTTTGTCACACTTAAGTGTTTCGGAACATCAAACCAATTTAAGCAATAGTCAAGGACAACACAAGTAAACACAAAATGCAATTTGTAAATGAAGGTGTTTATTATTAAAGGTGAAAAAAAATCCAAACCATCATGGCCCTGTGTGAAAAAGTGATTGCCCCCCTTGTTAAAACATACTATAACTGTGGTTGTCCACACCTGAGTTCAATTTCTCTAGCCACACCCAGGCCTGATTATTGCCACACCTGTTCACAATCAAGGCATCACTTAAATAGGAGCTGCTTGACACAGTAAGGTCCACCAGAAGATCCTTAAAAGCTACACATCATGCCGAGACCCAAAGAAATTCAGGAACAATTGAGAAAGAAAGTAATTGAAATCTATCAGTCTGGAAAGGGTTATAAAGCCATTTCCAAAGCTTTGGGGATCCAGCGAACCACAGTGAGAGCCATTATCCACAAATGGCGAAGACATGGAACAGTGGTGAACCTTCCCAGGAGTGGCCGGCCGCCCAAAATTACCCCAAGAGCGCAGCGACGACTCATCCAAGAGGTCACAAAAGACCCCACAACAACGTCCAAGGAACTGCAGGCCTCCCTTGCCTCAGTTAAGGTCAGCGTTCATGCCTCCACCATCAGGAAAAGACTGGGCAAAAATGGCCTGCATGGCAGAGTTCCAAGGAGAAAACCACTGCTGAGCAAAAAGAACATCAAAGCTCGTCTCAATTTCTCCACAACACATCTTGATGATCCCCAAGACTTTTGGGACAACATTCTGTGGACCGATGAGACAAAAGTGGAACTCTTTGGAAGGTGTGTGTCCAAGTATATCTGGCGTAGAAGGAACACTGCATTTCATAAAAAGAACATTATACCAACAGTAAAATATGGTGGTGGTAGTGTGATGGTCTGGGGCTGTTTTGCTGCTTCAGGACCTGGAAGACTTGCCGTGATAAAAGGAACTATGAATTCTGCTGTCTACCAAGAGATCCTGAAGGAGAATGTACGACCATCTGTTCGTGTACTCAAGCTGAAACGAACTTGGGTTCTGCAGCAGGACAATGATCCTAAACACACCAGCAAGTCCACCACCGAATGGCTGAAGAAAAACAAAATGAAGACTTTGGAGTGGCCTAGCCAAAGTCCTGACCTGAATCCTATTGAGATGTTGTGGTATGACCTTAAAAAGGCCGTTCATGCTCGAAAACCCTCTAATGGAACTGAATTAGGACAATTCTGCAAAGATGAGTGGGCCAAAATTCCTCCAGGACGCTGTAAAAGCCTCATTGCACGTTATTGCAAACGCTTGGTTGCAGTTGTTGCTGCTAAGGGTGGCCCAACCAGTTATTAGGTTTAGGGGGCAATCACTTTTTCACACAGGGTCATGATGGTTTGGATTTTTTTTCACCTTTAATAATAAACACCTTCATTTACAAATTGCATTTTGTGTTTACTTGTGTTGTCCTTGACTATTGTTTAAATTGGTTTGATGTTCCGAAACACTTAAGTGTGACAAACATGCAACGGAACAGGAAATGAGGAAGGGGGCAAACACTTTTTCACACCACTGTATATAAAGGAATTTTTATTTTTTATTGTTTCACTTTAAAAAAATGATACATGTCCCCTGGGGCAGGACACAGGTCCCCTTACACTTTTTATGGCAAAGAACTTGCATATAAGCCTTCAGTGAGAACTTTGGATTTTGCAGGTTGGAGTCCCATTGACCCCTATTCCCACATATGTGATCTGACAGGCATGTTTGCCGGCAATAGCGCTGCTTTACATTTGCATTATGCATTAGCACCCAGTTTCTGAGAGTTGAAGTCTTAATTGGCCCTAATTGGGTGCTATTTTCTGGGACAGCACGATCATTTTTCGGCGCTAGTAAATGACCCCCGTGTGTGTTATTAGAGTACCATTTTGAAATAATGCAGTTTTTGTTAAGCCAAATGATTTAAAGAGTCATTGTAATTATTTGATGAAGATTTTTCTTTCGTTTGTTTACTTTGCTGCATTAGAATCAAAAACAATATAACATTTTTGTTTTGACTGATTCAAAAATGTATCGATTTGATCGGTTTAAATGAATTCTGAAAATTAATTGAATTAATCATCTGAATTTAACTAAACATAATAACTAGATTAAATCTAGTTCCGGCGAAAAAAAAAATATATATTTTTTTAATTGATCCTATCATTATTACTAATACAATTCAAAAACTAGTATACAATGTTTATTATGTATTTAGCAAAAATATAAATTTCTTACTGAATATTTGCTGCCTCCTGTTGTGGTCGTTGCCATCATGATTGTGGGCATGTGAAGCCCAATTGAGATCTCTTCCTGGATTTGTTTTGGAGAGGTGCATGCTAGGTAACCAGCATGCACCTCTCTATCTCGCGCATGCGTGATTCACCGACCATAGCGCCGATTGTTTCTAAAGTTGCCATAACAACTGGCGGCAATGGAGGAAAGTCCTGCCCTGTTGTTATGGCAACATCACAGTACTGTCCACAGACTCCTGGCAAGTTATGTCATTTCCTAGGAGCACAGGTGAGGGAGGAAGTGACGAGGAGCTCCGCGGACCAGGAAGTGGCAGGTTAGGAGGACTACATAGCAACAGGGTGATTCTGGTAAGTATAAAAAATTTCTTCCTCCAAATGTTTTTTTTTTTAGATTTAGAGGAGTCCGATTTTGTAAAAAAAAAAAACAGGGTGGAACACCGCTTTAACGAATCAAAATGAAACTAAACAAAACACATTTTTTCATCATGCACATGTCTACTTTAGAACACTTGGTCTACAATTGTTTGATTTCCTACCTCACTGACAATGACCTTCTTGACGCCTTACCATCTGGCTCAGTTGCGGCACTCCACAGAAACTGCCCTATTAAAACTCAACAACTAGCGAATATCTAACTGCAAAAACCAACGACCACTACTCCATACTGTTGCTACTAGACCTACAGTATCTGCAGCCTTTAATACTGTTGACCACCCACTCCTCCTCAATAAACTCTGCTCCCTTGGCCTCCAAGATTATGCTTTTTCCTGGTTCTCCTCCTATCTATCAAATAGCACCTTCAGTGTTAGCTACAACTTTTTCTCCTCCTCTCCACTTTCTCTGTCTTTAGGAGTCCTCTAAGGCTTTGTCCTTTTACCCCTCCTCTTCTCTGTTTACACCTCCTCTCTTGGTTACTTAAAACAGAACTCCGGCCATTTTTTTCCTTTTCCTTGTTGCTGATCTCAAACACCAACTTTGCCATCCGTGTTCTTCTGAGCTCTATAGTTCCTCTGTTAGGCTGCTGAGCTTGCTAAAAAAAGTTATTGCTTGCTGACATCCTGTTTGTAAGACCACTGGCTTCTATCCCTCTCCTTAGCTCAGCCAGAGGTCTGACACACCCCATTGCAGTTCTAGCGGGGAGGAAGCAGACATGTTGTTTGCAAAAGGGGTCTCACAGCCCCCGGTCTGTGCCTCCCATGGAGGACGCGTCCTCCTTCTCCTCTCTCCTCCTCCTCCCTTCCAGAAATCCACCCTCCACTGTCCCGCCACACCACCTCCCCCCACCTGCTATCTACGTGCACAGTGGGGATTATTATTAGAAATCAGTTGCATGACACAATAGGGATGTTCCACTGTGTCAGGTATAGTATATCAGAACACTGATAGATGATATCCCACCTCCTGCCATTCAGAAAAGTGAGTGCTGATCTCTGCCTCCCTCCATTATTGGCACAGTGCAGGCCCGAACTGGCCATAGGGCAGACCGGGCATTTGCCCGGTGGGCCGGGGCCGCCCGTGGCCTGTTGATGTTCAGGCCGCACAGCGGGAGGTAAGCGGTGGCCGCTCGCCTACCGCCATACGGCCGTGCCTGTGTCATGCGGAACTGGCGGCTGCATGGGCTGAGCTGTGTGTCTCTCTCACACACAGCTCAGCCTCAGTGCCACACTGACAGTTCCGCTCTCCTCCTCCAGCCAGGGGTGTCCGCACGGTGAGGAAAGCTGCTGCTGTCACTATTCCCCCCTCGCTCTCCCTCCCATTCTCACGTCGGCAGCAGGGGAAGAGAAGGCGTTCCTGTATGGTCGTTTTCCCTCCCCATTGGCCAAAACAGAGGGCCAATCAGAAGAAACTAGATGTGCATCATGGGAAATGTAGTCCCAGAGATACATGGCACCATTGGTCTCAGCAGGGAGCAGACTACAGTCCCCAGCATGCACTCTGCTAGGGTGAAAGAGAAAACCCAGAAACAAGCTGCGGAGTGCTTGTAGCAGCCAGCTACTACAGGAGACATGGCAAATGAAACAGAGGACTGGGCTGGGGGAACTAATAGCCCCAGTACAACCAGAGAGAGCAACGCTGCACCGCACCACCAGAGAGCCATGCTGCACCGCACCACCAGAGAGAGCTACGCTGCACCGCACCACCAGAGAGAGTGACGCTGCACCGCACCACCAGAGAGAGCGATGCTGCACTGCACCCCCAGAGAGAGCGATGCTGCACCACACCCCCAGAGAGAGCGACGCTGCACCACACCCCCAGTGAGAGCGACGCTGCACCGCACCCCCAGGGGGAGCCACCCTGTACCCGCAGCACCAGAGGGAGCCACCCTGTACCCGCACCACCAGAGAGAGCGACGCTGCACCACACCACCAGAGAGAGCGACGCTGCACTGCACCACCAGAGAAAGCGACGCTGCACCGAACCACCAGAGAGAGCAACGTTGCACCGCACCCCCAGAGAGAGCGACGCTGCACCGCACCACCAGAGAGCGATGCTGCACCGCACCCCCAGAGAGAGCGACGCTGCACCGCACCCCCAGAGGGAGCCACCCTGTACCCGCAGCACCAGAGGGAGCCACCCTGTACCCGCAGCACCAAAGGGAGCCACCCTGTACCCGCGCCACCAGAGGGAGCCACGCTGTACCACACCACCAGAGAAAGAGCCACGCTGTACCTGCACAACCAGAGAGAGAGACACGCTCTACCACACCGCCAGAGAGCAGGTCAGTGTCACTGGGCCATGGACACAATAGGAGACAGACAATACTAGCATGGCCACAATAGGACTAAGACACTATAATATAAAGGGGACTGCCCCGTAAAAGGGCACTGTAATCATTGCAGTGCCCCTTTTTAGTGCAGTTCCCTTTATATCACAGTGTCCCTGCATATTACAGTGTGGAGGACCAACACCAGCCACCCCCGCTAATGTCTACCGAACCCCATCCCACCCCCCGGTCCCTGGAAAGGTTGGCTGTTCAATCTAAAATGCCCGGGCCTATTATTTGTCCCAGTTCGGGCCTGGCACAGTGCACTATCAATCATAATGACGGACATCAGAGAGCGGTGTTCTCATATACTATACATAACACACCCTTCTGTATCATACAAGTGGTTTCTAATAATAATCCCTGCTCTGCATTGGTGGTCCCTGGCATTCAGGCACTGGTGGTCCCTGACAGTCCCTGGCATTCAGGCACTGGTGGTCCCTGGCATTCAGGCACTGGTGGTCCCTTGTTGTTCCTGGCATTCAGGCACTGGTGGTCCCTGGCATTCATCACAAGTGGTCCCTGTCACTTGGCACTAGTGGTCCCTGACATGTGGCTCTGGTGGTCCTTGGCATTCAGCACTAGTGGTCCCTGACATTCTGCTCTATTAGTTCCTGACACCCTACACTGATGGTCCCGGACATGCGGCTCTGGCGTTCCCTGACATTCGGCTCTAGTGGTCCCTCATATTTGGCTCTGGTGGTCCCTGACATTTGGCTCTGGTGGTGGTCCCTGACATTTGCCTCTGGTGGTCCCTGACATTTTCCTGTGGTGGTCCCTGACATTTGGCTCTAGTGGTGGTCCCTGACATTTGGCTCTGGTGGTGGTCCCTGACATTTTGCTCTGGAGGTGGTCCCTGACATTTGGCCCTGGTGGTCCCTGACATTTGGCTCTGGTGGTGGTCCCTGACATTTGGCTCTGGTGGTGGTCCCTAACATTTGGCTCTGGTGGTGGTCCCTGACATTTGGCTCTGGTGGTGGTCCCTGACATTTGGCTCTGATGGTCCCTGACACGTTGCTCTAGTTTGGGATTTATATTAAAATGCTTTACATTTATAAGGCTGTAACCTACCATACCATGTGTTATGTATGGCTTACTGGCTGCAGAATGAGGGGTGTGATTTATGTTGGCGAGTTTACATTTACATGTACAAGTCTAGTGTACCTCCCACATTCACTCCCATCCCAAGGATTCATGGGCAATGTAGGCTGATTACAGTTTGAGAGAGAGAAGAGGATATGATGCAATTACATTCAGAGATCTGCCCTGCCAGAAAAGATGAAGCATTTTTTAAATCAGAAAGCTGACTTCCTAAAAATTAAATCAGTCATATCTCATAAATGGTAAGACATTTTCAGAAATGTAATAACTGTTTAGTGTTTTGTGTGTGTGTGTGTGTGGGGGGGGGGGGGTGTACATTTTTGAAAATCCCTGAGTCCGGCTTTAACCACATGCCGACCAGCGCACAACGATGTATGTCGTCACAATGGCACGGCTGGGCAAATGGGTATACATGTACGTCCACTATAAATAACGGCATTGTGGGCACAAGTGTGCCACCGGTGGGGTGTGCGCGTGTCCGCTGCATACTCCCTGACCGTGCCTGCAGGTTAATTTCCACCGGGGCTTGTGATTGTGTCACGGAGCTGCAGAACAGGGAGATTCCTATGTAAACAAGGCATTTCCCTGTTCTGCCTAGTGACATGACAGGAATCTACTGCTCCATGTCATCTGGAGCAGTGATCGCTGTCATGTCAGTGGGAGCCCATCCCCCCCACAGTTAGAATCACTCCCTAGGACACACTTAACCCCTTGATTGCTCCCTAGTGTTTAACCCCCTTCCCTGCCAGTGTCATTTACACAGTAATCAGTGCATTTTTATAGCACAGATCGCTGTATAAATGACAATGGTCCTAAAATAGTGTCAAAAGTGACTAAATCTCTCTAAAAGTGGCCTTATAATACCCCCGCGTGTGCTCTCCTCCCCGATTTTTCCATAAAGATTAATACTACAACCAATCTCCAGCCAGCCAGGTGTAATCCTAGTCTCTGACCTGTCCTTTCAGCTCCAAATCCACTCACTGTCAAACGCTTGTAGACTTCACCTCAATAGCATCTCTAAAGTATGACCTTTTTTAACCAATAAAAAAACAAGCTACTCATTCACTCACCTTAACTATTGCAACTCCTTTCTCATAGGCCTACCTCTACACAAGCTATCCACACTTTCATTCTATCATGAATTCAATTCTGCTTCCAGAATCATCTACCCTACCAATCACTCATTGTCTACCACTTCTCTATTCCAGTCCCTTCATTTGCTTCCGATTGCCCAACAAATTAAATTCAAAATACTAACAACAACATGCAAAGTCATTCACAACTTTGCCCCAAGCAACTGTGCTTTCCGCTCCTCCCCAGACCTCCTGCTTTCTATCTTGCTAGTCTCCTCCTTCAATGCTCACCTCCCGGACTTCTCCAGAGTCTCTCCCCCTCCTCTGGAACTTTCTACCTTAATCTGTATGGCTATGTCTTACTCTATCCACCTTCAGACGGTCCCTGAAAAACTATGTCTTCCACCTAAAGACTAAACTTTTAATTCTTCCATCAGCTCATACCTCGCAGTTATTAGCTTTTGTACCACTTGTCCCACCTTATTAAATTGTAAGCTCTAATAAGCAGGGTCCTCTTAACCCTCTTGTATTATAATGTATTGTAACTGTACTGTCTCCCTTTAAATTGTAAAGCGCTGTGCAAACTGTGGCACTATATAATATGTAGCACTGACCCAGAAGGAGCTGCTGGTTTTATTTGGGCTTACAGTTACCTCACTTGTTTGCTTCTCCGTCTTGGGGTTCCTGTGGTAGATGGCCCAAAGAATATGGAAACTGACTAGGGATGAGCTTCGAGTTCGAGTCGAACTCATGTCAGAATAAAATACATGGAATACTTTGTGGGTAGGGTGGCCATTGATATGCCAGACAATGTCTAAGACATTTTTTAAATAAATTTATTTTTGAAACTGGACTAATATTTGCTTTGATTTACTGCTTGGGTTTCTTTTAGCTGACTCCTAGGTAATCTTTTGTTTTATTTTTTGGGGCCTTTTTCTTTAACAGTGCAAACCAAATTTCTTTGAGACATGAGGTGACAATCTCTTCTTTGGCTAATATTATTATTATGTTGTGGGTCTGCTACACACGCACCTTGTTTTTGTTGTTAATGTATGTAATGCATTACTGACAAAATCATTCATAATTTTCAGCACATGACAGAAATGTGGGGAGTCATGAAAATTGCATGATTGGCAGTGCGCATGCGCGGCGCCCTGTGATGGCCGCCTGAACACAGGGCTCCGCAACGTCCCGGCCCCAACGCTCTCTTAGCGGCTGAACACCGCCGAATATCCGAGCGACAAGGTTAGCGGAGGTGTCTATCGTCACAGGGGCACTAACGGATGCCAAAAGGAAAGGCGAGGAGAGGGCTGAACACCCGTCTCGCTAGCCTCCCCGGAGCGGACGGCATACCTAAGATGGCGGCGGAGCGGCCGCCTCACGAGGCCCTCACAGGCACGATGGGATCGTCGCCCTGGCGGGACAGACTCCACGACGAGGTATGTGGAGGGGATCTCACCCTTCATCTCAAGGGAGGTCCCCAGTCCCCTGCCTCCACCATATCGCTGATTCAGCAGACATTGGAGAATATCCATAGCCTGAGGGGGACCACAGACCACAGCAGGCAGATGCCTTCACAGAAGCAGCAGAGCTCATCCCTCACCCACCCCAGTCCCCTCAGTCTCAGGACATGTCCTCTATGTTCTCTAAATTTGCAGAATTGCTTGATAGGGGGCTGGCGCAGACAGCGTCTAGAATTACTTCTGATATAAAATCTGATCTCCATATGCTGGGCTCCCACATTGAAAGTATTGAAATTAAAATGGACGCCACGATCGATCGAGTGAACCAGAATTCCGATCATTTTCAGGAACTACACGAACAACTTGAGGGGGCTTACGCCAAAATCGACGATTTGGAAAATAGATCCCGCAGACTTAATTTCCGCATCAGGGGGCTCCCTGAATCGGTAACAGATGTACATGACGCTGTCCATTCACTCATAAAGACCCTCATTCCTGACATCAGAGCTCACAGATTGGAATTGGATCGCGCTCACAGAGCCCTGGGTCCCCCCCGCCAAGATGGACTCCCACGCGATATAGTGGTTAAGCCGCACTACTATAGTGTTAAAGAAGAGGTGATGAAGAAAGCCCGGTTATCGCCCCAGCTCCAAATTATGGGCCACCCAATTCAACTATACGCTGACATTTCTCCCTTCACCATCCAAAAAAGGCGATCCCTGAAACCTTTACTGACGATCCTGTCTCAGAAGAACATTAAGTACTGGTGGCTATTCCCGTTCGGCTTAAAATTTGACTTTAATGGTAAACCTTTCCGCTTCACCTCACTCCATGAAGGAGAACTACTGCTCCGCAAGCTCGGCTTTATCCCCTCGGATCCACCATCCCCCATGCAGACCACTTCTTCTGGGATGGCCAAACGCCCTCCTCCATCCAGCCCTCTCACTTCACTCTGGATCTCCCCCAAACACAAGAAAGCTAAAGATGGTCTTCCTCCATGATAATGAAATAGTTCTATTTTTGGCTCCGTAATTTTATTTTTCTGTGGGACTCCTTTTTCTCCCATTTTGGAGTCCGAACCTTACCCGGTTCTATGGTTTCTATGGTTTCAAAACTTATGGTTAATCGCATTCACTCATTTTGCCCCCATTACAATACTTGTGATGTGGGCAAGTTATATATCACATCCATTAGCTATGACTTGTTTTAGGTGTTCAGTTTTATCTGTGGAATTTTCAAACATCTTGCTTTTAGGTGGGAGCTGGGGGGGCCGGGACGTTCTCCCTGAGCACTATTTCCTTTCTGGGTGGGACAGTTCCTGAGGGGTCTGTGTCATCCAGTCTGGACGTCTCCTCCGTTGTGAGGATAGAAATGTTGGTTTTCTTCGGTGGGCGGATCCGCTACTATCCCCCACCTGGGAAACTTATGTCTTTTTTGTTTTTTTCTTTTCTCTATTTCATTTTCTTCTTTCTCTTCCTTTCTCTCCCCGATATAGCTTATGAAGCGGTCTCTCTTTCCCTAGCAGCTCGTCTGGATGAGTGGGAATCTCTCTTGGATCCTCGATGTATGCAGCTGGTCAACAGCGAGAGGGTAGGTCACAAGGGTATCCCTGCCTTCTGTACCTTTCTGCTCCATGGCTGACATCCCACACCACAAACCTGTACTGCGCCTAGCATCCCATAATGTGCAAGGTCTGAATTCCCCCATCAAACGTAAAAAGATCTTCCAACATTGTCACTCCCAAAAAATTGACATCCTCTTTTTACAAGAAACACATTTCCCGAAATCTTATCAACCCTCTTTCATCCACGCAAAATTTCCCAAGTTTTATTTAGCCAATTCTGACAACAAGACCAAGGGGGTTGGTCTGTTTTTTTCAGGAAGAGTTAAATTTTCTTTGGTTTCCGAATTTAAGGACCCGGACGGCAGATTTATTCTTCTTAAAATTATTATTGATGAACAAATTTACTCTCTTATCTCATACTATGCTCCCAACAAGGGGCAGGCACAGTTTTTCCAATCCATGCTTAACACCTTGTCTCCACTGACGGAAGGAATAGTCATTTATGGGGGTGATTCTAATTTAGCTTTTGACTCTGGGGTGGACAAATCACGCCCTCCCGGAAGGGACAGGGTTCGTCCGACTAAGCAGAGCCTAAGGGTTGCCAGACAATTATATCACTATGGTTTGATCGATGCCTGGAGGGAACTTAATCCCAAGGTTCGGGATTATACTCATTACTCTAGCCCTCACCAAACCTTTGCAAGAATTGATCATTTCTTTATCCTCCAGCAACATATCCCATTAGTGCGTCGGTCCTCCATTAGGGACTCTGCTTACTCGGACCATTCCATGGTCCTTCTTTCCATTCAGGGGGGTTCGATCCCCCCATCCGAGTTTCATTGGCATTTAAATGCCTCCATTCTCAGCAATCCTGTACATGTCACGGAAATAGAACAACATATACAAGATTACTTCCACCGCAACGATGTGGATGACATTTCCCCATCAACGCTATGGGCAGCTCATAAGGCCACCATAAGGGGCGTCCTTATCCAAATTTCTACCAGATTACGCAAGGCTCGTAAGATAGAAATACTCAAACTTGAAAGGGAATTTTCTTCCCTGAGTAAAAGTCATAAAGCTAACCCCACACAACTCTCTGCAGACAAACTGGACGTAGCCCGTAATGCATTAAACCTTGCTCTTACAGCGGTAGCAGAAAAAGAACTCAGATGGGAGGGAGGACGCCATTATCAACATGCTAATAGTCTTGGTACCCGACTTGCTAGACGTCTTACCCCTAAAACCAAATTATTTTCACTTCCAAAAATCAGAATGGCTAATGGTTCACTAACCCAGAATCCCCCTAAAATTTTAGATGCATTTCAGGATTTTTATCTCTCCCTTTACGGTAATACAGATAGGGGCACACGTTCCGACGCCATTCATTCATTCTTACAATCGATTCAGATCCCCACACTGAAGGATCACCACAGGGACGATTTAGAAGCCCCAATTTCTGCAGAGGAAATAGAAGGGGTTATTAAGGACCTTAAGTCGAATTCGGCACCGGGACCCGACGGATTCTCGGTGCCTTACTATAAACACTTCTTGCAAACTCTAGCCCCGTATCTAGCACGGTTCTTTAATCACCTTAGATCTGGCTCTCCTCTAGATAAGGCCCTCAATTCAGCTTTTGTCACGGTTATCCCCAAACCTGGGAAAGACCCCAGTAGCGTGTCTAATTATAGACCCATATCTTTGATCAACAACGATCTTAAAATCTTAACTAAACTCTTGGCTAATCGTCTTTCTAAATTCATTAGCCAATACGTGCATGCTGACCAAGTGGGTTTTATCCCGGGGAGACAAGGCCCGGATCAGATAAGGAGGGCAGTAGACATAATCTCACTGTTGCAGTCCCAGTGGGACAGGGGTCCCCCTCAACAGGGGTGCCTCCTCTCATTGGATCTAATGAAGGCGTTTGACTCGGTGTCCTGGTCATTCCTCTTCCCCACTCTTGAAAGGTGGGGATTTGGACAATCCTTCATGAACATCATTCACGCACTTTATTCGACCCCAGAGGCTAGAATAAAGATGCAGGGCTATTTCTCGAGCCCCTTCTCGATACGTAGGGACACAAGGCAGGGATGCCCCTTATCTCCATTGATTTTCGCCATGGTCATTGAAACACTTGCTATATCAATTAGAGCGAACCCTGACATTAAGGGTATTAGATGTGGACCGAGAATTCACAAGTGTGCTCTATTTGCTGATGATGTTTTGCTTTTCATTTCCTCACCGACTACCTCGCTCCCAGTAATTTGCAAACTCCTTAATGATTTTGGCGATATCTCTGGGTTAAGGGTCAATTATACCAAGTCTTTAGTGCTTAATCAACCTTCCACCTACACTGGTCTCCCAACTTAAACACAACTTCCGCTTTGAATGGTCGGAATCGAACATTCCTTATCTAGGGATTCAACTTACCGCTTCAATTGACAAACTGTACTCGACTAATTTCCCCCCGACTTTTCGCAAACTGGAGGAAGATCTGGCCTTCTGGGATACCCTTAAGTTATCCTGGCTGGGCAGGATAAATTCGGTCAAAATGACACTCCTCCCACGAATACTGTATCTCTTTAGGTCATTACCTATCCCTGTCCCGAAGGACCGCATTCGTAGTTTTCAGTCCAGAATCATGAAATTTATCTGGGGATCCAAGGGTCACAGAATCTCTAAAGACACGCTTTTTCGTCATAAAAATCAAGGAGGTCTGGGGGTCCCGAACATCCTTTCGTATTATCAGGCAGCGCAAATCTCCCAACTGTCTACTTTATACTTTAAAACATCCCAGCCAGATTGGGTTCATATGGAGAGACAGGCGGTCCCTAACTACACTCTGGATTATCTCCTATGGTGCGTTCCAAAGTCCAGACCAGCCGTTATGGCACCTACTCTCTCCCATTCCATCGCCCTTTGAGACTCGTTGAAAAATAAGCATTTTCTTATTTCACATTGGAAACCGCTCTCCCACATATTCAGGAATCCCCTCTTCCTTCCAGGGCAGGATATTAAGGCCTTCTGTTGGTGGCTAGATAAAGGATTGTATAGGATTGGCCACTTTCTATCGCCCTCTGGTCCTTTCTCTTTGAAACACTATATTAAAAAGCATCACCTGCCAGATACTGAAATACTCCGCTTTAATCAAATTAACCATTTTCTACAGTCTTTGAGGCCTCCTACTGACCCCCCTCTTTTTGTCACTGAATACGAACTTTGGTGTGGTCAAGCCATGGAGCAGAAGGGAGGGATATCTGTGATCTATCGCGCTCTTACTAGGGTGGAAAGTAAAACACTGTTTATGCGAGAATGGGAAACAGATCTACAACAACAATGGTCCGTAGAGGAGTGGCATAAGGCGTCTCTCAAGGCCTTCAAAGGCTTTCTAAATGCAACTCTCATAGAAGCTAACTTAAAGATTCTTATGAGATGGTACATGGTACCTCTGAGATTAGCAAAAATTTATCCGAATGCCTCTCCCCTTTGTTTCCGTGATTGTGGCCATATAGGGTCTATGTTACATATCTGGTGGGATTGTCCGAAAATTAGGACTTTATGGAATAAGGTTTTCCACATTATTCGGAAGATCACTTCCTTCCCCATTCATAAAACACCTCAAATAGCTTTACTCAACTTTCCCTTACAAGGAGTCCCGAAATTAACTCAACAACTCATTAGATTTATTCTGGTTGGAACTAAACTCACTATAGCCAGGGCCTGGAAAACAACGACGGTCTCCCTAAGGGCGGTTAAAAGAAAAATTTCTTGGATCATGGTTCAGGAAAAAACTGTAAGCATTTTCCTTGATACGCTAGACAAACATACAGCGATATGGGATCCTTGGATCAATTATACCTCTAAATGTTTACCTTGTTCAGGGACTCCAGTTTGTTGAGGGGCAAGAGAGGCCCGCTTCCTTTCTTAGCTATCTTTTCTCTGATTCCTTTTCTTTTCCTTTCTTCTTTTCTTTTTCTCTTCTTTCTCTGATTTAGTGCTTCTTATCTAGTCTAATTTGGGTACATCGGGAGGTTTAAACCCCCATTAAGATCATAAACCTCTATACTCAGTTCTGTTTGCTGATGTGTTTTTTTTTTTTTTAAATCCTATCTGGTTCACTTGGTATAGTTAATTTTTCTCCGAGATAATTATTCAACCTGCTTTTTGGGGCATTGTTGTTTCGATACTTAAGATATAAGAAGATGTATCATAGGTCCCAGTTAGTGGGCTAGGTTAGGTCTCAGGGGCTCCGGCACAGCAAGATCCCTTTTGGGGTGCTAGGCCCAGGAGGCTCGACCTCACAGTCAATAGACGGGTTCCTCTGAACCATAGGTTTTACACCTATTGAGATGTTAATTCGTTGGTTATTCTTAACTTAAAATTTACATGTTCTTTACCAGATAGCTTAACCCGATAGATCTTGCTCAATATTTCTCAGGGTTTATGTTCTGACTAAGCGGTACTCTAACGAACTCTGTAATACTATTGTGCACTGTGCATATGTTCTCTTGTCTTTATGTTCAATCTTTCAATAAAAATCTATTGAAATAAGAAAATTGCATGATTGGTGCAAATTATAAAGCACTGTGGGTGTTATTTACTAAAAGAAAATCCCCTTTGTACTACAAGAGCACTGCAAAAGTACCCTTGAAACTGCACTTGTAGTGAAAAGTGGATTTGCCTTTAGTAAATAACCCCCATTGTCACTGAAAACACCAACTTTACTAGAAAAACTGTGTTTGAACACTGAAAAAAGAAGCCACACATTGTTGACATTGTTGATGATAAAAGGAACAAACCAACATCTTTGGGGTATAACATTATTTTTTGCCACATTCATTATAAATAGCCTATTTTGTTAAATCAGGCATATTTCAAAGCATAAAACATATACAACGCAGGAACCTACTAAGTTCAACTTTGAAAAGTGAAGGCAATATCAGACATTAGTATGTCAAAACTGTATGGATATTGCCTTCATCAGATGGGGTGATGTCACTCCTGTAAAAGTCACATTTTGAAGATGCACACAAATTGGGATTCAAACTGGGGATTTCCCTCCTGATCCCATGCCTAATGTCAACATGTGCTATCTCCCATGGGGGATCAATGGATGTGTTTTGGGGGTGCAACCCCTTCATCTCAGCCACTTTAGTAGCGAGGAAGGGGTTGCACCCACAAAAACATGCACATGTTCTCTCCCGACTTGGCAGATAGCACATGTTGACACACTGTGTGCATCTTCAAAATCTGGCTTTTAAAAAACTTTTAAACTTGTTTTTAAAAACACAAATTGATACTTAAAAATGTTGGTATTTTTGTGTGTTTAATATTCTCCTTAAAACATCAATGATGTTCTTCATTTTTTGTTAAACATCATTGATGTTTTCCTTGAGATTTTCTAAATCACAATTGCACCCCATTATCTCCCCGATGAGGATCTGGGCACTTTCATTTGTGAAATGAGATTCTTCTTCCACAACATCCACATCACCTAAAAATACACAAAAAAACACACCATGTATAATAAAAATACAGGCATACATCTATTAGCTGAAGCTGTGGTCTCAGACACTCACCTGATGTGGTGACAATTTTGCCAATTTCAAAAGGTGTGGAGGTGTGGGGTCCTCAGACATCCTGGGTGTTTTCTCCCCTATGAGAATTAAAAAAAGAAATACTTAGCACACAGATATTTGAGGGCAGAAATACCTGTTTTGTGCAAGTTTCACAGATGGAGACACCCCTATAGTATCCACTGGAGCACTTGTGTTGGACACCCTAATAAAAAGGGTGTTCTGGTGTCTTACACTAGTGCTGCTGAGTCCAGATTAGGGATGAGCCAAACACCCCCCGGTTCGGTTCGCACCAGAACTTTTGAACGGACCCCAAATTGGTATGAACTTTAGAACCCCATTGAAGTCTATGGGACTCGAACGTTCGAAATTAAAAGTGCTAATTTTAACGGCTAATATGCAAGATACTGTCCTAAAAAGGGTTTGGGGACCTGGCTCCTGCCCCAGTAGGAAATGGTTCAATGCCTAAAATGTTTTTAAAAATTGCCTTTTTGGCGGGAGCACTGATTTTAATGACGATTAAAGTGAAAAAAAATAGTGAAATATTCCTTTAAATATGGTGCCTGGGGGGTGTCTGTAGTATGCCTGTGAAGTGCCACGTGTTTCCCGTGTTTAGAACAGTCCCTGCACAAAATGACATTAAACGGAAATAACATAATTTAAAACTGCTTGCGGTTTTAATGTTATATCTGGTTCCTGCAATATGGTTGAAAATCATTGAGAAAAATGGCATGGGTAGCCCTCCCTGCCCATTACCAGCCCCTTTGGGTCTTGTACGCATATTAAGGGGAACCCAATACCCATATTAAAAAAAGGAAATGCGTGTGGCCCCCAGGCCCTATATACTCAGAACAGCAGTATACAGGCGGTGCAAACAAGACAGGGACTGTGTAGGTTTGTTGTGTTAAGTTGAATCTGTTTGTAATTTTCAACTGGTACATTTTTAAAGTGTAGCTCCAGTCAAAAAAACAATTTTTAAGCTTTTTGGAAAACATAGGGAAGGGTTATCACCCAAGTATAATTTGTTTTGTCGTACATCTTTTTTCATCTCACTTGCTGTTGTCTCCTTCCGTTTGCAAGTAGGAGATGTTTGTAAGTTGGATGTTTGAAAGTAGGGGCCTGCCCTATATGCTCTGCAGAAATGGCGGAACAAGGTGTTGGTTTTGCCACAACATTGTAAGCCCTCAAAGTGACTCTTGGTGGGCGCTGGAGCGCCCTGCTGTGAACGATTATATCAAGAATTGTAATTACATGCCATTGTTGAACAGTGGTAGAAAAATTTACCTTTGGTGGTTGTGGTGCTGGTGCCACAACACTATAAGTCCTCACAGTTACTCTGGGTGGGCACAGGAACGGGCCCTCCTGTGAAATATTATATCGAGAATTGTAATTGCCACGACACTACAACCTCTCCCATATACTCTAGTTTTATTGCAGGAATTAGCCCTGCTGCAAAGCATTGCATCAAAAATTGTAATTAAACGCCGCTGTTAAACAGGGGCAGAAAAATTGGGCCTTAGGCACTGGTGCTGGTGCCACGACACTGCAACCTCTCCCATATACTCTATTTTTATTGCAGGAATTAGCCCTGCTGCAAAGCATTGCATCAAAATTTGTAATTAAACGCCCCTGTTAAACAGGGGCAGAAAAATTGGGCTGATGGCATCACCCAGAACCAGAAATGTTCTTCCAACATATCACCGGAGGAGGAAGAGGATAGACAATCAACATAACAGGACAGTCACTCAGCATCAGCATAGGCAGTCTTGAAGGGATGTGATATTTCAAAAAAAATTATTCGGTTACATCAGCTTCAGGTGCTTGGTAGCTGTGGGTGATCCAAGACTGATTCATCTTGATGAAGGTCAGTCGATCAACTGATTCGGTGGACAGGCGCACCCTGTGATCGGTAACAAAGCCACCAGCAGCACTGAAGGTGCGTTCCGAAAGAACGCTGGATACAGGACAGGCCAGTAGCTCAATTGCATACTGTGCAAGCTCTGGCCAGTGATCCATCCTCAAGACCCAGTAAACCAGAGGATTTTCGGTGGGAAAGGTGTCCAAGTCTGACCTTGCCCCTAGGTATTCCTGCACCATGTAAATCAGACGCTGGTGATGGTTGCTGGAACCGTTCATACCTTGGGGCTGGGGACTAAAAAATTGTTTGAACGCATCAGTCAGACGGCCACCTTCTCCACCGCTCCTTCTGACCGATGCCTCAGCAACACGTTGTCCAGGACCAGGAGTTTGTAACCTCCCAGTCTCTGGGAACGCATTGCACAGACCTTTCTGCAAGGCCTCCCGGAGATGTCTCATCCTCTGCTCTCTCTGCGATGGCAAGATAAGGTCGGCAACCTTACCCTTGTACCGTGGATCAAGGAGAGTGACCAGCCAGTAATGGTCCCTCTCCTTGATCCGAAGAATACGAGGATCCTTTCGCAGGCTTTGCAGGATCAGGGAGGCCATGCAGCGTAGGTTAGCTGAGGCATTCGGTCCGGAGTCCTCTGGGTCACTAAGGACAACATGATCCGCAGCTACCTCCTCCCAGCCACGTACAAGTCCACGTGTTTCTTGGGACTGTAAATCATCCCTACAAGACTGCAGCTGCTGCTGATGCTGAGTACCAGCCTCCACCTCCATGCTGACACAATCATCCTCCTCCTCTTCTTCCTCCTCCTCATCCTCTTCCTGTGTGATGGGTGGCACAGCAGGAACACTGTCTGGATAAAGGGGGCCTTGAGAGGCAAGGAAGTCCTCCTCTTCCTGCCTCTGTTCTGCCTCAAGTGCCCTGTCCATTATTCCACGCAGCATATGCTCCAAGAGGTGGACAAGAGGTACAGTGTCACTGATGCATGCACTGTCACTGCTCACCATCCTTGTGGCCTCCTCAAATGGTGACAGGACAGTGCATGCATCCCTGTTCATGCCCCACTGGCATAGTGAGAAAAAACCGAGCTCCCCTGACCCTGTCCTGGTGCCGTAGTCGCACAGGTACTCATTGATGGCCCTCTGCTGCGTGTGCAGCCGCTGCAGCATGGCCAACGTTGAGTTCCACCTGGTGGGCATGTCACATATAAGCGGTTCTTGGGCAGGTTCAACTCCTTTTGGAGCTCAGCCAGCCGAGCACAGGCATTAAATGATCGGCGGAAATGCACACAGACTTTCCTGGCCTGCTTCAGGACATCCTGTAAGCCTGGGTACCTGCCCAAGAACCGCTGCACCACCAGGTTAAGGACGTGAGCTACACAGGGCACATGGGTCAGTTGTCCCTGTCGGAGGGCGGAGAGGAGGTTGGTGCCATTGTCGCAAACCACCATTCCTGGCTTAAGCTGGCATGGCGTCAACCACCTCTCGGCCTGCCCCTGCAGAGCTGACAAAACATCCGCCCCAGTGTGGCTCCTGTCCCCCAAACAAACCAGCGCAAGCATGGCATGGCATCGTTTTGCCTGCGTACTTGCGTAGCCCCTGGAACGCCTACGGAGCACTGCTGGTTCTGAGGACAGAGCACTGGAAGAGGCCATGGAGGAAGAAGAAGAGGAGGGGGTGGAGGAGAGAGGTGTGTCACAACCAATAGTAGCATTTTGGAGGCGTGGTGGCGGAACAACCTCCAACACTACTGCACCTTGTCCTGCATCCTTCCCAGCTGCCAGAAGACTGACCCAATGGGCCGTGAAAGACAGGTAACGTCCCTGTCCATGCCTGCTGAACCATGAGTCAGCGGTAATATGCACCTTACCACTGACCGCCCTGTCCAATGGGGCAAGGACATTGCCTTCCACATGCCGGTAGAGAGCCGGAATCGCCTTCCGTGAGAAAAAGTGGCGTTTGGGGACCTGCCACTGAGGAACCGCACATTGTACAAACTCAAGGGGGCTGAGTCTACCAACTGAAAAGGCAGCAGTTGAAGAGGTAGCAATTTAGCCAAGCTAGCGTTCAACCGCTGGGCATATGGATGGCTGGGAGTGAACTTCTTTCGCCGGTCCAGCAGCTGGGGCAGGGACATTTGCCTGCTATAATCGGACGTGGGTATACTGCTAGCAGAGTGCCCGGAAGCACTTGGCTGTGACACACCTAATTCTACACCTTCATTCCTCTCAGAGCAGGTTTCAGAGAGGACTGAAGGTCTAGTGGGGTTGGAGATGCCAGCTGATGAGGAGCAAGGAGAGGTCCACTCTGTTATTTGGTGTGGGTCTTTGAGGTACGCATGCCAACGAGCTGCATGGCAGGTCAACATATGTCTGGTCAAGCATGTGGTGCCCAAGCGGCTGATGTTTTGGCCACGCGAGATACGCTTGAGACATATGTTGCAAATAGCAGCGGTGCGATCTGATGCACTCGTCTCAAAAAAGGACCACACCAAAGAACTTTTAGAATAACGCGCAGAGGCAGAGCCCTGCACAGGCGGAGCTCTGCGGTGTGATTCAGTCGGTGTGCTGCCCCTAAGCTGGCCCCTGGAGGGCATCCTGTCTCGTTGGACATGTGCCTCCTCCTCCTCCTCTCTCCTACCATGCACCCACGTGGAGTCAGTGCCCTCATCATCCCCTCCCTCTTCATCGGTGTAGCAAACCTGGCAATATGCTGCAGCTTGTGGAACATGACTGCCAGATTGCTGTCCTTCTTGAGCATCCCCTCTCTCTGCATTCACGCTACTGCCTTCCTCTAGCTGAGTGTCATCATCAGAGCCTACAAAACACTGGGCATCCTCCTGGAGCATGTACCCAACACTGTGCTCAAAGAGTTCAGGAGACTCCTCAGGAGGACGTGGTGGGTCTAGGGAAGGAGTCACTGATGATGACATTGAGACGAGGGAAGGCGATGCGTTGGCAGCTGCTTTGCTAGTACCCTGAGACTGGATGAGAGAGGATGCGGGGGATGAAGAGGGCTTGGTCATCCACTCTACCAAGTATTTGGAATGGTTCGGTTCAACATGTCCAGCTGCCGAAAAGAAGGACAAGCGTGTCCCTTGGCCACGTGCTGATGACAATGCACCGCATCCACGACCAGAACTGTTGTCTCTAGACACAGAGCCTGCTTGCCCTCTTTTATCGGCTCGCGCCTGTCTGCCTCTCCTTGCTGGCCTTCCAGACATGGTAATGGCCTGAAGGGAGTTGGGTAAAACAGGAGTTGTGTAGTGTATATTGTGCTGGAGGCACACAACACCCACTAAGCCCTGCAGATGGCTCTATTAGAGAACAGCAATAAAGGGTAGATACAGGTGTATATTGTGCTGGAGGCACACAACACCCACTAACTCCTGCAGATGCCTTTATTATAGAACACCAGGGATAAAGGGGTATACTGTAATGGAGTCACACAACACCCACTAAGCCCTGCAGATGGCTCTATTAGAGAACAGCAATAAAGGGTAGATACAGGTGTATATTGTGCTGGAGGCACACAACACCCACTAACTCCTGCAGATGCCTTTATTATAGAACACCAGAGATAAAGGGGTATATACAGATGTATACTGTGCTGTGCTGGAGGCACACACAACTTCCAATAACTCCTGCAGATGGCTCAAATAGAGAAGAGCTATGTAGGTGGATATAGCGGTATGTACTGGGTATAGAGCACGCAGACAGCACGCACAAGCTCCTAACACTACTGACTGCAAGCTCTATTATAAAAGATAGATCACTAGCTATATAGGTGAGGTGAATATAGCGGTGTATACTGCGGTCAGGGCACGCAGACAACAACCACTATAGAAGAGCAAGATTGAAAATCGGCCAATAACGATCGGTGTATACTGTGTTGAAGGTACACAAAACACCCACTAACTGCTTCAGACGCCAACACACTACACAAGGCTGCCGCGCTGGCGGCCTTATATAGTGTGGGGCGTGTACTACACAGCCTGAGCTATGATTGGCCACAGGCATCCTGCCTGTGGCCAATCATGGCTCTCCTCGCTGCTGGCGCTGTGATTGGCCAAGCATGCGGGGTCACAGTGCATGCTTGGCCAATCATGAGCCAGCAATGCACTGCGATGACGCAGTGCATTGTGGGCCGGGAGCGCCACACAAATTTGGCGCGAATGGCCCATAATGTTCGGAATTCGCCAAACGGGCGAACAGCAGATGTTCGTGTCGAACGTATGTTCGACTTGAACAAGAAGCTCATCCCTAGTCCAGATGTGTAAACAGCTGCTGAGCGTCCTCTCCTTTACACTGAAATAAGTTTGCATTTCATTCTAGTTACAAACCCATCTAGAAAACAAACTTCTTTTAATAGAAATGTAGTTAATTGCAACTTCCCAAAACATCGTATTTTAGTGGGCGAGCGATGTTTCCTATGACTGATTGAACCCATGAACAGGAAAGTTGCCATTTTAAACTGTACAACAGTAAAGAAAAGCACATGGAGCAGTATGCAAGTAATAATAATAATATGAACACATGACAAATGCTTACTTTTTTGAAGAATTCACTTGATCTTTCTGTACGGATCGCGCTCCCTCAGTTTCCGGTCTGACCAGCATTTCCTCAATTGATTCTTGGATCGTCGTACCCCAAAACTCTTCTGCAGACTCTTCACAACTTTAGCCATGATCTTGGCCTTTCTCACATTCTGGGTTTGGGTAAGATCCATACTTCCCATCATAGTTGGCCCTCTTCAAGATGTCCACCATCTCCACAATCTCTACAAAGGACATATTTGAGGCCTTAAATCTCCTCCGGGATCAGGAAGTTTCTGGCTCTGGGCTTTTGTCATCCTCGTTGCGGAAATGATCAAGCGCCAAAAGAGAAGGGGCGGGGAATAGACTACAAAGAACGTCAGGGGCGAGCGGAGTTTCACATATGCGTACTGTATTTAAAACGTAACATGCGTGCATCGTACATATGATCTGTGAGCGGAGGGCGGGGTATTAGAAGTGACGATCGAACGTTATCTATAACGAAGGTACAATTTAAACTTGGTGCATCACTGGCCTATACTACTTATAGGTTGAGACCTATATTGGGTGAAGATTAGGAGAGTTTAGCCTAACATTAGGGTTTGTCTTGTGTTGGGTCTTGCAGAGAAAATGGATGGGTTCAAAGACCACAGCTTTCTCCCAATTTTCATAGACAACTACAAGGAGCTGTCCTGTCTGTGGCAGGTGAAACATCCACAATATAATAACAAATAAAAGAGGCAGGCAGCGCTGGAGAAACTGTTGGAGTTGGTGAAGCCAGTGGTCCCCACAGCAACCATCTCCTATTTAAAAGCCAAAATTGGTGGCCTGAGGAGCACATACCTTAGGAAACGCAAGAAGGTCCAGGATTCCATGAGATCAGTAGCTGCAGCAGATGACAATTACAGACTGCATTTTCTGTCAGATCAGACTGAAGTCAGGGAATCTCTCTCAACCCTTACTTCCATGCTTCCTTCCACCCCAGCTGAGGCTTCCAACGCCCACCCTGGGCCTTCCAGCCAGGAAAAAGTGGAGGAGCCCAGCTTGGGCCAGGTATAGTATTTTTCTATATATTTTTTTGTAAAAATTAATGATGTTAACTAGATGTGATTATTGATCACTAATTTCTGATTTAATAAAGTGTTTTACATAGCAATAGACAGTAGTAGCCAAAAATAATTGAGACAAGAATGAAAAATTCTGGGGTGAGAATGATTGTCTTTTCTATTTGTTAACATTCAATTTGCCACAGTCATGAGCTGAAAATTGTGTGTGATTGATCAACCAAAAACTAAAAGTATGTCCCTTTTTCATACATAGGAAGACCTCAGCCATGAGGAGGCTGTGGAATGTGGCAGCGCAGAGGTGGCTGTGGAATGTGGCAGCAAGGAGGAGGCAGGGGTTAGTGTCAGCCAGGAGGTGGGCAGGCCTAGGAGCCTCACAGAATCCCCGGTCCTTCCCCTCCGCTGTCCAACCAAAAGGCCCAGGAAGGGGAGGAACGTGGAGGAGTCAGTGCTCAGGTTGATTGGGGAGGCTTCTGAGGCCCTCAGAACCACCCCCACTCATCAAGAGGCCTTTGCTTTCATGGCTGCATGCAAACTGCAGGAAATGGAGGAGGGGCAACACCTCTTGTGTGAGCAAATCATGTACCACACATTAAATAAGGGGTTGAGGGGACAACTCACCAACAAAACCCACCTGTGTGAGTTGGACCATCCTCCTCTTCCTCCTCCTCCTCCTTCTCCTGCTACACCTCCAACACTACAGCCACAGCCCGGAAGGAAGCATGGAAGGAAGACAAGACAGTGATGGCCTGGATTCAGTCTGGTCTGACAAAAGATGCAGGCTCTTGTATAACCACAGCCTGGGGACATATATGTCATCTGCTGCTGTTCCTGATCTCTTGAACTTCTGGACCAGATTATATACCCTTATATATATACATAGATTTTGCCTTAAAAGAGTTGATGTGTGCCCTGGGGGACAAAGACCAGTTCGCCAATTTCAGCAGTTTCTCCAGCGTTGCCTTCCTCTTTAATTGGTTATGACCCCTAATAAAGGTTTTTTTTTGTTAAAGAAATACTTGCCTACGTGTTTTACTTAAAAAAAGACAGTTTATTTGGGAGTAGGCAGGTACATTTCAAAAATACAAAGTCAAATTAACAAGGGACACCAAACAACCTCTATAAGATTAAAAAATACAAGATAATAATGGTGTTGTGGTAACTTGACACACAAAAGCCACAAAAAAATTATGGAGATCACCAAAAAAAAAAAAACAGGAGCTCTTGATTAAAAAAAACATAAAAATAAAAAAAAATATTCAGTAGATCTGACGAATAAAAATATTTTATTCATGAAATCACGAGAAATAATAAAGAAAGAAGTTTGTGAAAACTCTGTGTGAATATGAGCAGCAAAACAACTTCATCCTTCTATCATTATAAAGAAAAAGAGAATGTGCTGCATTAAACAATTTTAAACATTGCACCATGACGAATGTGCTATATCCATTACAAACGCTAGTTTTACCAGACTGAGTGCTTCCGTCTGAACATGCGGGGCACTTTGTGCATCGCAGTTGTCTACACACGATTGGAATTTACGCAAACGGATTTTGTTGTTGGAAAATTTTACATCCAGCTCTCAAATTTTGTGTGTCAGAAATTCCAATGGAAAAAGTCAGATGGAGCCTATACATGGTCGGAATTTTTGACAACAAGCTCCGATTGCACATTTTTCATCGGAAAGTCCAACCGCGTGTACAGGGCATAAGAGATAAAAAAAACAGCTCTCATTGCACAAACATCCAACAAAAGGGCACATTTATTTTATTAAAAGCTATATATAAAACTCATATGTTAATATATGCAATGCAAGCAAAAGGGAAAGCATTCAGCGATTCCTACCAACAGGATGGCGGCCACTCCTCCATCCACACCACTACGTCACTGGTCCCTTGCTCTACCTAATGTTTCGTCACAAATATGCATCTTCAGGGGCGCCACCACCCAAATGCATTAGTTTACATTTTTCTACATTGAACCTCATTTGCCATGTAGTTGTCCACCCCATTAATTTGTTCAGATCGTTTTGCAAGGTTTCCACATCCTGCGGAGAAGTTATTGACGTAAAAGAAATGGATTGCAGCATTGGAGAAATTGTCCCGTTTTTTGTCCTTATCTGAATTTGATGGATAAATTTGGAGCTCGCCCTGACATTGTTCTAACAACAGAGAAGTTTAAATAAGAACGTAACGGATTGAGTAAGTTACTTTTAACAATGGAAGCAAGTGGATCAACATTTTCAAAACCACACAAATCACGTCCCAAATATCGGGATGAAGGAACTTTCTCATTGGGAATACACCCACTCGTAATACCTGCACATGGGAGAAATTACTGATGAAACATTCATTTTTGGAGTTGCATGGACTGACACAAGCAGAATACCATCTGGTACAAAGGATTCTGAGAGGTCTGCCGGTGAGATTATCTCCCACACTTTTCAATGACAATGATGAGTATAAAAACACCTTCATGCAAATTTTGAACAAATGCTCATTTGACCTCATGACCCTCACTATTTCTTATATTCATAAGGAACTTGCTGTATTGTCAGACCAATTGCTTAAAGTTGAACAGGAATTAAAAGCTTCCGTGACAGCTGAGGAATTCACTAAATGCAAAGAATTTTTTCTGACTTGGAAACAAGGAAAATAAATACATTTGATCATGACATTGAAGAGGAAAGGAATCAAGTTTATCAATGTTCCCACCCCTACATTCGACAAAGTCGTTCTGAGTATGGGACTGTAAGGAGAGATGTATCACATAACTCCACAGCAAACACAGACACAGATTCCTCATCTACTTTTTTGCAACACAATCGTACAATCTACAATCAAAGCAACCCATAAACAGCAGCATTATCTATCTCTCAGTGCCTGTTTGTTTGGACTTGCTTCCTGGGTGTTTTAACTGCTTTTTTAAACTATTGCCTGGATTCCTGACTACTCTCTAGCCTCCTGATTTTGTACTTCACCGCCAGCTTGTGTATGATCTTTGCCTGCCTGGCAAAGTTTTCGCCTGAATCCTCAGCACACAAGCTCCACTTCGGACACTACCTATCACAGGTACCTTACAAACGAGCCAAAATGGCAGTGGACCCTGCTGAAATTGTTAAGGCGATTTCATCTCAGGGACAATTGATTGGAACTCATGAACAGCATCTTTCTTCCCTGGATGCCAAGTTCAATGAACTTTGTACTATGCTTAAATCTTGCTTGCCTGGTCCTTCTGCAATGGTCAAGGCTCCTGCTCCATACCAACCCACCTCTTCTGTACCACCCAAGCTTCCCCTGCAAGAAAAATTTGGTGGTGATACTGAGGACTGCAGAGGCTTTTTAAATGTTTGCTGTTTGTATTTCCGCAACAACCCTGGGACTTTTAACACTTTGTCTGCCAAAGTGACTTTTGTAATTTCCTTGTTAAAGGGGAAGGCCCTGGTCTGGGTCTCTCCTTACCTGGAACGCAATGATCCTATGCTGCTAGACACTGAAAATTTTCTGGCTTCTCTCCAGACTGTATTTGGCAAGCCAGATTTAGCTTCTGCAGCTGAGTAGACTCACTTTTGGACATACAACAAGGTGCCGGGTCTGTGGCACAATATGCTATTGAGTTCCGTACCCTGGCTGCTGAGACTAATTGGGATTCTAGGGCATTACATGCAGCCTTCCGAAAAGGTCTTACAGATCGCATCAAGGACGAATTAGTTTATAAGGATTCCCCAGAAAACCTTGAGAAATTCATAGAGCTGTGTGTTCGTCTGGATGTCTGGTATCATGAAAGGTGCCAAGAGAGACTTAGAACTCACAAGTTTCTTAGGTCAGTTTACCGTTTGGCCCCTAACTTCCAAGCACAACCTCAGCCTGAACCTGAAATCTCAGTTTAACCCCAGGTACCTGTGGAACCAATGGAAGTAATCCGTCTCCACCTAACTGAGTTGGAGAAACAAAGGAGGCGTGCATTGGGCCTATACCTGTACTGTGGATTTAAAGGAAATTTGTTATCTGTCTGCCCTTCCCATCCAGTAAAAGGCAGGGTCTAACCAGTGTTGGAGGAGCTGGGTTAGACTTTACAGGTATATCCTCCAAGACCAAGATTACCGTTCCTGAAATTACCCTCTAAACGTGACTCCTATGAGGCTTTTGCGGATTTTGGAGCTGCTGGCGTATTCTTGGACTACACTTTTGCTAAAGAAAATAAAATCCCATTTGTTCCAAAGTCTAGACCCCCTGAACATCACCAACCTGAATGGACAACCCTTTGGGAGATGGCATTGTAAAATGTGAGACTACAACTATCACCCTTCAGTGGCATACTCCACAAAGAGAAGTTGTCTTGTCTCTTATTGATTCCCCACTTCTGCCCGTTATCCTTAGTTACCCATGGTTACAACAACATAACCCTTCTTTTGATTGGGAAAATGGAGAACTAACCTCTTGGTGATCATTATGTCATCTAAACTGTTTGTCTCAACCCAAAAGACTTTCTGGTTGTCTGTTGGCCATCCCACCTACCTTGCCTCATGAATACCATGAGTTTGCAGATGTATTTTGCAAGCAAAAGGCAGAGGTTTTACTACCACATCGTTCTTTTGATTGTGTAATTAATTTGATTCCCGGAGCACCTCTTCCCAAAGGAAAAACCTATTCTCTGTCTTTGCCTGAACAAAAATCCATGGATGAATACGTGAAAGACAACTTGGAAAGAGGTTTTATGCGACCCTCTTCTTACCCAGTAGGGGCAGGTTTTTGTCTTTGTTGAAAAAAAAAGATGGGGGTCTTCAACCATGCATAGATTATTGAGGGTTAAATCAAATCACTGTAAAAGACTCCTACCCTTTGCATCTCATTCTTGCACTGTTTGATGTACTTAAGGGAGCCATTATCTTCTCTGAGCTGGACCTATGAGGGGCTTATAATCTGATTCAAATTAAAGACAGGGTCGAGTGGAAGACAGCATTCTACACTCATAATGGACATTTTGACTATCCAGTTATGCCATTTGGGTTGTGTAATGCCCCTGCTGTCTTCCAACATTTCATGAGTGACATTTTTCATGATTTCAGCAACAGTTTTGTGATCATAAACTAGGACGACATTTTAATATTTTCCAAGACTCATCTAGAGCACATCTCACATGTAAAGCAGGTATTACAACGACTGAGAGAAAACCATCTTTACGTGAAGATTGAGAAATGCAGTCTCCATCAAAGCCGTATTCCTTTCCTTGGATACATTATAAGTGCTTCGGTTTCCAAATCGACCCTCAAAAACGTTCAGCTGTCGTGCAATGGCCCCAACCGACCACTTTAAGAGGGCTCCAAAGCTTTCTAAGGTGCACAAAGTACTACAGATGCTTCATCAAAGGTTTTGCCTCCATTGCGACCCCCCTTACTGCTATGACTAAGAAAGGTATAAATTGCAAGGTGTGGTCCTCAGAAGCAGAATCTGCTTTCTAGCAATTAAAAGACATGTTCATCAAGGCTCCAATTCTTCAGCATCCAAATCCCGATCTCCAGTACATAATTGAGGTTGATGCCTTCGAAGTAAGAGCAGGTGTCACGCTGTCCCAGAGACATCCTAAGTCCGGTAGAATCCATCCAGTGGTGTTTTTTTCTAGAAAGCTTTCTCCAGCAGAGATGACTTACGACGTTAGGATTCAAGATCTACTGGCCATCAAATTGGCATTGTCTGAATGGCGACATCTTCTGGAAGGTATTCCCAAGACTTTTTCCATCCTCACTGACCATAAAAGCCTGCTCTATCTTCAGATTGCAAGACGTTTGAACTCACCTCAGGCTCGATGGGCTCTGTTTTTCTCCTGTTTTAATTTTGTTCTTTCTTATGTTCCTGGGCATAAAAATAAGAAAGTTGATGCTCTTTCCAGACAGTTCACTACCTCTGAAGAAGATCAACCAACCGGGCAGTATATAATCCCACCTCACAAAACTGTCGCACAGATCTCTACGGCTCTTTCCCAACAGTTACAAGAAACCCAGAATCATGTTCCCCAAGGCTTAAAGATGCCACCAGGTCACCTGTTCATAGCCCCTAGCCTCAGAAAACCTGTACTCCTCTGGGCTCATGACGGTGTGTTATCCGGTCATCCTGGTGTCACTATCACTCTTAAGACCTTGCAACGTCATGTCTGGTGGCCTCATATGAAAAGGGATGTTATTAAAGAGGAAGTAAACCCTGATGTGTTTACTTCTTCTTTCATTCCCTGCAAAGGTAAAGCATAATTAACTACTATGCATCTCATAGTAGTCCATTATGTGTCACTTACCTGACACAGGAGCCAGCGATGTCACTGCTGTCCCCTGTAGTCTGGCGCATCCATCTTCTCGGTGGGTCTCGCTGCTTCGCCGATGTCATTCGGTGAAGCTGCAATGATGTCACTCTCTCGCATGCGCACGGGAGCCGCCACGCGCGGCATATCACCGTTGACGGGTGCCACGCTCAGTGTGCCTGCACGCCGCTGTCTACGGTGCATGCGCCGTAGACAGCGGTGCCTGTCTTTCGTCAAATATCTTCTAAACCGTGTAGGTTTAGGAGATATTTCTTGGACCTACAGGTAAGCCTTAATCTAGGCTTACCTGTAGGTCAAAGTGTGTTGTAAGGGTTTACAACCACTTTAACTATGTGACTGCCTGTCCAACTTGTGCTGCTAATAAAGTAAGTTGCACATTGCCTACTGAACTGTTACAACCACTTCTGGCACCTCGCCAGCCTTGGACCCATTTGACTATGGACTTCATACAGAATTACCCAAGTCCGAGGGCATGACTGCTATGTGGGTCATAGTGGATCGCTTTTCCAAAATGTCTAATTTTGTGCCACTCCCAGGATTACCTACAGCAGAGGCACTGTCTACTCTCTTCCTTTCCAATATTGTGAGATATCATGGCATACCTACCAATGTCATCTCAGGCCACAGAACCCAGTTTGTTTCCTGAATCTGGAGAGCATTCTGCAAGAAACTGGGAGTAACTCTCTCACTGTCTACCTCACATCAACCTCAAACAGATGGTCAAACCAAACGTATGAACCAGACCCTAGAAACCTATCTTCGACATTGTGTCAATGCCTTACACTCCAAATGGTCTGAGTATTTGCCTTTGGCTGAGTTCGCCATTAATTCCCGTTGGCACGGTGTTCTTCATCCAACACCATTCTACGCAGCCCTAGGCTATCACCCTCAGACTTTTACCCTACTTCAGCCTTCTTCTGGTGTACCAGCAGCAGATCTGCGGGTGAAAATATTCTGCTACATTGGAAAAAGATTTGCTTATTACTACGGAAGTCAGCAGGCAAGTATGCGCTTTTCTCCAACAAATGAAGATGCCATATACCTCCATATGTCGTGGGGGACAAAGTTTGGCTTTCAACCAAATATGTGAGACTGAAACAACCTTCTAACAAATTGGGGCCTTGATTCATCGGTCCTTACAGAATTATTTCTTGAGTCGGGCCAGTCTCCTATTGGTTGAAATTGCCCTTCTCTCTCCGGATTCTCCCTATTTACACGTTTCCCTCATCAAAAGGGCAATTTTCAGTTGTTGCTCCAGAATGCAACAGCTACCTCCTCCTGGTCTTGTTGATGGACAAATTGAGTTTGAAGTCTCTAAGATTCTTGATTCTAGAAGACAGGGTCGGGGCCTATGGTATCTGGTTCATTTGAATTGATATCCCATCACAAATCATTCCTGGGTTCCAGCCAGAGATTTGCATGGTCCTGCTCTTATTCGAGACTTCCATGCCTACTTTCCCACTAAACCCCTCTAGGTCCCTGGAGGGGTCCACTGGGGAGGGGGCCCTGTCATGTACCTGGGTGTATTTGAACCAGGATGTCCCTGGTCCCACAGTTGCAGTCTTGCTTGTTGTGCCACAGAGGAGCTCTGGAGTTATAGCTATGTTCTCTTAGTTTGATGCATTACCTTGGACTCACTAGCCCCACCTGTTGCGAGTTGTGGACAATCTACAATCAAAGCAGCCCATAAATAGCAGCACTTCCTATCCCTCAGCGTCTGTTTATTTGGACTAGCTTCCTGGGTGTTTTGACTGCTTTTTGACTCTGAATACCGTATTTAAACTTCTGCCTGGATTCCTGACTACTTTCTAGCCTGCTGATTTTGTACTTCACAGCCAGCTTGTGTATGACCTTTGCCTGCCTGACCAATCTCTGTATTTTGATCATGTAATGCTTTGCCTGATCTGTTGCCATCCTGATCTGCCTAAGTTTTCGCTTGAATCCTCAGCAACAGGACATACAAAGACTGCCCTTTTCATTTCAGTTTCATAGTTATAGTGAAAAAATATTCAGAATCATTAAGAAACATTGGCCTCTCCTGAAACGTGCTTACCCCCAGATTGACATTTTTCAACAGGTTCCTATTAAAGCCTATAGGTGCAATAAAACATTAAGGGATTCCCTAGTTAGATCTGAATATAAGGCTAGGACACAGAAAACAAAAATTACATTTTTCGGGGGAAAAAAAGAAAGGGATGTTATCCCTATCTTAACTGTATTCATTGCAATCTATTACTCAAATGTGATCATTACATATACCCCGCCAGTGGGGAAAGGGTTCTAATAAATGGTTTTCACACATGTCAATCCTTACATGTGATTTACATCCTTGTATGCCCTTGCAAATTGATTTATTTCGGGGAGACAACTCAAAAAAATTGTATTATTGATACAGTCTCTGTAAGACAGAATAGCCCAACATAGAAGTACAATCAAACACAAACAATCTGGTTTGCCAGTATCCCGACATTTCTTAGAACAGGGACATCAGGATTCGGACCTTCACGTTATGGTCTTGGAGAAACTATACTTAAATTAAAGAAAAGGGAGGTATGGTGGACTAACAAGTTACAGTCTCTGTATCCCGACGGAATGAATAGAGACTATGAATTTTATCTTTTTCTATGAAAATTGGCTGAATCTACACCTAACGCTTTTCTTTATTAGACTCAGTGGAATTACATGGGACTGGATACAGGGAATATAATTGAAGACGATCAACTTGAATACAGAGCTTTATACAGTCTAGTCACAAATTAAGCAGAATATTATTGATACTAGTGATTTTGTTTAGATAGTATAAGTATAATATCTGTGACTATGTTTCTTGTGCACATTATTTTTGGTCTGATTGTATATTATTGGATACATTCAGTGTCTTTTTGTTTGATTTCTCCCTTTTTTTTCTCTTTTTTTCTTCTTTTTTTTCTTTTTCTTGCAACGTTCGTACAGTTGTTTATTATTTTAATCAGATTTATTATTGTTTGTTCTTTTTCTCTTATATTGAATATGTGTACTACTGTGGTATACTGATTGCTAACCATGTGATTGAATTCCCCATAGGGGGTTAATACACATGAGGTTTACGATTAACAAATTGGGTATGACACCTGTGGTGTTACACCCTGGGTTGGGATAAAGGCATGATGATATCCAACAGAAGGTTACACATAGCCTGACTAGCCTGACGAAGAAGAGTGAGGTTTGTAACTGTGCAGTAGCATATTGGCATTACAAGTTTGTATTTTTGAACATTTCCAGCAGATGGATTTCAGCATTGGAACAATTGTCCCATTTTTTGTCCATATATATATATATATATATATATATATATATATATATATATATATATATATATATAAAATATCCAAGAACATATAATATATCCAAGAACAGGGTGGGTTATTTTTCAGGAGTTCAGTGTAAGGGTGGACTCCCAATCTTCCACCAATATCCAATAGAAAAAACGACGGGACACGTTTCCAGTGCAAAAATATTTTTTTATTCAATTGCTCTTCATGACATAGATAGATATTATGTCTTGAAGAGCAATTAGATAAAAAATATTTTTGCACTGGAGAACGTATCCTGTCGTTTTTTTCTATTGGATATTGATGGAAGATTGGGAGTCCACCCTGACACTGAACTCCTGAAAAATAACCCACCCTGTTCTTGGATATATACAGTATCTCACAAAAGTGAGTACACCCCTCACATTTTTCATGTGACAGCACTGAAGTCCATCACCTTTACCCTCAGCTTCTTTAGCAAGGTAGGGATCATCTTGTAGGTGTGTTTGGGGTCATTGTCATTGGGGTCATTGTTATGTTGTCATGTTGGAATACTGCCCGAAGAGAGGGGATCATGCTCTGCTTCAGTATGCTACAGTACATGTTGGCATTCATGGTTTTTCTCAATGAACTGTAGCTCACCAGTGCCAGCAGCACTCATGCAGCCCCAGACCATGGCACCCCAACATCGTTCTTGACTGTTGGCGTGACACATTTGCCTTTGTACTCCTCACCTCGTTGCCGCCACACATGCTTGACACCATCTAAACCAGTGGTCATCAACTTCATCAACTCAGTCCTCAGGGCCCACTAACAGGCCAGGTTTGCAAGATAACGGAAATACATCACAGTTGATATCATTTGCTGCTCAGTGATTGCAGTATTCTAGTCTACATCTTCCCAAGATAATACATAAAACCTGGCCTGTTAGTGGGCCCTGAGGACAGGGTTGATGACCACTGATCTAAACCAATAAGTTTATCTTTGTCTCATCAGACCACAGGGCATGGTTCCAGTAATCCATTTTCTTAGTCTGCTTGTCTTTATCTCTGATGTGGAACAAGTAGATCAGGGGAAAATAAGTCAGTAGATGCGTGCTTCTTTTGGGTCAGTGATTTGATGTATGCATGAAGCAGATGTGTAATAAACAGTGCTAATAATTATTAATATTCTGTTTTATATGATATATACACACATTTTATATAGCAGCTATCAATGGTGCCTTTGAACACAAGCGATCTATGCAGAGCTTAAAAATTTAGACTGCCATTGTCATAATGATCTGATGTATTTAAGCAAGATGCTCAGTCTGACAGCTAACATTTTCAGAAGGATATGTCAGCAATCAAAACTCAGGTTCTTTTCTGACATTTCTTTGACAAGTTCATGACTGATCTGTTGGTATTGTTACATCAAGATTCAGATTTATTGGACAGATTCTGTAATTTATTTTAAAGCATAATATGTAATATATTGTAACCTTACCAGTCCTTAGACTTTGTGGCTGCATTTGTTTTCTTTTTTTCCCAGGAATTTTATGTTTATTTTCACCTAGTATCCCCGTGGAAGACTCAGTTGGCAAATAGGTTTGTATGGTGACTACGCCAGTCCATGTTTTCATTGCACGGTTTGTTTTGTTATTCATATTTCCTCTATAAAGAAGCTAAGGGGCTATGTCACAAGTTGTTAAGTGGTAACCACATAAGCCAGAAAAAATCTGCATATAAAGCTCATGTTATCAGAACTATGAATATAAGAAAGCAGAAAAGAGAATTATAGGAAGAAAAAAAGGAGGAAAAACAAAAATAGAGAAGAGGGTTAAAAGGGAAAGAATTGGTATGCAGAAAAGGTGGAAGAGATTGGGGGGGGATAATTGACTAGAGATTGGAAGACAGCAGAGAAAAGAAAAGAGGGAAATTTGAAGGGAAAGAGGAAAACGAGAGTGTTGAGGGAAGGAATAGATAGATAGACACTCAGAGGTTGCCAAAGGGAAAAGAGAGACGTGTCAGTGGAAGGTGCAGGGACTTAAAAAAAGGCAGGAAATAAACTTTGATCCCTAAAGTTGGATGTGGTGGTATGTAGTGTGTTGTGATGGAGGAAAAAAACTAAGCCGCAACTTCATTATTTAATATAATAGTCAAAATCTCTAGAATGAATGTGCCCTGTATGCAGCTCATAAAGGGGTTGTATCATTGGATTTGATTAACAGCAGCAGGAGCCAATGTCTGTGCTGCTATTAATCTAACCAATCAAGAGCAGAGACAAGGAGCAGAGAGTATGTCTCCGCCATGGGAACGAATTAGCTCAGGTGAGTAAATTGGGGGAGCTGGGGGGGGGGGGGGCTGGTCAGTGTCAGAAGTTTTTTCACCTTAATGCATAGGATGTATTAAGGTGAAAAAGTATGAGGGTTTACAACCCCTTTGTCTTTCTGAAAATTATAGAATAGTAATTTCCATCAACCTTTTTTTTGAAGGTTGATCATTTTTATTAAAGCAATCATGGTGTAGATCCTTATCCACAGAGAACAAATTTTGGAGGAGGTTTACCATAGGTGTATCATGTTACCCATATCTAGGCACACTCAGGAACAGTTGATACGTTTTGCATTTATTGTTGGGGTTATCTTGTAATAGTTCTCCAAAGGTTGTACACTAAGACATAGAGCAGGCAAGCCAGATCACATCACATCTTCTTCTTCTAGGGGAAGTAGTTTATTGAGCTCATGTTCCTAATGGAGACAATAGGAGGAAGCTTGGTGGGAGGGACTGCACTGGATCTACAGATTCAATGAGCATATTTTTGCTGGTCTCTGAGCCCAGCAACAATTGATAAAGAATAAAGATATATTGTAATAACATGGCCCCTTTACAGTAGAACTATGGCTTCTAATTAAAGAAAATATGTGCTGCAGCACCTAATTAAAAGTACATCTGCAATTTTTTTTTTCTTGGTTTCATGCAAAGTCACACAAATGCCTTTTGTGCCTGACAGTGATGTGCACCTAATGCAGCTTTCTGTTAGTATATGATAACAATGCTGCACTTCTCCTGAAATCAGTGCACCATTGTCACTATGTTTGCTTGCACTAGAGTTAGATAAAAAAAAATCAGAAGTGGCTATCAGTATGACACTGCTGATTCACAAGCCTTTAGCACTGTACACATGGGTTGAATGCTGGGCGACATCGGCCGATTCAATAAAGACCAGCTAACATTTGGCCTGTGTGTATAGTAGCTGGTTTGACAGAAAACAGTTTGGCTGGAAAACCAGCCGCCAAACGGCCCCCAATCAGCACTCTCAACCAATGGCTGAGAGCGCTGGCCAGAGTGTTCTGGCTGAGGGGAACGCAACAGCTGTCAGAACACAACAGCTCAACGGGGGACATTGTACTACTGACGTTGATTAGTACAGCGGCTCCAACTGGAGCTGACAGGTTTTATTTAATTTAACCCGGGAAAAAAACTCATAGTGTGTACCAGGCTTTAAGCTTTTCATTCAGCACCTGGCTGCACTCAACCCTGCCATACAGGAGCCTTTAATTGTAAAGGCTGTCAATGAGAAGAAAATGGGCAAGTTATATCATGTGACCATGTAACAATTTCCAAATTTGGCATGTTTGTAGAAATTTGCTGGCCTTCTTCCTTTTTCAATACACCTCAATATTTGGTGCCAGTTAGTGATCTACACTTGTTTTCTGCAAGCTCAGAACACCTGGCATGAGTACACATTACAAGCTTTCAATGCCTGAGCTAATGTACCTTGTCTGTGCTGCCAGAAATCAATGTTAGAACAGACACATCTAATTATTTTGTATTGAAGCTGAACTGGTCTCTTTAATGTTCTTCCCTGCGCAATTTGTGGCTCCGCTTTCAATGCGATCTTTTCACACCTACAGCTGGTGACACATTATCATATGAAGCATTTCATAAACTATTATATAATATTTATTGTGTGTGTCTGTTAAAATGTAAATTTAAAATAATTTTAGTTGTACTGCTACAATAAATACATTTTCTCCTATATAAGACAAAGAAATAAAGTAATTGTACATTTTTATAGGTTTATACTTACCTGCTCTGTGCAATGGAATTACACAGAGCAGCCCCGAACCTTCTCTTGTTGGGTCCCCTATTTGTGTTTCTGACTCCTCCTCTCTGGCACGTGCCCCCGTGAAATTTGAAATTAAATGTTCATTATTTTGCATAAATAACATGCTGTGGACAGATTTCTGCCAGTAACAGGCTGTGAAGCCACCATTAATTTACATGTAATATCCTGCCACCATTGTGTTTAGCTGGTTAGTGGGCATAGAGGTGGAGGGAGGGAGTGGACTGTTATTTACTACTGTGTATACACCCACATGTGTGACTCTACAGTTACACGGGCTGCTCAGATATGATAGGGAGGAAATGCTTAACAAAGAAACTCATTGAAAACTGAGCATATGCAGGGTTGCCACAATAGCTGCAAAATCCATAGCTAAATTGGGGACATAAACAGAAGGTAGAAACAGAGAGCAGCAGGATCAACCAGTTTTTTTGCAGAATACAGAAAATGAATCTCATAGTGACTGAGGGTATATGAACAACAGCAATACACCATTTATTGATAGGTTTTAATGATGTGGGTTTAGTGACACTTTAAACTAACTAAATATTTGTAAAGGTGTCTTTGCAGTTTAAAAGGTCAGCATACTTTGAAAGATTGCACTACAGTATATTTAGTTAGCCAGTAAATAGTATCACCATAAATCCAAAATTCTACTTTTGTTGATGGCTAACACAGTACAACACTCTGCTCCTGTTCATATTTATGTAAATAACATGTCCTTCCCCTTACCGAATTTCAGTTATATGTATTACATTTTATAACAAAATGACTGACAAATTATTCAACTAGTTGATAAATTAATTTAAAGAGGGATTTCACTGTGCAAAAAAATATTAAAAGCCAGCAGCTACAAATACTGCAGCTGCTGACTTTTAATAAATGGACACCCACCTGTCCCGGGATCCAGCGATGTCGGCAGCCGAGGCCGATCGATCGCTCGGCTCTCGGCTGCTGCCGCCACCATTCTAGGTGAGGGAATCAGGAAGTGAAGCATTGCGGCTTCACTTCCCAGTTCCCTACTGCGCATGTGCGAGTCGCGCAGCACAATAGGAATTGTCCGCGCTGTCTCTGGGACCCGTGTGTCCCCCAGCAGACAGCGAGCAGGGACAGGAAGAGGCATAGACTGGTGCCAATTGTGACACCGGAGGGGGGGAGGGTTCCGATGAGTAGAAGTTCCCCTTTAGGGTGGAACCCCACTTTAAAGTATATATCCAGTCTAAACCTAAGTAGTCTTAAAAATATCTCCTTCTCCCTCCTAACACCATTGTTGACCTATATAAAAATTATGTATATACTTACCTATTTTCAGCCCACTCAAGAGGAGGGAGCCCTTAACAACAATTAGGACATGGGAGGATATGGGTGAGGTCACCACTCCCAGGCATTCCAAGCCACTGACAAATGCTCAACCCCCTCCCCTGTAGCTGCTGCTGACTGAGGAGATCATGTGACCGGAGTGGAGCAGGCTAATAGGTAAGTAAACACATCTTTTTCACACAGTTTAATCAGACTAGGTGTTAGAAGGGGGCAGGGCAAATTTTTTTAAGTTGAAACAGTAAATTCTATTAAAGTAAATACATATTTAAGGGTACAAACAGTGTACATCGTACAAGTTGACAAATACCCATATGCATAAATTGAAGACTATATCATCCCCTAGGTATACCCAATGAAATAGGGCACACGACAAAAAAAAAAAAAAATCAAACCATCATGCACTTTTCAGGGTATACAAACACAAGTGTTCCAACACTGTTAATAAATTCGGACAGGAGACCTTGCTAAGGAGTCAACTGAGCTTCTTTGGAAAATGTGTGTCTGAGACACAAGTCCCGCTAATAATTTTCTAGCTGAAAATAAAGTTTTGTGTAAAAAAACTTTAGTAAATTTGTCTGAATCCAAGCAAACATGGGGAGAGCCCATTGTATCATGCAAAAATTGAACAACCTGTGTCCAGAAAACTTGTATTACTGGGAAATTCCAAATTAGGTGATAAAAATTTCCCACATTATGGGAGCACATCAGACATGTGGTACTTTGGTCTTTTTTGTACAAGGCTAATCTAAGAGGAGTAAGATAAGAGCAGTGAATAATATATATTTGGGTAAGTCGGTCTGACAGTTTATGCGATACTGTCTTACAACTGTCTAAGGCCTAACTCAACTCCTCATTGTCCACCATGCCCACATCCATTTCCCAACACAACTTAATTCCATAAGCCAGTTGAAATGGGGAGAGGAGAATAAGCATGCCATAGAACTCAGAGTTACATTTTTGGGGGTGAGTATTCTGTATCACTACCATAAGAGGATTGGAGGCTAATTGAGGAAATGCAGAGGGAAATTAGGTTTGTAGGGCATGTTGTAGTTGCAAGTACCTGAAAAACATGATTTGGTAGATCAAATTCAGCCTTAAGCCTATCAAATGTTTTTAGATTACCATCTGCCAAAAAGTGGAATAAGTAGTATACCACTTTGGCGCTCCACATATCTGAGTTAGGGAATCGAGAGAACTTCAGAAAGTGTAGTGTTATGCCAAAGGGGAGTATGCTCGTTACAATGAGGTAGGTTACGTGTATCAGAGGCTAAATATGCGCCTGTAGTGATAGAGAAGAGATTGTCGGTCCCCAGCAACTTCAGCACCTCTAACCCCACTTGCTATAACACTGAAAGGGTCTGAAGACACAAGTGACCATCTTGGGCATAAAAAAAATGACCAACCTTGAGCTATCTATTTTATTCGATATGGAAAAGTTGGGAAGGAGGGGACATTTTTAAGACTAGTTAAGTTAAGGTTGGAAACCCACTTTAATCACATCTCATCTATCTTTTATATTTATCAATTTATTAACTGCAATTACATGATTGAATGTTCCTTTCAAGATGCATTTGGTACGTGTGGTAATTTTGTTAGCATTGGTAAACGAAATAAATACACACATACATGCATACAATAAATAAACCAATAAATAAAATTAATTTGTTAAAAAGAAAAATCATATAAACACACAAATGCTCTCTTTTTTATTGGCAAAATTGTAAGCTCCTCAGATAGCATCTTGTATATAAATGATAGCAGATGTTAATGTAGCTGAAACTTAATTGTTGTCTTCTTCATTCTCCTAAATATATGACCACTTCCTCCATCTGTTGGATGAAAATGTCACTGCAATAAAAATAAAAACAGCTCACAAGGAACTGCTTAATTAGAGACTACAGCATATTTTACAACAGTCTCAGACTTCCTGGGACCATTTTGGATATCCAGCATCTGAGGGAATTGACTTTGTTACACTAATATTGGGTGGTTTTATTTTGATCTGGATGACCTATTTTGTCTAAATATACAAAAGATGGAGATCTTACATTTAGAATTTTACTGCATAATTCTAGTTAAAAATGTATTCACTTTGAATGTCTATTTTATCTAATTTTGGCAGATGATACTTTAATATTAAACAAGGACCTTTGGATTAAAGACACATTTAAAGTTCCATATAATAGTCTGCAGCATTTAATAAGTTATTTAACTAAGGAAGAAGTTGAATGTAAGATGTAATTGAAATTTCTTTTATACACTTTTGCTTCTGTGTTTGATAAATACATTCTTTAGACATGTCGCCACAGGATTCTGCCAATATCTTCTAGCACATAAAAAGGTTATTGATGAAACGTCTTCATTGATGTACTCTATATGTTAGAATATACTCACCTTTTTCACATTGTAAGTGCAGGGAACATTTTAACCAGTTAAATGCACTTTTAAAATACTTTTACCAAGGCTTACTCACTAATCTTAAACCTAGTTTAATTATTTACTGTATTGGTGCAGCAGTGACATACTGTATGACAATTATATCTAAAAAAATTTAAAAGAACAATAATTTGCAATAGTATATTAGTGTACACATAGAGTATTTTACTGATACATAAAGATATCACAGAATTTTGGTTTGATGAAAGTAGTATATTTCATTTTGTGAAACATGCCTAATAATCTATTTCCATTAACAGTATATGACTGTTAGGGGCCTGGTTCCATGCAATATAGTATAGGGCTTTTAAATCATGGCTATTGCTAGACACCTTGATGGCAGCTGCTGGAGAATAGGAACGAGCTGTGGGTTCAATTTGAAAAAATGTTCAGACCAAATGTTGCTTGTTTGGTAAACGGCTGATCTAAAGTTTGTATCTCTTCCCACTCATTTTTGGATATGTAAATTAAATTCCATTTTATAGTTCTTTTTCTTCTCTTGTAACCAGTTGTTTTGTGATTGCCTACTACTAAATGGATACTTATTTTTGTTTTTGTTTTTTTACATGTTTGAAATAAAATAAACTAAAAAAAAAACCTAAAAACTAAAACTAAAATTGTTCCGTGGTCAAATCGGGCCTCCAGCAGCAGAAGAACATTAACCACATCCCGACCGCCTCCTGTAGCCATACGTTGGCAGAATGGCATGGATGGGCAAAGTAATGTACCCATACATTACTTTGAATTTCACATCCTGTCCGCTCGCTCCTCCGGCGGCACGTGCACGCCTGCCGCAAGCTCTGTGACCGTGCCCCGCAGGACCCGCGGACCAGATGTCCGCGGGGATACTCGCGATTGTGTCACAGAGATGAAGAATGGGGAGATGCCGAAGTAAACACAACACAGCATCTCCCCGTTCTGCCTAGTGACAGGACACCGATCGTCCGCTCCCTGTCATCGGAAAGCAGCGATCAGTGTCATGTCACTGCTGTCCCATCCCACAGACAGTTAGAAACAGTCCCCAGGAGACACTTAACCGCTCCCGGCCCCCTATTGGTTAATCCCTTGACTGCCAGTGACATTTTTACAGTAATCAACGCAATTTTATAGCATTGGGCGCTGTATTAATGCCAGTGGTCCCAAAAAATGTGTCAAAATTGTCTGATGTGTCTGCCATAATGTCGCAGTCACGATAAAATTTGCTGATCGCCACCATTACTAGTAAAAAATAAATATTAATAAAAATGCCATAAATCTAGCCCCTAATTTGTAGACTCTATAACTTTAGTGCAAACCAATCAATAAATGGCTTATTGAGATTTTTTTTACCAAAAATATGTTGAAGAATACATATCGGCCTAAACTGAGGAAAAAAAATGTTTTTTTATATATTTTTGGGGGATATTTATTATAGCAAAAAGTAAAAAATAATGCGTTTTTTCAAAATTGTCGCTTTTTTTTATAGCGCAAAAAATAAAAAACGCACAGGTGATCAAATACCACCAAAATAAAGCTCTATTTGTGAGAAAAAAAGGACGTTAATTTTGTTTGGGTACAGCATCGCATGACCCCGCAATTGTCAGTTAAATCAATGCAGTGGCGAATCGCAAAATGTGCTCTGGTCAGGAAGTGTTACAACTGCTGCTACGTGTGACAACTTCCCCTGCCAGTGTCCTAACAACCATGAGTCATCCCTGCCCAGCCCAATCAGCTCTTAGCCAGAGAATCCCAACTGCCAGCAGAATGTAAACAAAGGGGCAGGGATTTTGTAAAAAATAAAAAAAAATAAAAAAAAAGGCATTTGCCTGGCAGATCCTTTGGGTTTGTTATGAATTTTGAGTGGTAACCCCACAGAAAAAAAACAAGAAAAAAGAAGCATGAGGTCCTCCGAATTACAAACCAGCCCAGCTGTTCCCCTACTCAGTATTTCTATTTAACCACTAGATATCCTTTCTTCACCTCCCTTATTTAAAGTAAAGTCTTTTTTTGCACTTGTACCTACAGGTAAGCCTATAATAAGGCTTATCTGTAGGTACCGTGCATATCTCCTAAACCTGCACTGTTTAGGAGATATTCACACTGCATGCAGTTGATGATGTCATCAGAGCATGCACTCTGAAGGGAATGCATACTTCCTCCTGGACCATACCAGGCCACACCCTCCTCAGAATGGGGAATGTGGGTGCTTTGGGGCAGGGGGAGCTCTGCGCCCCCACCCCAAATCACCTTGTCCCCACTTCCCGACAACCCTGGGTGGTGGTTGTGGGGGTCTGCGGGCAGGGGGCTTATCAGAATCTGGAGGCCCCCTTTAACAAGGGGGCTCCCAGATCCCACCACTTCTATGCCAATGAGTATGGGGTACATTGCACCGCTACCCATTCACCTCAAAAAAAGGTAGTGTAGTATAAATAAAAACAAGAGATGGTTTTGACAAGTATTTTAATAAAAATTGCCCTCCGGTGTTCTTCCTCTGGTCTTCTATGCTGATGCTGTCTTCTTCCCTGCTGACCCAATCTGGTGATGTCACCATGAGACTCCACCCCTTGTGACGGTACGCATTGGCCACGGCCATGGCTATATAAGAACTGGCAGAGAGCGGAGCTGGCACATTGAAGGGAGACAGCGTCAGAAAAAGGATCGGGTCGGCAGCAGAGAAGTCAGCAGCGACAGAAAAGACTGGAGGAAAAAGACTGGAGGGAGATTTTTAATAAAGGACTTGTCAAAACTGTCTCTTGTTTTTATTTACACTACACTGCCTTTTTTGGGGTGAATGGGTAGGGGTGCAATGTACCCCATACTCAATTACATAGGGGGGTCAGAATCTTCTTGTTAAAGGGGGCCTCCAGATTCTGATAAGCCCTATGGCCGTAGACCCCCACAACCACCACCCAGGATTGTTGGGAAGAGGCCCTTGTCCCCATCTACATGGGAACAAGGTGCTTTGGGTGGGGGGCACAGAGCTCCCCTGCCCCAAAGCACCCACACACCCCATGTTTCTGACATGTGGCCTGGTATGGTTCAGGAGGGGGGTGCTCACATGCCCCCCCTTTTCTGACATGCCTGGCTGCATGCTCGGATAAGGGTCTGGTATGGCCTTGGTTTTTGTTTCCATTTTGGCATAGAGATACTTTTCAAAATCCAGACTCAAAGGGCATGGTATGGATCTTCGGGGAACCCCCACACTGTTTTTTTTTAACTTTGACATGGGGTTCCCCTTCAAGATCCTCAGAGCAGAAGTCATCATGATGATCTGACTTGGATGCGACTTACATTCAAATCAATGGGCTGAATGCCATATCAGTTAAAATGTCTCTCATAGGCAACCATTGATTTTGACATGTCAAAAAAAATAAACACTTGGCGCAGCGTAATGCTGTATCTTAATGTTTGCACACGTTTACAAGCAGTTACAAGCATTTGGCAAATCCAAATCAAATCCACCTGAGGAAGACATGTGACCATGTGGCATAACGCACAGGGGAGGGGCTTGCTGGCATTACAATGCACTGGGAGATGAGGATACACAAGGTTGTTGTGGTAATATACAAGATGTGGATTGTACAGCTTACTTGCTGGAGATACCTATATATTGCTGTTATTGGCTTGTGTACCTACAGAACCAGAAACATGTAAGTGTTTTTAAATGAAGTGCATTTAATAAAAACCGGTTAAATTTTAAAAGGTTAAGCACTATGTATAGCATTCTTTTTTATGGTACCCTGGATAAGCGGACGAGCATTTAAAGAGGAACCTGTTTCAATCTGCATACTCCAATCTGGTTGGAAATCTAAAGAATATCCCCTTATATGGAACAGAGGCTCATATAGACCATAACCAGTGGTCACACAACTCCAGGTAAAAACACATCTGGTGGAGGGGAGCTCACATTGCATGATAGAAGCTTGTGCATACGAAAGATCAAGAAACTTGTTATTCATTGTTATTGATTAAAATTTTGGACTGCACAAGTGGACTTGTTTTGTCACATATACATTATATAGACTTTTTTCTTTTTCTTTTGATTAAAAGAATTAAATAATTCACACTATTCACAGTGTTAATGATATAGAGATATAGATCTATATATATGTAGTCCTCTGATTAGGGTTTATAATTATCACAGTATTGGACAATTGCAAAGTGACAGACTCACTTTTTAGTTTATTATTTATTTTTTCGTAAGAGTGTGAAGTGCGGCACTATCAGTTGGTTTGTAAAAAAACACCCCTAATAAATCATGATTCATTTTGCTCCAATGGGTGAAAAAAAATCCTTCCTGATTGCTAGTTATGCCAGGGGTGCCTGGTTTACAAGAATGGCTGATTAGAAAATGAAAATCCCTTGACAGCTAAAACAACTCACAAACGTGTATCCCACATTTTTATTTAGCAATTTGCTTGGGCTTCTGCTTTAAATTTCCCAAATATGAATGCAAATGTTTTCATAATTATACACAAAAACACAACAAATTTGTGTTTTCAAATATTTAATTTGCCATTTTGTTAATGAGATTACTGAACAGGAAGTCTGGGGTGTGTTTGAAAAAAAATCATATTTCCGATAAATTATTCAAATATTACATATTTTCCATGAGTGGTTATGACGCTCTAAACTAAGCCACCTTGTAATTCATGGTTGATTGCCCTTTCAGCTTTCAACGTTTATTGCAGCAGCACAAATGTGTTTTAAATGGTGCTTGTTGTTTCTCATTATTGAATACGACTTGTAACCTAAGATATGTACACTGTACTTCTATAACTGCAGTGACAGGAGTTTAGCAGCAATATAAAAGCTTGTAAATTCATATATACATTACTGTAATATATTATGCTTAGGATAAAATGATGAGTTTCATATTCACTGACATAGTTTTTCTTCTTTCTGGGAAGGGACAAAGGTTTGTTTAAGAAACAAACAGAGCTTGGAGCTGGCAGTTTTACTCAGAGTCAATGTATTCAGCATTCTATCTTAAGTATTGAATAATTTATTTTACGAGGAAGAAGAAATCGTAAGAATCTTTGTTTTGTAGCAAAAACTATTATGACATAAAGGCTCCGTTCACACTTGTGTAACTGTGGGTTCCTACATTGCAAGCGACTCGCACAGCCATTTACACTGCCATATGTGAACTGCTGGGTGTGTCAATAAATTGTTAATGACACCCCCATTTCAGCTTGCATTTTGCACTGTGAACTGACAGTTCCGACATGAATCGCATTGCATGAGTGTGGACACCCATGCAATGCAATTCTGGTGCAGACCAAAAAAGCATCTTGTGCGAGTTTTGTCCGAATGCGATGCGATATCAGCCATACTATCTGTATGGCTGAAGTTACATCGCACGGACATCGCATGTGATTTGCAGTGCAGTGCAAATCACATGCGATCTTGCAGAGTGCAATAGTGTGAACCGGCACAAAGAGCAACAAAATCACAAAGTAAATATACATTTTTTCTGGATTTATTTGGTTTTAGTGCATATATTATTTCAGTAATCAACTGGGTCAAAGCAACGTTGTAGAAAGCACAGAACATCGTTGTGCTGTTTAAATGTCACAACTATCATGGGCATTAATGTCAATCTATTGTTTTTATGAGAATATTTAGAGTGTGCAGAAGTTTTGAAAACATGTTAGAGGTATTTGAAATTCTAGGCAACAAGTAAAATCAGTAAACTACTAATTCTACTCAGCAACAAGAACATTCTCTCAGTTTAGCTTAAAGTATAACCAAAGGCAAAACTTTTTTTTCATTTAGGATAGAGGAAAGAGGGATTGGAACACATGTCATTTTTTTGTGTTGCTGTGCCCTTGTTAGGTAGATTCCCCCGTTTTATTTTTCCATTTACCATTATCAAATTAATAATTTCTTATTGAAAAGAAAAATAAAGAAACAAAAGAAAAAGAAAAAATAAGTAAATTTGGCACTTTCACAGTAGTAATAACAATGACATTTGCAAGGATCAAGTATCTCAATCAAATAAATATAGTTTAAAACATGCCCTCTTATACTTCTATAACTGCAAAACCTAAAATTGCATCAATGAATAATAATAAAATATTTAAACTCAAGGCCACATTTTCCTCATATCAGGGGGAACCCAGAATGGTAGAACCCAGAAGAAACAAAAAGGAAAAATAAGAAAAATAAGAAGAAAAGGGGTGAAAATAGCATCCTACAGAGCAAGTCTGCAATGTGTGACAAGAAAAGAAATCTATATCTGTTCTCCCGCTTTGTCTCGTAATGTCTATCCTTAGAAAACAGCCACGTATGATTTTCAGGGATGTGGTATCAGTTTCTATTCGATTTGACAAAAGTAAGCGAGAATCAAGAAATTCTATCTAAGGGGTCCATACTTCTCTAAACTTTTGGTTATTTTCATTTGCTATGGCTACCTCTAATAACACATTTTAAAGCCTCCCATTTAAGTGGTTGTCCCATTATATCCTGTATATGATTCATTAAAAATTGATATATTGCGCATTGTGACCACCTTACAGGTCGATTCAACTTTTAGAAGAGTTTCATTCAGTCTCCAAGTTTCCATTAGTTTTGAAAAATGTGGTAAATTGATCAAAAAAGAGCGGGGAATGATCCGACCAGAGTTGAGATCCAATCAATGCCCGAGGTTGCCAGCTAAGCAAGTTATGTGAAACAAGGAATAAGTCAATCTTTCTATATGTAGCATGGGTTAGAGAGTGGCAAGTATATTCACGTTCAGTGGGATGTAGCGTCTGCCAGATGTCTACTAGTAGAAATTTGTGGAATCTGTGGAATCTGCGCTTGAGTGGATTAAGCTGAATCAAGGAGAAACAAAGTAAGGTAGACATAGTATCTAGTAATGGGTCAAAAATTATATTTAAGTCCCCTCCCAGCACTATCCTTCCCTCTGCCAAATGATCAAATTTATGCAAGAGTGTGAGCAACATATGGCTCTGGCCCTTGTTAGGAGAGTAGACATTAATCAAAGTGAATTGTATATTGTTAATTTTACATGTAAGACTAAGAATTCTGCCCCCTGGATCACTTACCAAGTTGTGAAATCCTATAGCCATGCCTCTATATTTACTTTTATTTAATTATTACTGAATTATTACTAAAATACCACTGAGCGAAATGACGGGTAGGCATGGGCGGTGCTGATGATGTTTTAAAATGCGTTTCTTGTAGGAAGAGCGCCTGGACTAGCTGTTTATGCCTATTATTTAAGATCGGTGATTGTTTCTGTGGAGTATTAAGCCCTCTTACATTAAAGGACCCATATTTTACTGAAGACAGCATGGGGGTCGCTAACTAGATTTAAATATAGGTGCAGCTCTCAAATACTGTTCCTGGATTCCTTGGAAGTAAGAGAGAGCTTAGAGTCCTGAGAACCCACAATCCATGTCTCTTCAACCTGGGCGCAGATTAATTTCCCCCAATGGAGACCCCATTACACCTTCCAGTAAAATACTAACTCATACCCTCGAGGAAAATAGGAGTGGGTGGCACACCCCCCAGCCTGGGTCAATCCAGTCAGTTCACAGAGTAGACAGCCCTCTCACAAATCCTTATACATCTCTGGGTGTGTCGGGGAAAGAAGAAGAAAAAAAAGCCCATAAAGAGCATTTCTACCTGTAGCTCATTTAGTCATTTATGGTGCCAGCATACATACTTACTACTTGTAGGATAATATGAACAAAGCGATAAGCAGTCCCCAAAGCTTTAGATCCACTGACCACCTGATTTACCACTATCAACCTATTGTATTACCACATGTGTGCATTACAATTGCTCCTTAACCACTTGCCAACTGGCTCATGCTGATACAGTGGTGTGAAAAAGTGTTTGCCCCCTTCCTCATTTCCTGTTCCTTTGCATGTTTGTCACACTTAAGTGTTTCGGAACATCAAACCAATTTAAACAATAGTCAAGGACAACACAAGTAAACACAAAATGCAATTTGTAAATGAAGGTGTTTATTATTAAAGGTGAAAAAAAATCAAAACCATCATGGCCCTGTGTGAAAAAGTGATTGCCCCCCTTGTTAAAACATACTATAACTGTGGTTGTCCACACCTGAGTTCAATTTCTCTAGCCACACCCAGGCCTGATTATTGCCACACCTGTTCACAATCAAGGCATCACTTAAATAGGAGCTGCTTGACACAGTAAGGTCCACCAGAAGATCCTTAAAAGCTACACATCATGCCGAGACCCAAAGAAATTCAGGAACAATTGAGAAAGAAAGTAATTGAGATCTATCAGTCTGGAAAGGGTTATAAAGCCATTTACAAAGCTTTGGGAATCCAGCGAACCACAGTGAGAGCCATTATCCACAAATGGCGAAGACATGGAACAGTGGTGAACCTTCCCAGGAGTGGCCGGCCGCCCAAAATTACCCCAAGAGCGCAGCGACGACTCATCCAAGAGGTCACAAAAGACCCCACAACAACGTCCAAGGAACTGCAGGCCTCACTTGCCTCAGTTAAGGTCAGCGTTCATGCCTCCACCATCAGGAAAAGACTGGGCAAAAATGGCCTGCATTGCAGAGTTCCAAGGAGAAAACCACTGCTGAGCAAAAAGAACATCAAAGCTCGTCTCAATTTCTCCACAACACATCTTGATGATCCCCAAGACTTTTGGGACAACATTCTGTGGACCGATGAGACAAAAGTGGAACTCTTTGGAAGGTGTGTGTCCAAGTATATCTGGCGTAGAAGGAACACTGCATTTCATAAAAAGAACATTATACCAACAGTAAAATATGGTGGTGGTAGTGTGATGGTCTGGGGCTGTTTTGCTGCTTCAGGACCTGGAAGACTTGCCGTGATAAAAGGAACTATGAATTCTGCTGTCTACCAAGAGATCCTGAAGGAGAATGTCCGACCATCTGTTCGTGTACTCAAGCTGAAACGAACTTGGGTTCTGCAGCAGGACAATGATCCTAAACACACCAGCAAGTCCACCACCGAATGGCTGAAGAAAAACAAAATGAAGACTTTGGAGTGGCCTAGCCAAAGTCCTGACCTGAATCCTATTGAGATGTTGTGGTATGACCTTAAAAGGGCCGTTCATGCTCGAAAACCCTCTAATGTAACTGAATTAGGACAATTCTGCAAAGATGAGTGGGCCAAAATTCCTCCAGGACGCTGTAAAAGCCTCATTGCACGTTATCGCAAACGCTTGGTTGCAGTTGTTGCTGCTAAGGGTGGCCCAACCAGTTATTAGGTTTAGGGGGCAATCACTTTTTCACACAGGGCCATGATGGTTTGGATTTTTTTTCACCTTTAATAATAAACACCTTCATTTACAAATTGCATTTTGTGTTTACTTGTGTTGTCCTTGACTATTGTTTAAATTGGTTTGATGTTCTGAAACACTTAAGTGTGACAAACATGCAAAGGAACAGGAAATGAGGAAGGGGGCAAACACTTTTTCACACCACTGTATATGCCAGCAAAGTGGCATGGGTGCACAGAACAACATATTTATACGTCATTGCGTCATCCGCCGCATGCTGTGGGAGCATGCCCACAGGTCCCATGGATTCAATTTCCGCCGTTGGCCCATGATCATGATACAGAGAGGCAGAACGGGGAGATGAAAAACAAGGCATTTCCCTATTCTGCCTAGCAACATGACAGGGATCTACTGCTCCCAGTAAATGGGAGCAGTGATCTCTGTCATGATCTAGTGAGCACATCCCCCTACAGTTAGAATATGCTGAGGGAACACAGTTAGCCCCTTGATCTCCCCCTAGTGTTTAACCCCTCCCCTGCCAGTGACATTTATACCGTAATCAGTGCATTTTATAGCACTGATCGCTGTATAAATGCCAATGGTCCCAAAATAGTGTCAAAAGTGTCCAATCTGTCCGCCACAATGTCACAGTCATGATAAACATCGCAAGATCACTGCCATTAATAATAAAAAATAATTATTAATAAAAATGCCATAAATCTACCTTCTATTTTATAGACACAATAACTTTTGTGCAAATCAATCAATATACGCTTATTGTGATTTTTTTACCAAAAATATGTAGAAGAATACATATTGCTCTAAACTGTAGAAGAGCTTTTTTATATATATTTTTGGCATATATTTATTATAGCAAAAAGTAAAAAATATAGCTTTTTTTCAGAATTGTCGCTCTTTTTTTTCTGTATAGCACAAAAAATAAAAACTTCAGAGGTGATCAAATACCACCAAAAGAAAGCTCTATTTGTGGGAAAAAAAAGGATGTCAATTTTGTTTGGGTACAAGGCCGCACAATCACGCAATTGTCAGTTAAATTGATGCAGTGTCGTATTGCAAAAAAGGGCTTGGTCAGGAAGGGGGTAATTCCTTCCGGGGTTATAGTGGTTAAGTATCCTAAAAAAATGAAAACATTATAGGACAAACAAGGAATCAAAAACCCATAGACACTACGTAGCACACATTATGTTCCTATAAACAATATTCAGGATTGGTATATTTAAGACCTTATACCATATAATCAGATTTATATTCTCCCCAACCGATCAGATTGATGTCCTCCTGGAATTCAAGATCGCTATATTTTTTTTTTTTAATTTGTTAGCCCCAATCAGCGGGGGTGGCCAAGGCTCCAATTCTGCTGCTGACAGCTGAAGATTTTTGATACAATTTAGACGATCCACAGGAGTGCGGAAAACATACGAGTGACCATTTTTCTTTGTCTGAAGATCTCAGCTTCCTGGAAAGCTCTTGTTAATGGACAAAGCCAATGGACTTAGCCAAAGTCCATTTTGAAAGATCTGGATAGAGTAATTTTTGCATCTTCAAAGTCAATATTACCCCTCTCCCATGCTTTATTTAGTGTAACTTCCTTCTGCTTGAAAAAATTTACCCAACATAAAACAGTGTGGGGTAACTTGGCGGAGGGATTAAGATAGCCTGGAATTCTGTGTATTCGATCAATGATGATGGAATCCGTATTCGAGTTGCCTAATAATGTGTTGAAAATACTGGTCACTGTAATCACTGTATTGACTCAGGCAAGCCCCTTATATGGATGTTGTTTCGCCGATGACGTTCCTCCAGTTCATCAATGTGGGTCCACAGGGTTTGAATCTGTGCGTGATGATTGGTAATCACTATTTGGTGGTTTTCTTGTACAGACAGAATCTGTGAGACAACGTTTTCTATGGCATCCAGCCATTTGTGGAAACTTACCTTAAGGTCTCGTATTTTTCAAGGATATGTGACATTTCGCAGTGTTCAGCTCGAGAGGTCGACATCTTTGCTGCATGTCAAGACTGCTGGCGGCTTGCAGATTTGTGAAAAATTACCCCAATTGTCATTCAGAAGTGAAAGTAAAAGAAAATCCTAAATTTTGGGTTGTCCCCAGAAAAGTAATAGAGGGGAAATCTTCCAATGGGGACATTAGTTCTGGTGGCCTGGTGGTCCTCAAGTGATTCCCTTAATTAGCAGGGATTTCTTCTCCCTTTTTGTTTGGTTATGGGACAGGGAGAGAAGGTAAATCTCCACAGTGGGACAAATATGGCAAAAATAAACCTTACAGGGGATTATAACCCTCCCTTGCGTTGTCCAAAATTAAAAAAGTGCCTATAGTTCTACTTTATTTTTTTTTTTTTTTTTATGTAGTGATAATGCAGAGAGCACCTCATGGGGTCATTGAGACTGTAACTGACTTCAGTCTTTCAGTATGTGAGAGGGAAGTTCTGAAATAGTGTCTAAAATGTCCCTTTAAAGCCCAACTGAACCTTTATATTTTATAAATACAATGCAACTGGGGTTGCTAAAAAGTAACAAATGTGTAGATATGTTTTCTTATCATTATGTACTATTTCTGCAACCCTATATCAAGCTGCCCTGTGCTGCCAGAAAACTGGAGATCCAGACCTCTGATCTTCCTGAGTAGCATTGTTAATTGCATCGCTGTCACAGAGAGTGGGTGAGATCTGATTGTCTCAAAGTGCTAAACTTTCCTCCATCAGTCTAGAATATACTTTGTAGAGGCTTCAGGATACTATAAGGCTTGGTTCACACTGCTGTGACATGGAATCCGACTTGTAACACCAAAGGTCGCATGAAATATCAAATTCAATGTTTCCCTTTGAATGCTGTCTTAACTGATGCTTTACAAGGCGCTTTGACTTTAGAAAAGGATCCTACACTACTTTGGTCCAACTTGGGTGCGATTTAAGCTCTTGTATAGGCTCCTAAATAGCATGTGAGTCAGATCAAGTCTTAAGGAAGTCACAGGCAAAGTCAAAAATGTTGCCATCGCAGCAGTGTGAACTAAGCCTAATGAGGGTAGATTCAGATATGTAAAGTTTAATTTATACAGTTTATCTGAGCTTTCAGAAAGCAGCGAACTGACATTACACCCAATGGGGAGAGCTGGGAGCTTATTGGAGGGAATGGACACACACCCCTTTTACACAGCACACAGGAACAGAGCTAAGACTGTCAATCACAGGCTGTGTGCTGGAACCTCTTATTCTGTCACCGTTTTACCTCTTGGTGTCAGGTAAACAAGTCAGAACTGACTCATACAGATAGCAGAGGAACACGACAACAGAGACAAATGGCCGTAGCGCTCTGGACTGAGACAGGTACACACTATAGAGTGGTATGCTTTGTTCATATTTCATATGAAAGGTTTAGAAGCACTTTAAGCTAGTCACTTGTAAAATATAATTAATTAATGTTTTATTGAATAAATAATAGGTTTTATCTCTGATCGGAGTTTACCTTTAAAACCAAGATAATTACCAGCAAGTCTACTGGTGTGATTATTTAATCAATATTATTTATAATTTGAACATGTTGACTGTATTCAAATTATCTGATAAACACATGTTTATATTTGTGTCTGGTTTACATTGAACTTTCTAGCAGGCAGAGGTATCTCTAGACAGCACCAAAGCCATTCCTATGGCTTTATGTGGTTCATGTGCATTATTATGTTTGCTTTACAGTTTGCAAATGAAAGATAATTTTAGCTCTAATTAAACTGAGCACAGATGCTATCATATTTTGCAATGTAGTTTGAAAACAGATTTACTTAAAAAAAAGTAACTGAATTGCACTGTACTGTACTTCCTCCACCGAGGGCCATTATATATAGCCTTTTCTTATATTTACAATAAATTGTATTTTTTTAAATAATAAAAGTAGCTTTGTAAGGGTTTTGTAATAATATTCTGAATTTAGGATATCTGTTAAATGGCTTTTTATTATGATTCAGATGAATCCTTCTGCACTATAGCCCAAACCAAAACACCCAAAATGTATATCTCTAAATATAGTATAATTAATATATCTATGTATCTATAATAAAATAGAAAACACACTAAAATGTAAAGCAAACCACACAACAATTGCAATGCAATGCAATAAATTATCAGAAATAATGTCCAAAATCACAAAAAACACCCATGATTCTTCCATTCTTCTTTTCTCCAGCAGTGTTCTCATCACCACACTTAGGAAATGCACTCACCAAAAGTGTATGCCAATCCTGTTACAGATTAGACAAACCCAGCTTAGAAAGCCTCAGCCTCAGTATCAATTAGGGTCCCACGTGCTCTGCATCTAGGCAAGTGATCTTCCACTATCCACACCTTCAATGCTTCCAAAAATCCCAGGATGGATGTATAGAGGCCATAGAAAAAAACTTACATAGTGTGATACCATTAAAAGATACTTAGACATACATACTAAGAAACTGTCAGAAGACTGTGGGTTTAAAGCACAAGTCAGAATAAGACACTGTGGTGGAGATTTACTAAAACTGGTGCCCTCAGAATTTGGTGGAGCTATGCATAGTCACCAATCAGCTTCTAGCTTCTAACTTCAGCTTGTTCAATTAAGTGTTAGCAAAAAAAAAAAAACTTGAACCTGATTGGTTTCTATGCAGAATTGCAGCATGCTCTAGTCTTAGTAAATAACACGGTGGATTGACAACAAACAGAGGCAACTCAGCTCCTCACTGATCTCCCAGCACAAGCACAGGCATGGACACAATATAATGCAACTAGCAGCGTCGAGCTCCACCACTATGTGTTTAGTCATCAAGGACTTTATGAAGGGGACACTTGAAAGGAACACTGCTGGAAAGAAGTCTTTGGGAGTTTCACAGGTGTTTGTGATTTTGGCCTTTTTGCTATGCACTTTGAGTTAAAACAAAATACTGTATATCACCATTATCAATAAAATATGGATTATCAGTGTAACAAATGTGGACAATATAAGGCTGTTATTAGATTATAAATATTAATCTATTAACCGTGAGAAACAACTACATTTTTAAAAGTAAAAGACTACATACGCTTGAGGAGATTAGCTCTTAATTTTTGCAACACAATATACTAGAATTTCAGGTATACTGGACAATCACATAAATATATAGTGAATAATTAAAATGAACAGACACACCAAGAGCAATTTTGATAAAAATCATAAAATAAAACTTTACTGGACATCAAAATACATAACTTCCTTACACATAAAAGTTACCATAAAGATTAACAAGACTTAAACATACACCCCTATTCCCAATATTCCAAAAGAAAGGTCAACTTATGCCGCGTACACACGGGCGGACTGTATGGCCTACTTAGTCCGTCGAAACACATTTCAGCGGACAGTCCGCTCATGTGTGGGCTTCAGCGGACTTTTTCAGCGTGCAGTCTGGCGTACTAAGTATTTCGGATTTTTCTAAATTCTGTCCGTCATACTTTGGTTTCAGCGGACAATCCGCTCGTCAATAGGCTAGTTCGACGGACTAAGAATGGCGCATGCTCAGAAAGGATTTACACGGCGGAAGGGTGCATTGCTGTGTATTGGACTTCCTATTTCTAGTCCCGTCGTACGTGCTGTACACGTCATCGTGCAAGCTTTCGACGGACTGTTTGTGCATCCGTGTGTGGTCAAGTCCGTTCATTCGAAAGTATGACGGACTGTCCCTCGGATTGTATGACGGACTAAGTAGGCCATACAGTCCGCCCGTGTGTACGCGGCTTAATACTTAACTTTGGCAACAGCTTACTCTGGATATCTAGAACAGAACAATCAGGAATTTTTGCTGCATGCTTTCCTTCCACAGGTCCAAAACAAACCTTCCTCCCCAAGCTAGTCACTCTCTTTTTCAGTCCTGTATACCCGAGACCACCCACAGGATGTCATCATTCCTCTAGACCAGGGATCTCCAAACTATGGACCTCCAGCTGTTGCGGAACTACACATCCCATGAGGCATTGAAAAACTCTGACATTCACAGAGACGGCTAGGCATGATGGTAATTGTAGCTCTTGAACAACTGGAGGGCAATAGTTTGGAGACCCCTGCTTTAGACCATTCACAGGTCGTTTTGTGAGTGATGTCAGCAACACATGGTTGCACTTCCCCCCACAACCACATGGTCAATAGAATATGTGGCAGCCATCTTTAAACACACAATGCCAGCTTGCTCACTACACCACCTGTGGCTGAGAGATATTATTACACATGTATGGGGACATTTGTCATGCATCAGTTAAAAATATCCACAACTTATACAATCAGGTTATTATTTGTAATAAATAAAGAATTTAAATAGACTTATTTAATAAAGAGCTTTAAGGGAAAATATGGGGTTCTATTATGCTCGTATTTTGAGTTGCTGTTGCAGTGCTTACCTAAAACCATAGGAAAAACAATGAGCTTTCAGTTTAATTCACCTAAATAAATGTCAGGTGCATCAAAAGCAAAGATGAACAAAGTATAATAGTCTAGTAGTCATAGCCTAGAGAGAAAAGATTGTGCCCTTCCAGCATGTTGTAATTCTCTGTCTGGAAGTAGTGTTCTCTCTACAGAGGTGCAACATACCTCCTATTAGCTGATTTAAATTAAAGCCTCATTCACCTTTCCTGCCTTACAACTCTTTATGTAAAAACTTCTCAAGTTTCCCAGGAGGAATATGACTTTAGAAAGAGTTCTTCCTCAAAATATAGTAAGTTACTCCCACCTCCATCTGCTTCCAACACACTGAGGACCCATTCACACCAGCAGTTGCACATTATAGTGTGTATAAAGCACATGTGCTGATGGGTAATGCACATGTGTACTGTTGTGTACAGAACAATGCATCACAGTGCTTGATTGTTTTTCTTTTTTAAAGTGAAACAATACTGCATCTGATCACCACAAACGAAAAACACAATTAATTTTGAAAATTCTAAACAAATTCCCCTATGCAACCATCATCTTTATTTTGCTGAGATATCAATTTGAAAAACACAACCTAGCATTTCTAGCCAAAGCTATCTTAAGTAAGGGCAGGTGACTGATAAAGCATTTATTTCCTGGAATCCATCTGCCCTTTGCTCAAGCATGCAGACCGGAGGGTATGCTTAGCTGACAAAGCTTCTCCTCTACTCCTGAACACTCCTAGGATGTGTTACATCATTTGCCTAAACTCAAATCCAGGAAGTAAGGTTTAATCCTTTCACTGCCAGGTCCGTACGCCATACTGACCTACAGAAGTGCCTGCAGGTGGCCAGGTCCGTACGCTGTATGGACCTCTTTTCTCCCTCCACTTCAATGACCATAAACTTATAGTAGAATTGTAGAACAGACTCTGCTGAACAATTCTATAACTCTGAACAGCAAATTACAACCCACTGAACAGAGTTATCAACCCTAAATGTGACCGCCCCTCCATGCCGCCGCTTCCCTGTCCCCTGCTTCTCCACCCCCTGCCACTTCCTGCCACCTAAAACTACTCCCCCCACTCTTCTTTACTATACCCTTCACCCCCCTTCTTCACCCCCAGCACTGAGTACTCCCGCTCCACCCAAACCACCCCTCACATGCAAATTCAATACCCTGCTGGCTTCAGACAATGCATGGGGCTCAGGAGGATCCAGATGTGTCTCTCAAATTCTGAAAGCTGTAAGTAAAAAATGGTAACTCCCGGATTTTTTGAGTAAATTGTTGTTATCTACAGTTTTGTGTACCTTCAGTTTTCACTATTTCACAAAAAGGTGCAATTTAAAATGTACATATATTTGTTATTTATTAACTCAATACAGTTTTAACTTTTATATTTACTAGGAATTTAGCAGAAATTTTGTACATTTTGCCATGTATGAATCCACTATTAATGATTTTAGTGTATTTTTAGCAAAATTATTGATTTCGTAAACATTTTCACAAATATTGTGGGGCCTTAAAAATTAGTAGCACCTTTTTTTCTACTGATCTCATGCTTTCAGAAAATATATGGTTGCGGGGGGGGGGGTCTTTAACAAACTCTGTAAGGGAGCAATGAAAACCTTCCAATTTTTGGAGAAACGCGGTTATTTACATGTTTGTGTACGTTCAGTTTTCACCATATTACAAAAAGGCGTAATTTAAAAATTACAAATATTTTTAATTTTTAAATTACATCTGTCACGACGTGCATATGCGTGCACCCGCTGTCTCGCACCTGCCGTAACCATGATGGGTACTGGCAGGATTTACCCATTCTTCGGCCATTTCCCTGACAACCTCTATAGGGTTATGGTGGGAAGCGCCCCCAACACCCGACTAATTTTTCTGCAGGTGCATATCATTGCAATTTTTTACAGCAAGACCAATTCTTGCTTTCATCAAGATTACCTCTATAGGGTTATGGTGGGAGGGCACAACCGACACCCAAAGACCAATTTTTCTGCGCCTGCTTAATAAGGGGCATATCATTGCAATTTTTTACAACAAGGCCAATTCTTGCTTTCATCAAGATTACCTCTATAGGGTTACAGTGGGAAGGCGCCCCCAACACCCAAAAAGTAATTTTTTTGCACCTGTTTGACAGGTGCATATCATTGCAATTTTTTTACAGCAAGGCCAATTCTTGCTTTCATCAAGAGTACCTCTATAGTGTTTCGATGGGAAGGCGCCACAGACACCCAAAGACCAATTTTTCTGCAGCTGTTTGACAGGTACATACTATTGAATTTTTTACAGCAAGGCCAATTCTTGCTTGCATCAAGATTACCTCTATAGGGTTACGGTGGGTAGGCACCCCTGACACCCAAAGACCAATTTTTATGCACCCGTTACTTCTATCCAAAGTCAAGGTGACACCAGAATGTATCCAAAAAATCTCTAATCTTGTTCCCAGTGCACTAAATTGTGGCCTCATCATACACACTGGCTCTCCAGCTGAAGGCAGCTTGCAGGGAAAAAGATTTTTTTTTGGGCTTTATAAATGCAATTATTGCTGCTGCAGATTCTAGACATGGTACAGATCTGCCACTTTACAGGTAGACTAAGGGGACCCCTCAGGCACTATATTGGAAGGAATTTAAAATTTTTATGCTTTCACTTTAAAAATCAAAAAATCACTGCTCATTTTAAAAAAAAATCACAATCCTATTTTTTATTGATACATGTCTGCTAAGACAGGGCCCAGACTCTTATAACCATTGTAGGTCCAATTACTTGCATATAAGCCTTCAAAATGGGCACTTTTTATTTTTGACATTCGGGTCCCATTGACTTTAATTGGGTTCAATATTCGGGTCCAAAATTTCATGGTGTTCAAAAGTACTGGTGTGAACCGAACAGACGTCCATTTGGCCCATCCCTACTGATTACTGCCATTACTAATAGAAAAATAGTAAATAAAAATATCCCATAGTTTGTAGGCATTATAACCTTAGTGGAAACCAATCAATATATGCTTATTTGGATTTTTTTTTTTCGAAAAATATGTAGCAAAATACATATTGACCTAAATTAAGAAAGAAATTTGATTTTTAATTTTTTTTTATTGGATATGGTTTATAGCAAAAGATTAAAAAGTATACATATATATATATATATATATATATATATATATATATATATTCCAGATTGTCATTTTTTTTTGTTTATAGTGCAAAAAAGGTGATCATATACCACCAAACGAAAGCTCTATTTGTGGGGAAAAAAAGACATACGTTTTATTTGGGTACATCGTTGCACGACTGTGCACTTGTCAGTTAAAATAACGCAGTGCCATATCACAAAAAATGGCCTGGTTGGGAAGGGGGGGAGGTAAATATTCCGGAGGTCAAGTAGTTAAATTAGCACAGCTTTATCACAAATTATGTTATATATGGGCACAATGATGTATTTTTATTGAAGATATTGCTCTTTGTAAACATTTGCTCAAATATTGTGGGATGTACAAAATCAGCAGCTCCATCTATTTATTTATTCATTTTTTCTAGTGGTCCTGTGCTTTCATAAAATGTATCGTTTGGAGAATATGTTACACAATCTGAAGGATGTAAGTGAAAAATAGTAAAATGTGATAAAAAAAGTGTAAAACAGCAAAACTGATCTGGCCACCTGAGGTTTAAAGTGGAGGGCAGGGTCTCCGACAGGGAAAGAGTTAATACATTTTTGAGTTCCAGCCCAGGGACGATGAACAAAGATCTGAATGGGATTGCTTCAGTCATTTTAGGCAAGGTACTAGCTTTCAGCATCTTCAACACTGTTTGAAACTTGCTTAAAACCAGTGAATCCTTCTAACAGCTTGTTAAGGGCATCAGCCAGCACTTTTTTTTTAGCTCTTTTAGTACCCTTCAGCTCAAATCTGGTCACGTTGAAAATAGATTTTAATTGAAGCACTGTTTATTGTTTTTAACAAGCTGTTAGAAAGCAGAGATGTGAGTAAATTTGAAGGAGCTTTAAGGACTTCTAGACAACTTTTTGAAGACTACAGCAAGAAAGAGTGTGCTCTGATCTCTGGGTTTGCTAAGGAATTCAGGGAAAATGGTAGGAGTTGTAGCTGTCACTGCCAAAAACGGTGCACAGCTGTGACATTACAGAAGTAATGAAAAGACACCTACAAAACAGTGGATTGACCGATTTTTAGCAGCACAGTGGTTACTGTTGGGTTGTCCTGGAACACAGACCTGTATATTTGCAGGATGAAAGCCTCTGGGATATGAGTGGAGATGTATTAAAAAAAAGGGTATTTGACTGCTAGTTTTCATTTTCTTTTCTTTTTTTTTGTTATTTCTGCATTCCAGAGTTATCAATAAACACAAATTGTGATTGGTTGCTATGGTAAACAAGAACATTTCTTTTTAGCACACTGTTCATGTATAACCTCTTGATGTTTTATTTTACTCAGTGGTGAGTTAAGCATAGTATACTATTCTTGTGGTTTGTACTTCATTTTGTAAAAAAAATGCTCAATATCAATCGACTTTCAAGTGTTATTAAACCCAGGACCCTGCATTCATTATAGCTGACCTCACACAGAACGTGGAAATGCAATTATTTTAGTAAATGTAAACTACTAAATATCTTCTCATCAGCAGTATATAGCAGTTTTATGACTTCTAACAGGGTTTGGATAAAGCTTGTAGGAGGAGTTTTCATTCTCCCACAATTGTCCTATGAGAATGCAGGACTCCTGACCCTCTGTCTGGAAAGTGCTGATTGGCCTTGTGCTGATCACATACACTCTCCCTAGAGAAAAACCCCTCTAGAAATACACACCAAATGGAGCATGTGCAGCCTGGCCCCTGGCTCTGTAAATATCATGAAATATATCACAGTAAGTGGAAGAAGGAGATGATGAGAGAAGACAAGATCAAACAGCATATTTACACAACGCAGAGGATTAACCCCTTAGGTTACACAGAGAGTATAACAAGCATGTTTTACTGCATATAGAGACTGATTTTACTGTTGTGGGTTTAGTAACACTTTAATTATCTTAAAAACATATGAAACTTAACATGCATTACACATTTGCAGCCAAATTGGGATTAAAAATAGCATGTTAAAGAAAAAAGTAAACATTGCAGTTTACCTCTTTAGATGCTCTTTTCTGAAAGCTCCTGTGCTGTAAATGTAGTTCTCTTTGCTTTTGAGAGGACTGGGGAGCTGTATTTGCCATAGTTAACCCTGTCTTTATTGTGAAGACAGATCTTCATTATCAGTAGTAACTGGAGTCAAACACTGTCTGGTCTAGCAAAGGGTTAAAGGTTTAGCATCTGAGCTTCTTGCACTGAATGTTAATGAGAGTGAGCTCATCCTGTCCTTAGTACAGCCCCCTTATCACATTGTTCAAAACATCTAAGAGGTAAGAATATTTTTAAATGTTTTTTTAAACCACTTTAATACCAGGCACTTTCACCCCCTTCCTGCCCAGGCCTATTTTCAGCTTTCAGTGTTGTCACCTGTGACGTGCCATCAATAGGCAGCAGAGGGGTGCCGCCCCCCACAAAGAAAAAAAAGTGGTTCCTTTAAGAGTGTGTGGGGCACCGGACACTATGTGTCTATGGGAGGCATGACGTTTATCACATCATATGGTCAAGATCCAGAAGCTTTATTGGCCAACCCTTAGAGCATCATCCTGGGCACAGAGCGATGTGCCCTGAACACTCACACTGTGGAATTTGTCTCCGTTTGTTGCCTAATGATTGGTGGCCTTTAGGACATAGGGTGGTAGGGTGATGCTTTAAGCATCATGCGTTTCTTTCCACGGCCACCATGCGATGGAGTGAAACGCATGGTAGGGGACTCTCTGAGTCTGACTCAGCCGGCTGCTGCTAGGCCAAGAAAAACTGCTGGTGGCCCAGCGGGGCAGACATTGTTGTTGCTTACATTTTTTCACCATTGTGATAATGTAGATGTGGTGGGTGTGTTGTGATTAATAGGTGTTTGTCCATGCTCATGGGGCAGGCTAAACACTCCCCCAGGGCTGGTACCATTAACCTCCCTGGCGGTATGATTCATTGTGGTTTTAGGTGCTGAAATTTGGCGTTTTATATTGTAGTCCTGTAATTCTTAGGAATAACTCTCTTAAATCTGTTCAAACCAGAGTCTATCAGACATCCCGGGTATGATAACGTTTATAATATAATAAATAATAATAAAAATTATTCAATAATGTAATCAAATTCTAAAACACTGAAAAAGGGACACTTTCTGGTTGCTATGGACAATCTCCAAATTCCAGCCATAAAAAACAGTATTTATAATATAAAAGTATGCAGGGCACTGCACAGACCACTAGGGACAAAGGGGGTGTGTATTTTTTTTATACAGTACTGTAATCTGTAAGATTACAGTGCTGTGTGTGTTTTGTGTACTTTTACTTTTTTGAATTTGGCACTGATCTCCATTTCCGTGCGCTGGAACGTCGCAGGGAATGGAGCTCGGCAGCATTCGGCACTGTGTGAATCGAGCGAAGGACAGCTCGATCACACAGTGCGGAGGACATCGCTGGATCCAGGGGACAAGGTAAGTAAGTCTCCTTGTGTCCTCCCTGCATCCAGTGATGCGATCCCGAGTCTGGCTCAGGGTTACCGCTTGTGTTAGTAAAATCCCAACCCGAGCCAGGGAGGTTAATCCAGTACACTACATATAAGCAGGCAAACCAAACATGTCTAAGCCCTTGTACACACGGTCGGACATTCCGACAACTAAATTTTGTCCGACAGATTTTTTGTCCGAAACTGTTGCATACACACAGTTGGACAAAGTTGTCAGAAAATCTGATCGTACTTAACGTGATGACGTTATTTCGTTAGGACGGGACTACGTTCAGTCTAGTTGCCAATAGCTTTGGTCTAGGAATTTGATCTGAGCATGTGTGGCAATTATTTTAGTAAATGTAAACTACTAAATATCTTCTCATCAGCAGTATATAGCAGTTTTATGACTTCTAACAGGGTTTGGATAAAGCTTGTAGGAGGAGTTTTCATTCTCCCACAATTGTCCTATGAGAATGCAGGACTCCTGACCCTCTGTCTGGAAAGTGCTGATTGGCCTTGTGCTGATCACATACACTCTCCCTAGAGAAAAACCCCTCTAGAAATACACACCAAATGGAGCATGTGCAGCCTGGCCTCTGGCTCTGTAAATATCATGAAATATATCACAGTAAGTGGAAGAAGGAGATGATGAGAGAAGACAAGATCAAACAGCATATTTACACAACGCAGAGGATTAACCCCTTAGGTTACACAGAGAGTATAACAAGCATGTTTTACTGCATATAGAGACTGATTTTACTGTTGTGGGTTTAGTAACACTTTAATTATCTTAAAAACATATGAAACTTAACATGCATTACACATTTGCAGCCAAATTGGGATTAAAAATAGCATGTTAAAGAAAAAAGTAAACATTGCAGTTTACCTCTTTAGATGCTCTTTTCTGAAAGCTCCTGTGCTGTAAATGTAGTTCTCTTTGCTTTTGAGAGGACTGGGGAGCTGTATTTGCCATAGTTAACCCTGTCTTTATTGTGAAGACAGATCTTCATTATCAGTAGTAACTGGAGTCAAACACTGTCTGGTCTAGCAAAGGGTTAAAGGTTTAGCATCTGAGCTTCTTGCACTGAATGTTAATGAGAGTGAGCTCATCCTGTCCTTAGTACAGCCCCCTAATCACATTGTTCAAAACATCTAAGAGGTAAGAATATTTTTAAATGTTTTTTTAAACCACTTTAATACCAGGCACTTTCACCCCCTTCCTGCCCAGGCCTATTTTCAGCTTTCAGTGTTGTCACCTGTGACGTGCCATCAATAGGCAGCAGAGGGGTGCCGCCCCCCCCCCCCACAAAGAAAAAAAAGTGGTTCCTTTAAGAGTGTGTGGGGCACCGGACACTATGTGTCTATGGGAGGCATGACGTTTATCACATCATATGGTCAAGATCCAGAAGCTTTATTGGCCAACCCTTAGAGCATCATCCTGGGCACAGAGCGATGTGCCCTGAACACTCACATTGTGGAATTTGTCTCCGTTTGTTGCCTAATGATTGGTGGCCTTCAGGACATAGGGTGGTAGGGTGATGCTTTAAGCATCATGCGTTTCTTTCCACAGCCACCATGCGATGGAGTGAAACGCATGGTAGGGGACTCTCTGAGTCTGACTCAGCCGGCTGCTGCTAGGCCAAGAAAAACTGCTGGTGGCCCAGCGGGGCAGACATTGTTGTTGCTTACATTTTTTCACCATTGTGATAATGTAGATGTGGTGGGTGTGTTGTGATTAATAGGTGTTTGTCCATGCTCATGGGGCAGGCTAAACACTCCCCCAGGGCTGGTACCATTAACCTCCCTGGCGGTATGATTCATTGTGGTTTTAGGTGCTGAAATTTGGCGTTTTATATTGTAGTCCTGTAATTCTTAGGAATAACTCTCTCAAATCTGTTCAAACCAGAGTCTAGCAGACATCCCGGGTATGATAACGTTTATAATATAATAAATAATAATAAAAATGATTCAATAATGTAATCAAATCATAAAGCACTGAAATAGGGACACTTTCTGGTTGCTATGGACAATCTCCAAATTCCAGCCATAAAAAACAGTATTTATAATATAAAAGTATGCAGGGCACTGCACAGACCACTAGGGACAAAGGGTGTGTGTATTTTTTTTATACAGTACTGTAATCTGTAAGATTACAGTGCTGTGTGTGTTTTGTGTACTTTTACTTTTTTGAATTTGGCACGATCTCCATTTCCGTGCCCTGGAACGTCGCAGGAATGGAGCTCGGCAGCATTCGGCACTGTGTGAATCGAGCGAAGGACAGCTCGATCACACAGTGCGGAGGACATCGCTGGATCCAGGGGACAAGGTAAGTAAGTCTCCCTGTGTCCTCCCTGCATCCAGTGATGCGATCCCGAGTCTGGCTCAGGGTTACCGCTTGTGTTAGTAAAACCCGAGCCAGGGAGGTTAATCCAGTACACTACATATAAGCAGGCAAACCAAACATGTCTAAGCCCTTGTACACACGGTCAGACATTCCGACAACTAAATTTTGTCCGACAGATTTTTTGTCCGAAACTGTTGCATACACACAGTTGGACAAAGTTGTCAGAAAATCTGATCGTACTTAACGTGATGACGTTATTTCGTTAGGACGGGACTACGTTCAGGCTAGTTGCCAATAGCTTTGGTCTAGGAATTTGATCTGAGCATGCGTGGCACTTTGTCCGATCGGAATTCTCTACACATGATCGGACAAAGTCCGATCGGATCATGTTGTCGGAAAATTTTATAGCCCAGCTGGAAAACTTGGTCTGTCGGATACTCCGACGGAAACAGTCCGATGGAGCCCACACACTGTCGGATTATCCGACAACACGGTCCTATCGGACATGGTCCATCGGAATGTCCGACCATGTGTACAAGGGCTTAGGCTCTGAAGAAGAGGAACTTCTCAAAACTCGTTAGCCTATGCCTCTACAGGGACAGTCCCATGCGATGTGGACAGGTTTATGGACCCATGTGGAGGAATTATAATACATGCTTTTATTTTATACAAGTCTTCTTTTGTGAGTATATTATCTACCTTCATATTTTAGTAAAATATTTGTTTGAGGATAATGTGCTAGGTCTACATGCTTTCTGTCTTTTTCATAGTCCAAAGTTTATAGTAAGAAGCATGGCGAGTTTTTGACATTGTCGTTTTTTGTCATAATTTTTGGGAAAATGAAGAAATAAAAAAAAAAGAATTTTCACAATTTTGTTTATTTACATATTGTCACCAGTGTACTTTAGCGTCATTGTATACTTTGTTTTTTCAACAAACTGTGGGCAGAGCAATACAGTGTTACCATAGTAACACTGTACTACTCTGTGGAAGTGATTAGGATTTTTTTTAAGATTGCTCATACCAGTGAATTTCATTGGTATAAGCAACCCATTTTACTGTTTCATTCAGTGTGTATTGTTGTGATTGAATGTGACTAGCCACAGCTAATCCCATGGTACAGATGAGCTGTGATTGGCCTTGTCTGTACCATGTGATTACTGTGACCAATCACAGCTTGCAAAACAATTGTATACAATGAATGGCATGAGTCAAAGCCATTCATTGTTTACAATTGTCATGTGATCTGATGTGATTACGCAAAGCGATCACATGGTATCAGCAGCGGACCGGTACACTGATCAGTCATCGGCAAGGCATGTTCCAGGAGGACATCATATGAAGTCCACCCAGAACAATGAATGTCCCGCCCAGCCATCATTTTACAATAGGCTGGGTGGGAAATGGTTAAACACAGGCAGCAGCCCTTTGCCACCCTCCAGAAAAGTGCTCGGTGGTGGATCCATCCATTTTATTGTCACCTGTGTTAACCCTGTACATGCTACATCATACACCAAACCATGTGGATTGCACATTGTTGCAGAGAGGCCTTGGTGCAGTCCCAATCACTTGAATGGGTCACATTCAGTAGAACAGTATTAACTGCTGAACTTAAGAGGGTGATCATTTCTGCCATGGCACAACATCTTGGCCATGACAGAGAACATTGACCTCGACATGTGTACAACCTCATTCATGCTTATCTGCCTCCTACCCATTACCACTTCCAGGAGACCTCGCCAGGGTGAGATCTCTTGGAGGTTTGGTTCCCCTCCTCCTTCTCCCAATGCCGGGCCATTCAGGAGGTGCAGCGCACTTCATGCATGCAAAGTACGGAACCGTCTGTGAAGCCGCAAGGCATTAGTACCGGTTGCTTTTACAGGCAATGGTAGCTGCAGCACCTGAAAGCCAACTGAAACATCGGCTGGGTTGCCGACATTGCTGGATTCCAGAACAGGTAAGTGTCCTAATATTAAAAGTCAGCAGCTAAAGTATTTGTGCTACCTCACAAAAAAATTTGTGAGGGAGGCTGGACCTCTTTAATGGGGGCTCAACTGCCTGTTTAACTGCACGTGTAAACAAGCCCTGAGACAGCATGGAATAAGGAACTTACAGTGTGACATACAGCAGGGATATGCAATTAACGGACCCCACCTGTTGCAAAACTACAAGTGCCACCATGTGGCTGTCAGAGTCTTGCTATGCCTCATGGGACTTGTAGTTCTGCAACTGCTGGGGGTCCGTCAATTGCATATCCCTGACATACAGGATGAGATGATATGAAATAATGATTTTACCGCATGACATATTGAATGAGCTGATGGAGAATGGGGGAATTTACAGCTGAAATTAACCAATGTGCAATAGTGAATGCACAGCATGTTATGTGGGATGCACAGGTATGAAATAGTGAACATGCAGCATGGCATAAAGTGTGTACTTGCAGAGATGTTTTGGTACCTTAAGAGCCCATATACACCATTGCACTGTGGTAACACACAAATTACCACATGTGGTGATTTGATGAGGCACAGTGTATTCTGAATTGAATCCCAATGCACCTTGTCAATGGATTTGCATTGTAGCACATCGAATGGCATGGTGTGCAGACAGCTCATTCAAATGACTGGACCACTTTAACCAAAGTACATAAAAATTCAGGATCATGCACATTAACATACTGTATGTGTGGTAATGCGGTGTAATTCCCTGTACACATGGTCCAACTTTTCAACAGAAAATGTGTGATCCGATCGTGTGTGGGCTCCATATGACTTTTTCCGTCTGAATTTCCGACACACAAAGTTTGAGAGCTGGATCTAAAATTTTCCGACAACAAAATCCGATCGCGTAAATTCCGATTGTGTGTAGACAAGTTCGACAGACAAAGTGCCACGCATGCTCAGAATAATCTACGAGACCAAAGCTATTGGAATGGCTACTGGCCCATTTATAGTACCGTTGTATGTGTTGTACGTCCCCTCATTTGGAACTATGGGATTTTCCGACAACTTTGTGCGACCGTGTGTATGCAAGAAAAGTTTGGCCCAAGATCCATCGGAAAAAAGCAGATAGATTTTGTCATCGGAAAGTCTGACCATGTGTACCAGGCATTACTGTGTGAATGGGCCCTAACAGAAAAAAAACCCTGCAGCTGCTGCTGAGGCTGAGACTTAAGGTCCGTACACTCTGATTTTCCGAGGGGAAATGTTGGCTGTCAGGCTGTTGGTGAAAAATCCGACCATGTGTATGCTCCATCAGGAAATTGGAATAAATATTTGAAAATTCTGGTCTCCAGCCAGAAACATCAAGAGGGAATGCGAGCAGGGGGACTATTGCGGTGCACATTAAACGTTTGTATAAATTGAAAAAACAAAAACAGAAAATATATAAAAAAGGTTTTATCGTTTATTTAAATATAAAAACATTTTGCAATGCAACATATCAAAAACTCGTGGGGAAGGTGTAGTATTTAGACTAGTTTCGCTTTTCAGCTTCTTCAGGAAATACAAGCATCTAGAGATATATACATAAATCACAGTTAGATCAATAAAAACTGTATGAAGTAACCTTCAGTAACAACACAGAAAAAATTGAGAAAAAGACAATTGTACAATGCATATCAAAATTTAGCAGAGTCTTACCCAAACGCCTTAGCCCCAGGGTAGCTCAGACATACCGGGGGAAGCCTCCCCTGGTGACTGGGAGGGGTATTAACCCCGACACAAGCCGATATCTAAATGTATGGGGACATTGGTATTAAGCTCACTAATTTAAACGTTACAACCCCGAAACCTTTCACAAGTAGTGACCCTGTGTGAGATACAGGTGTATTATCACAGTTGGGTGATTGTGGAAGATATTCATAACGGTGATAGTGGCCATACATAAGAATACCCAGTGAGAATAAAAACACCGGGTGAGAGATATTTGGAAAAGTGAAGAGGGAAAAGAAAGGGAAACAAAATCAAGATGAAAAAAGGGAAAAAACAAAGTGATGGTAAATGAAAGAAATTGTTTAAAATTGATAAGTAAAGATAATATCAACCGTAAACTCGTGAGTGGTGAGTCTACTAGCATGTGTATTCAAAAACATGCATAGTGTAAAGTTAAAAATAGCAAAAGGTGCACAACGATGAAGAGTGAAGTGGACAAAAATAAACCTATCAAGAAAAGGACACGAAAAAAAAAGTGAATGTTGGTGAAAAACTGCAAGGCAGGGGCCAACTATAAATAAACTCATAATTACCCATATAAGGCTACGAATATTTTTTTCTATAGGGTCCGGAAAAGAGAATGGGGCTGGCCACCACTGAATGGGTGGAAAATTCAGCCTCCTTGGTGTGATCGGCGTGTGGAATGAGGAGACTAAAGTGTGACAAGACACTGGAGAATGAGTGGTTATCTGCATAAACAATGGTAATAGATTAATCCTATTAAGGACATCTAATAACGGGTAACATGTTAAATAGAGGTCCCAATGGTACCCCCATCTCGACTATATCCACTCACCAATCATTATATCACCATCTAAATTCTCCGAATCCCTTCGGCGTGTCAAGATAGCGGTAGGTACCGCCATTTTATACCCCTCAACCCCGCTAATAGACGCCAGCGCCGTATCACCGGCACATAGCGTTGAGGGGTCAGGGACTCTACAACGCGTGCGCGGCGAAGCTCACCGCGCACCCCACACCAAGGCGCATAGCACCGGCCACGCACAGCAATGTCGTGCGCGAGCCCGCACCGCGCCAGGTCTGGGTGGCGCACGCGCGGCAGCACTGCACGCACGTGTGCACTCGCGTCCACTATGGCCTGACAGTGTCGGCCAGAGCGCGTGCAAGGGGAAAAGACGATACGGCCTCCACTATGGTGAACCGCCGATCCACCCCCCAGAGTCCCACCAGCCGCCCGGGAGGAGCGAACCCGGGTCCAGACCCACCAGGGGGAGCCAGCAAGAGGGCAAAAGTCTGCCAACAGTGAAACAGTTAGAATTAACAAGCACGGGGTTGAGGGGTATAAAATGGCGGTACCTACTGCTATCTTGACACGCCGAAGGGATCCGGAGAATTTAGATGGTGATATAATGATCGGTGAGTGGATATAGTCGAGATGGGGGTACCATTGGGACCTCTATTTAACATGTTACCCGTTATTGGATGTCCTTAATAGGATTAATCTATTACCATTGTTTATGCAGATAACCACTCATTCTCCAGTGTCTTGTCACACTTGAGTCTCCTCATTCCACACGCCGATCACACCAAGGAGGCTGAATTTTCCACCCATTCAGTGGTGGTCAGCCATATTCTCTTTTCCGGACCCTATAGAAAAAAATATTCGTAGCCTTATATGGGTAATTATGAGTTTATTTATAGTTGGCCCCTGCCTTGCAGTTTTTCACCAACATTCACTTTTTTTTTTCGTGTCCTTTTCTTAATAGGTTTATTTTTGTCCACTTCACTCTTCATCGTTGTGCACCTTTTGCTATTTTTAACTTTACACTATGCATGTTTTTGAATACACATGCTAGTAGACTCACCACTCACGAGTTTACGGTGGATATTATCTTTACTTATCAATTTTAAACAATTTCTTTCATTTACCATCACTTTGTTTTTTCCCTTTTTTCATCTTGATTTTGTTTCCCTTTCTTTTCCCTCTTCACTTTTCCAAATATCTCTCACCCGGTGTTTTTATTCTCACTGGGTATTCTTATGTATGGCCACTATCACCGTTATGAATATCTTCCACAATCACCCAACTGTGATAATACACCTGTATCTCACACAGGGTCACTACTTGTGAAAGGTTTCGGGGTTGTAACGTTTAAATTAGTGAGCTTAATACCAATGTCTCCATACATTTAGATATCGGCTTGTGTCGGGGTTAATACCCCTCCCAGTCGCCGGGGGAGGCTTCCCCCGGTATGTCTGAGCTACCCTGGGGCTAAGGCGATTGGGTAAGACTCTGCTAAATTTTGATATGCATTGTACAATTGTCTTTTTCTCCATCTGTGTTGTTACTGAAGGTTACTTCATATAGTTTTTATTGATCTAACTGTGATTTATGTATACATCTCTAGATGCTTGTATTTCCTGAAGAAGCTGAAAAGCGAAACTAGTCGAAATACTACACCTTCCCCACGAGTTTTTGATATGTTGCATTGCAAAATGTTTTTATATTTAAATAAACGATAAAACCTTTTTTATATATTTTCTCTTTTTGTTTTTTAAATTTATATAAACGTTTAATGTGTACCGCAATAGTCCCCCTGCTCGCATTCTCTCTTGATGTTTCTGGCTGGAGACCAGAATTTTCAAATATTTATTCCATATACAATTGGGATGATGGTGCATGATGTAATTTTGATTTCTAATTTATTACTTCGTGAGGCCATTCTTAAGTTCCATCAGGGAATTGTTGGACTTTCTGCCAACAAATGCTGGCTAGCATGTCTTCAAATTTTCCACCCACAAATGTGTGTTGTTGGATTTTCCGATCTTGTGTACACAAGTCCATCAGACAAAAGTCCTAAGTACGAACACGTATGCTCGGAAGCAAGGACAAGCCGGAAGTCGATCTGTCTTGTAAAACTAGCATTCATAATGGTGATATCACATTTGTGACGCAGCAAATTATGAAATCTCTCAATGCAACACATTCTCTTCTACTTTATAATAGTATAATAATGAAGCTGCTTTGTTGGTTATATTCACAGAGTTCTGACAAACGTATTTATTATTTTATTTTTGTTCTAGTGATCTCCAGAATATTCTTTCTTTTCTAGTGATCTCCAGAAAAATAAATTCATTTTCATTTTATTCTAGTGATCTCCAGAATATTATTTTTTTGTGTGTGCCAAGTTACCACAACACCATTAATATTGTATTTTTTAACCTAAAAGATACAACTATGTTGTGTGCCTTGTTAATTTGACATTGTATTTTTGAAATGTACCTACCTACTCACAAACAAACTGTCCTTTTTTAAGTAAAACACGTAGTCAAGTATTTTGTAAAATCGGAAATGTTATTTTAATGGGGAGCACAAGGTCATATCAAAATCAAGAGGAAGGCAACAATGGAGAAACAGTGGGAATGCGTGAAGTGTTTGTACCATAGGGCAGACATCAATTATTTGACTGTCAAAATTGGTAACCTGAGGAGTCCATTTAATAGGGGGCACAATACGGTCCTGGGCTCTGGGAGATTGGGAGCAGTAGCAGATGATATATATGTCCCGAGGCTGTGGTCTTTCAACAGCCTGTGGTTTTTACCAGACCGAACCCAGGCCCTTGCTCTCAAAACTTCCTTCCACACAAATGAAAGAAATTAAATCAAAAACGCATTCTCTGCACCCAAAAATAAAAAGATAAATTAAAATTAAACAAAAAGAAAATTATAAATGATATTGGGGATAATCCCAGTGGCCTTGTTGGGGGTGTTGTCTGCATTGTCCATGGTCCGCCATGCTGTTGTGGTGGGTGGGGTGGCTGTGTTGTTGGTGGAGGTGGCAAAATTGAAATTGAGGGAGCGAGATCAGTATAGAAAGATCAGCAAAGTGCTGCAAAAAAGTAAGTATTTGCCGTGTGTTCCTATTATTATTATTATTATTTTATGCTAGTCCATATGCTTTTCTTTACTGTTGTACAGTTTAAAATGCCAAGTTTGAGGTTTGTGGACACAGGAATCGTTTGTATTGTTCATTTGACCACTAATACATCATTTTTGGGAGATGTAGATTAACCACATTTGTTCAGGCCTATTTTGATTAAGATAAGTTTATTATATTATTGTCTAGATGTTTGAAACTATAATGAAATGACAACTTTATTCAGTGTCAGGAGAGGACATTCAGTAGCTGTTTGCGCATCTGGATGCATGAGCACATACTTTCAAGTGCACTTGTATGGCAAAGTGGATTGGCCTTTCTGAAATAAGCCCCAGTGTGTCAACATGTGCTAGCTCCCATCATGGGAGATCAATGGACGTGTTTCAGAGGTGCAAACCCTTCCTCTCATCTACTTTAGTTTGGAGGAAGGGGTTGCATCCACAAAATGTGTACATTGATATCCCATGATGGGAGATAGCACATGTTGACACGCTGTGTGTTTTGGGGCTTTAGCAAAATAGATGTAGGGAAAAGACACACATTTTAGGCATGGGATCATGAGGGAAATCCAAATTTGGAGTCACAATTTGTGTGCATCTCCAAAATTTGGCTTTTAGGGGGGTGAGATCACCTCATCTGATGAAGACAAGATCAACACAGTTTTGATATACTAATGTCTCATATGGCCTTCACTTTAGTAAAGTTGAACTTAGTAAGTTCCTGAATTGGAGATATGTATGTTATGTTTTTAAACATGCCTGTTTAGCCCCAAAAATGACAAATTAATGTCAAACATACATGTTATACACCAAGATGTTGGTTTGTTCAAAAAACATATAAATATGCATGAAGGACAAAAAAGGAGCATTAAAAGCTTACAGCATGCATGAGGACAAAGAAGACATTCACAGAATATTACAATAATAGTAAGGATAGAGTGAATAAATGAATACAATACATTAGCAAACTTTAAATATCTAGAATGTGATGTAAAAGGATAAAACTTACCTGAATATAGTCCTACTGCAGGACTTGAATGATAGCAGGACAGGTCTCTGGAATAATGATTCCCAGAACCTGGGGGGAGATCCCAGTTGTGAACTTGATGTCCTGGAGACCTCTCCCTGTCACGAAGTACCACAAGGTGGCAACGAGCCTTTGCTCAGGAGTGATGGCTTGCCGCATGCATGTGTACTGCTTATTAATATAGGGGGACAGCAAAGCCAATAGATGGTGAAAACAGGGGTCCGTCTCCCGGAGATAATTCCTGAAATCATCAGGATTATTCTCCTGGAGCTCCCGCAGCAAAGGCATATGAGAGAATTGGTTACGATTAAGCAACCGATTCTTGGTATAAAAAAACATTTTTTTCCCTCAGTTTAGGCCGATATGTATTCTTCTACACATTTTTGGTAAAAAAAAATCGCAATTTTATTGATTGGTTTGCGCAAAAGTTATAGCGTATACAAAATAGGGGATAGTTTTATGGCATTTTTATTCATTTTTTTTTTAACTAGTAATGGCGGTGATCAGCGATTTCGAAAACATTTTTGGGACCATTGGCATTAATACAGCGATCATTGGGATTAAAAATGCACTGATTACTATAAAAATGTCACTGGCAGTGAAGGGGTTAACCACTAGGGGGGCAGTGTAGGGGTTAAGTGTGTGTGGGTTTTTTTTACTGTAGGGGGCGTGGCTTGATGTGTGACATCACTGATCGTCTTTCCCTATGACAGGGAACAGACGATCAGTGACAGAATCACTAGGAAGCACGAGGAGAGGTTTGTTTACAGTTATCTCTCCCCGTTCTTTAGCTCTGTGACCCGATTGCGGGACACAGGCTGCAATCGGGTCCCGCGGCCACGGTCACGGAGCTCAGGAGCGGGTCGTGAGTGCACCACCGGTGCCGTGCGTGTGACCTGCGGCTGGGCACTTAAAGGGCAACGTACCTGTACGTGCTTGTGCCCAGCCGTGCCATTCTGCCGACGTATATCGGTGTGAGGTGGTCCTTAAGTGGTTAATAAAGGACTTCTCCTGAGCTGTCTCTTGTTCTTTTTACCATTTTGACACTTTTTTGTGAAATGGTAGGGATACTTGTACCCCGTTACCAATTCACACGGGAGAAGGCTGGGATCTTGGGGCCCCCTTGTTAAAGGGGGCTTCCAGATTCCGGTAAGTCCCCCACCCGCAGACCCCACAACCATCAGGCAAGGGTTGTGGGGATGAGGCCCTTGTCCCCTTCAACATGGGGACAAGGTGCTGTGGGGGGCTACCCCAAAGCACCCTCCGCATGTTGAGGGCATGTGGCCTGGTATGATTCAGGAGGGGGGGCTCTCTCATCCCCCCTCTTTTCCTGTGGCCTGCCAGGTTGTGTGCTCGGATAAGGGTCTGATATTGATTTTGGGGGGCCCCTATGCCATTTTAAAAAAAAATTGGCTCAGGGTTTCCTTTAATTTCCATATCAGACCTGAGGGGCCTGGTGTGGATTTTATGGGGGCCCCCTACACAATTTTTTTTATTTTAGTTTGGGGTTCCCCTTTATATTCATACCAGACCCAAAGAGCCTGGTAATGGACTGGGGGGATCCCATGCTCTTTTTTTAAATTAGTTTTATTTATATTGCCGAGACCCAACAATTCATTACAGCCGCGATCCATTTTACATGACAATTTTTCCTTTAGAAATGTCATTTTGCTGTGGTACTGTTCTAAACTTGGGAAAATGCACCACTTTACAGGCATACTATAGACACCCCCTAGGCACAATGTTTAAAGGAATATTTAATTTTTATTGTTTCACATTAAGCATTTAAAAAAATCACTGCTCCCGAAAAAATGGCCATTTTTAAAAACATTTTTTGCATTGATACATGTCCCCTGGGGCAGGGCCCAGGTCCCCATGACAATAATTTGCATATAAGCCTTTAAAATTAGCACTTTTGATTTTTCATGTTAGTGTCCCATAGACTTTAACGGTGTTCCGGCAGCTTTCAAATTTGCCGCGAACATCGCATATTGTATGCTGTTTGGCAAACAGGCGAACACCCGATGTTCGCGTTAAAGTTACATTCAACTCGAACATCGGAGTCATCCCTACGTCTAGTACGTCACTACATTCGTAATTGTTGGCCAACATTTGTGTGACCGTGTGTATGCAAGACAAGTTGGAGCCAAGGCCCTTCAGACAAAATTCCACGGTTTTGTTGTCGGAAAGTCCGATCGTGTGTATGAGGCATTACCCTTGGTGGGCACCTCTGTAGATAAATCCTTCAGACCCAAGTCAGCTTGGACCCTTAAGACAACTGTGTTTGGAGTTTTAGGACAAAAAATATTGGTGTCTACTTCTAAGGTCTTAGTGCCAGAGGGATCGCCAGCAAGTCCCATCCAGACAGGTGGTTATATCCATAAACGAGTTCATGGTTAAGCTTTGGACTATGGCTCCGTGCATCACTTTTATTTTATTTAATAGTAGATGTGTGACAATATAAAACAAGCCTTGACCATGTATCATGCGTGAATACACTGCTATATTGGTTTTAGATTTGCTATTGACTGTCCAATACTAAACAGCAAGAGAGCCAGCCTGGTTTGTACTAGATAGAAACATGATTCAGTTGATAATTACCATTCCATGTAGCTCTTCCATTTTATTTTGCCTCATCATTCTGCCTTCCTCAATTTTCCACATGCAAAAAATGACATTCCCTGGGTTGGATTTACTTCAGCTTGTTCAGTTAAGCCTTGACAATAAAATCTGGAAGCTGATTAGCTTCTATGCAGAGCTTTACAAGATTATGCACTCTTCAGCTTTAGTAAATAACCCCCCCACCCGTTCTGTTTTTCAAAAAGAAACAACTTGCCACCCAGTGATGTAACCATTGTGTGTTCAAATGCTTTAAAGTGCTGCTGCTTTGGAAACGCTCCACCAAAACATTGCTGCAGATATTACAGTCCATTAATTCTACATGTATATATTTATTCTTATCTATATACAAGCACAATGTATCTGCAGGAAAAAGTCTAGCAGAATATATATATTTTACTAGGGCACTAGAAATGATTCATACTAAAAGAAAGTCACGGTTATACTGTGTTATCTGAGTATCTTGACAAATTGCATAAAACAGTACAATTGTGCAATTAGCAAATCAGCCTACTCTAGTCTGGTGTTCTTCCACCCTTTCTTGAACCAGAGTTTTTTTAAGCTTAGATGCCCAAACTAGAGTTAGTATTTGTCAGGTAACTAGTTCTCTGCTGCAAGGTCGTTGAGTGTTTTTACAGCAAGGAGCATTTTACCTTTGGACTATTGTGGTCAAGAAGAGGTTAATATGTGTTGCTAACAATTTCTGAAATTAGCTTATTTAATTTAAAGTGTTACTAAACCCACAACAATAAAATCAGTCTGTATATACAGTAAAGCATGCTTGTTATACTCACTGTGGAACATAAGGGATTAATCCTCTGCATTGTATAAAAATACTTTTTAATCGTGTCTTCTCTGATCCTCCCCTTCTTCCAATGTCCCCCCAAACGATCTTCTAATAGAACAGAGGCTAGAGGACAGCCTGCTCATGCTCAGTTTGGTGTGTATTGCTTTTCTTAGACGTGTGCAGTTTGTTTCTTTCCGAATAAATATTCAGACACATTTTTTATTTTATTTGGAGATTCGGATATGTCTGAATACCTCAGTTACAGTATAAACGAAGATTACTGAAGGCTCAGAATAATGAAACAAAATTTGTCTGAGCTTCCGAAATTTAAAAAAAAAGTGTATCCCCCATAGGAAACTGTAATTTTATTGGCAAAGAGCACACCAACCAATACATATATAACCAGGGGTCAAGTCCTGGGGAAAAATAGTGTGGGAACTCCCACCCAAGATCCACTCCCCCACCAAAAAAAGAAAAATGATACGCTCATATGCATGAACACTTCAAAAGTGGTATTTTTCATCCTATTTTCGTATTGTGTATATGAAGCTTAACTGTTAGTACATAAAAAAAAATCCTCAATAAACATAAATACGGGAATTCTCTAAATAATCAGCATTCATTCAATTTTGCTTCCATGCAAATGTGAACATCATGTTCTGATCTTTATTGGGGAATTTTATTTTGCATATAGAGTGTTGGGGGGCTGCAAACTCTGCAGGGGCTCCAACACACACTTGCTGCTATTCCAACCCTTCACATATTTCCACATAAACTTCCCTCCTGGCATTAAACTTTGCCAGGTATTGTGCTCAGCTTACCACCCCAAACTGATGTTCCTCCCTCAGCTCACCTCTCTCTCTGCATGTCCTGTGAGCAGAATAGCTGTGCTCCTCCTCTGGGTTCTCTCATCACATGGCACTGAAGATAGAGGAGGGGGGGATTCAGTGGGACACACAGGGCAAGTATGCAGGAGACTGGGGGGAGGATAAGGAGACAGAAAATCAGGAGGGGCCGGCGGGGAGGCGCATATCGTGAGAGGTCTCTTAGCAAATACAATCTCTTAGCAGCAGTGACCCGATCTACCCGTCAGCTAGCTATGATTGATAGGTAGACCGAAGAGGAAGCTGTCATGGGGCCCCCTACTGGCAATGCCTGAATGGTCAGTCCACCCCTTGTGTGCGGCACTTACTATTGCGAGCTGTGTCGCCGGCTGCTGGTGTAGCACCTGCCACACAGCTCACATACTTCAAAGTCTTGAGCCCTGTATATAACATAAAATCTATCAATGTATTTTAGCATCTTAAAATAGATTTCAAAAAGTGAAATCAAGACATAAACATATACATAATACAAATTACTTTTTTATACAGACATATCGGTATTTGACAAACGTCTGAGGTATGCTTCCAACATTCTACCCAATGCTTTTCAGGTATATAACCTTTCCTCTGCGGTTTTATAAAGGAAAATTGACATTGCAATGGAAATAAGTGCAGAGCATACAAACAAAAGATATACACATGTTCACACGGTACTTACTACCTCAGATGTACATCGAGGTATGAATTTCCAAAATTCTAATTGAAATTAGAATCAAGTTTTACATCGAATTCGAACTGTAAACATATTTCTAAAATCAAAGACTGTGGGGGTTATTTACAAATGGCAAATCCACTTGGAAGTGCACTCAGAAGTGCAGCTGCTGCAAATCTGAGGGGTAGATCTGAAATGAGGGGAAGCTCTGCTGATTTTATCATCCAATCATGTGCAAGCTAAAATTCTGTTTTTTATTTTCCTTGCATGTCCCCCTCAGATCTACAGGTAAATAACCCCCTGTGTGTGTTATTAGAGTACCATTTCAAAATAATGCTGTTTTTTTTTCAGCTAAAGGTGATTTAAAGAGTCATTGTAATCATTTGATGAAGATTTTTCTTTTGTTTGTTCACTTTGCCGCATTCGAATCGAAAAAAAAAACAACTAACATTTATTCAATGACTTCCCCAACACCCCCCACCCTAGTGCAATGGGAAGCTCATAAAGCTGTCATTAGAGGGGAATTTATCAAATTATCCTCACTCTTTAAAAGAGAACACCAGAACAAAATAGCAAAACTTATGTCCCAAATACGCGCGCTGGAAGCCACACACAAACAGACTCTTGCTCTACAGACCTACCAAGCTTTGACCCAAGCCAGGAAACAGCTGTTGGAAGAACTTAACCTGAAAACTAAGAGACAATATGTCTTAAGGAATAAACTCTTTTATGAAAAGGGTAATAAAGTTGGCTCTCTCCTGGCTAGAGCAGTCCAAAGCAAGAAACACAGCACAACTGTACATCAGGTCAATGACAAACATGGTAAGGTTCACACCTCAAAGGAGGCTATAGCCCAAAAATTTGAAGAATACTACCAAACGTTATACAACATTCCATCTAGATCCACCAAGCCTAGTAGTCTGGATACGAGACAGCTTTTAATTAGAGAATTCCTCTCCAAATTTGGCCCGAACCCTATTTCCCAGGAAACTGGCCAAAAGCTAAATATCCCCTTATCTGAAGAAGAATTCGACGAGGCGGTAAAAGATATGAAGGTTGGGAAGGCACCAGGCCCCGACAGCCTCCCTTTGATATATTATAAAACGTTTTCAGATATACTTAAACCCTGCTTTCTCTTAGCTTTTAGATCCTTTGCTTCTACTTCTCGAGCCCCCCCTCAAATGCTTGAAGCCCACATCACGGTAATACCGAAGGAAGACAAAGACCCCTCTCTGGTAACGAATTATCGCCCCATATCGCTCATTAATGTGGATGTCAAGATCTATGCTAAAATCCTTGCGAACCGTTTATTGCCGCTTCTCCCGTCCTTGATCTCCTTGGATCAGGTGGGATTTATTCCGGGACGAGAAGGTAGAGACAATACCATTAAAGCACTAAACATCCACCATTGGTTGACCTCCGCCAACAAACAAGGGTTTTTTATTTCTCTGGATGCCGAGAAGGCGTTTGACAGAGTGGCCTGGGACTACATGGACTCGGTCCTCAAAGCAATAGGTTTGCCGGATCTGTTTTTATCTTACATTCGAACGCTGTACTCCCTGCCGACCGCTAGGGTACGGGTCAATGGCTACCTGTCAAACGCCTTCCGGTTCCATAATGGTACCAGGCAGGGCTGCCCCCTCTCACCCCTACTCTTTGTCCTCACTCTCGAGCCCCTTCTCAATAAACTAAAACTTAATCCGGACATCAATGGCATAACCATCAAAACACGCACCTATAAAATAGCCGCTTTTGCGGATGACATCCTCCTCTTCTTAACCAACCCGCATATCTCTATCCCCAATTTTCTTTCCGACTTAGAGCTGTTCCAATCCATCTCAAATCTTAAAATAAATTATTCCCAATCTTTTGCCCTGAATGTAACCCTCCCCGCAGAGATGGTAGCGCAATGTCAAGCAAATTTTCCCTTCAGTTGGGCCAAACATTCAATCACTTATCTTGGAATTAAAATACCGACGTCCCTCTTAAATCTTTTTAAAGAAAACTTTCTCCCAGCATTGCAAAAGACCAAAACAGACCTTAAAAATCGGAGATCTCTAAACGTTTCCTGGTTTGGTAGAGCCGCACTCCTTAAAATGACAATTTTACCACGCTTCCTTTACTTATTACAATCGATTCCGATCAGCATCCCGTCGTCTTTTTTCCATTCTTTCCGACAAGCCTGTTCCTCCTTCATCTGGCAACACAGAAAGCCAAGAATACAATTCACGCGTCTTACCCTTCCGAAAACCAAAGGAGGAATTGCCCTTCCTGACCTACGTCGATATTACTGGGCCACGCACTTAGCTAGGATTGTGGACTGGAATGTCCACCAAAACATTAAGGACTGGGTACCCGTGGATAGTACTAGGCGACTTTAACGAAACACTCGACGGGAACCTGGATAGGTTTCCTAAACCTGACGGGGCTAGAACAGGGCGATTGCAGGGACTCTTATCCGAAATAGGACTGAGCGACTTATGGCGAATGCGGCATCCCCAGGAGAGACAGTACTCCTGTTTTTCTAGGACCTACTTCACGTTGTCAAGAATTGATATGATTTTTGGAAATAAAGAGGCAGCAGAAGTGGTACAGGACATCGAATATGGAGCAAGGGGGATTTCAGATCACTCCCCCTTGTCCATCACGGTGTCCTTGGGAGCTAGAACAGGCCCAAGGGAGTGGAAGATAAACCCCGGCTGGCTGGAGCTAATGGATAGCTCTAGTCCTCTCCTGGATAAGATAAAGGAATTCCTTTTAATAAACAAGGGTACAGCCTCACCCGGAGTAGTGTGGGATTCTCTCAAAGCCTACATTAGAGGTATATTAATTCAACAAATTACCATAACTAAAAAGAAAGCTCGAGAACAGGAGTCAGCAATAAGAAATAGGGTCACCATGGCGGAAAGCGCATATTTAGATGCCCCAACAGCTGAAAGGCAGAAGCTATGGCTAGATAGCCAACAAGCCTACAAAATGGCTCTTCTAAAAAAGGCAGAGAACCGACGAATATTCCAACGGCAACACCTTTTCGGTGAAGGGGAGAGGGTGGGTCGAGCCCTCTCCCTTCTGGTCCAAACTAATAGCTCCCCTACAGCAGCGCAGGTGATCAAGTCGCCAAACGGCGACCTTGTCTCTAACCCCCCCGCGATTATGAGAGTAATCTATGATTACTATAATAATCTATACAAATCACCGCGGCGGGGTCAAAGCACTCTTGATACGGATTTTCTACTTCAAGCAACAATTCCAACATTACCAGAACAAGATAAAATATGTCTCGAGGCCCCACTTACGTTGGAGGAATTGAAAAACGCAGTAGCCGCAATGCCCAACTATAAATCCCCAGGCCCAGATGGGTTGCCAACGGAAATCTACAAGCGCTATGGTGAAGCGCTACTGCCGGAGCTCTTGGAGACATTGAACCATGCACTTGAGGTGGGTGAACTCCCCGCCTCAATGCTGGAAGCCAACATAATTTTAATACTCAAGGAAGGCAAAGACCAACAGGAAGTCTCTTCATATCGCCCAATATCTTTGCTGTGCTCAGATATTAAAATCCTAGCTAAGGCCTTAGCAACCCGTTTAAATAAATACATTCATAAACTTATACATCCAGACCAGTCGGGTTTTATTCCGGGCAGGACAACCAGTACCAATATCAGACGAGTTTTCCTTAATATTCAATCACCCAGGGACAACGATGGGCCGGGAGCCATCTTGGCCCTGGATGCGACTAAGGCCTTTGACAGCCTGGACTGGGGCTACCTGTGGGGAGTGTTGGAGAGGTTTGGCCTTGGTACTCAATTTATCCAATGGACAAAACTACTCTATAATCGGCCCAGGGCGAAAGTCAAGTTGGGGTCTGAATTCTCAGAGGCTTTCCAGTTGGAGAGAGGTACAAGACAGGGGTGCCCATTGTCACCCCTCTTGTTCGTATTAGCCATGGAACCCCTGGCTGTCATGGCAAGATCACGCCTGGACATCCAGGGTTTCCGGCGCGGAGGAGGGGAGGATAAAATCGCCCTGTTCGCGGACGATGTCCTGTTCTTCATTGGGGACACGAATTCAACCCTGAACAGGGTAGTGCAGATGATGGGGGAGTTTGGCCAACAATCTGGCCTTGTAATCAACTGGAGCAAATCAGCTCTCCTACCACTGCTTAGACCTGGGGCCCAATGGACGCCACCGGTGATCCAGGGCCTGGAGATAGTATCCAGCTTGAAGTACCTGGGTATCTGGATCTCCGGGGAAGTGAATCAGTATATCAAGGAAAATCTACTACCATTACTATTAAAACTGAAGCAGAAACTTAACAGGTGGTGTGGCCTTCCTCTCTCTGTGGCAGGACGGTGTAATTTAATAAAAATGATCTGGCAGCCACAAATATTGTATATTTTACATAACTCCCCAATCTGGATTAACCAGAAGTGGTTTAAAAAAATGGACTCACTTATCCGAGATTTAATCTGGAAAAAGGGGCATGCTCGGATCGGTCTACAGACATTGCAGCTCCCTGTAGCAGAGGGAGGACTGGCCATACCCCACTTGAGTTCATACTTCTTGGCTGCCCAACTCCAGCATCTAGAAGGGGCAGGGCTCCAAGAGGGAGGGTCCCCAAACCACAAATTGATGATGGACGGGGTACCCCATAAGCTACTTGTTGAAGCCCTAGAGGCTAACTCATTTGCCCATAGATCCCCCACCAATACACTAATGAGGAAGGTATGGCACAAGGCAAAACAAACTTTGGGATATGTGGGGGTAACCGGTTATATGCCTCTATAGCATAATCGACACTTACATGAGTTAAAGAATATAGACAGATCTCTAGAATGGGTCAGACAGGGAATTAATAGGTTGGTGCAATTGTACGATGGGAATGCAATGAAATCCTTTGAAGCCCTCAGACAGGAATTTGATATTTCCAATAAGACATTTTACAAATATTTACAGTTTAGACATGGTATCCAAGCTCAATACGGGTCACTTGAGATTGAACGGACCGACATCCCTCTACTCCAGGGTCTCATTGACCGTCGGCAAGTAAAAGGCCAGATCTCCAGACTGTATACCAAAATTAGGGGAAGGACCTTGAAGGGAGAGGGCCCGGAGAAGAGCAGGCTGGGGTGGATAGGTGATGTGGGCCCGATAACCAAGGAACAATGGGACAAGATCCTCGAGCAGGGGAGACTGGTCTCTATAGCCCCTTCGCAGTGTGTGTCACATTTGTTTCTTATATACCGAATATATTATACTCCCTATAAACTGTGGAAAATTGGGAGGAAAGCTAGCGATAGTTGTCCCAGATGTGGGTTACGGGGGGATCTTTTCCATATGGTTTGGAAATGCCCAAAACTATATGAATACTGGTTAAAAATTGTACTTAGCATAAACAGGATCTTTAAGATCTCCCTGAAACCAGAGGCCAGGATTTGCTTATTAGGGATTCTTGAGGAGGATAGAATCTCCCCTTTAATTAAGCTGCCGGTTTTGAGATGTTTATACCAGGCCAGACGGCTGATAGCTGTAAATTGGCAAGCCAAAAACCCCCCGACATTTAAACACTGGTCAAATGCAATCAATTCTACCATCTGGTGCGAGAGAGCTATGTTCATAAAGCAAAACAACCTTAAAAAATTTGGAGCAATCTGGAACCCGTGGCTGATCGATATGGGTTATCCCCCAGAGGAGGTTATTGTGAGGGCGACTTAGTACCTCCTGAAGCGCTGGCGACGATGTTTCCTTCTCCTTGGTTCCCCTCTGTTCCCCTTTTTGCTACTGCCCTTTGGCCACCTGTTCATTGCTGGCGGGGCTCGTGCTAGCAGTGTGTGCTCGAAGTGGGGGGTGGGTGGGAGGGATGGGGAGGTTGGGGTGGAGGGCGCACCCGGCGCGAGGTGCGGGTCGGGGGCGCCCTGCCACACTGTATTAGTTATGTATGCAAGGTGGATATTTGTTAATTGTGGAAACCCTACGCTTGTCGTACAAAAAAAAAACTTCCTTCTTTTGACCAAGATTAAGGAGTTAAAGAGGAAAAGGGAAGGAAAGAAGCAAGGAAATATGCCACAATGATGTAGAATTGGGAGGAGATATAAATGAGCTGCAAGGTGAATTAAGTCTCCTGCATAAAACTCACTGAGGTGGCAAAAAAAAGAAAAAAAAAAAAAAAAAAAAGGACTGGGTACCACTAGAGCACTCCATCTCTACACAATCTCTAAGGTTATTACCCTGGATACATCCATGTCATATACCGATCCAACACAAGCAACACCCGTTAATTGGGCCCACACTGTATGTTATCCACAACGCATTAAAGACAATATATCCACACCCGTGGTTGAGCCCACTTACTCCACTGAGGGACAACCCCGACTTCCCGCCTGGAGTGAGTCCCAACTTTCTGGCTAGCACCTGGCCTCACAAGGAACTCACTGCTAGACAATTTTTCAACAGGAGAGGGAATTTCAGATCTCTGGCTGACCTGAATACCATGACTCCCCCTACCCACATCTCCGACTGGACGTATAGACAACTTCACCACTTCCTGATAAGCCGACACACTACAGACCATTGGACAAAAGACTTGAATACTCTAGAAGAACTATGCACACAACATGAACCACAAAGACACCTCATCTCCATTCTTTATACATTTCTCTTCAGGGACAAATCAGCGTTCTCCAGCAAGCCCTATTCCTCATGGGAGCAAGATCTAGCTATCAAACTTTCTGACTCAGATTGGGAAACCATATGTACCTATATACACAAAGGTTCCCTCAATGTAGCGGTTCAAGAAGGAGGATACAAAATCCTCTCCAAATGGTACAGAACCCCTTCTCTGCTTCACAAATTCTCAGATGCCATCTCAAACTTATGCTGGCGCTGTGGTATGGCTGAGGGCACCATGCTCCACATTTGGTGGTCGTGTCCCTCCATCCAAAATTTTTGGAGGTCAGTCCACGACACCATACTTGCAGTAACTTCCCAAAGTAATGATTTTTCCCCAGCCTCCTATCTACTTCACTACACCAAATTTCCCAAAAGACGCTACTTTAAATCCCTCAATATGATTATGATCAATACTGCGCAACAATGTATCCCATGTCATTGGCGATCCTCTTCAGTACCAACTTTAGCTGAATGGTTCCGTAGATTGAACTATACCGAAACCTTTGAAGAGTTAATTAGTATCTCCAACGACACAGTTACCAAATTTTCAGCAACCTGGCATGACTGGCGTCGTTTCAAACTTACAGACGCTTACTCCTCACAATCTGGCTAAATGTCTCTCATACCCTAGACTATTCCTTTCTCATTATCCTCCTTCTCCCCTAACTTTGCTACCCCCCCTTCCTATCCCCCACAATGTTTATTATTGCATTGACTATCCTCCCATTATATGGTTCAGATGCTTTAGAATACCCTTCTACCTTGTCGTGTCATCCTTTAGGCCCCTTTTTTTATTTTTTTTAACAAACTATACAATTATCTAAGATTATCGTTATTGTATTTTACATATTCGGAAATTGGTTACGTCCTGTCACCAGCTACAATGTCCTATCTATGTTCACCTAAGCCTCGAATACTTACTGTGACATGACTATATTGATGTGATACCTTTTCGTTTACCTGTATTCTCCTGTATGTTTTCATTATCTTAATAAAAATTTTGTGGGGAAAAAAAAATAAAAAAATAACATTTGGATTCAACCAATTAAAAATGTATCGATTTCGGACATTTTGAATTGAAAAAATCTGTAAATTCGAAGAAAATTTAAAAAGACAAAACTAATTCTGAATACGAATCCCAAAAACGAATCCCAAATACGAATTGAACGAATCAACCAAATTTAATGAAATTAAATAACTAGATTAACGAGTCAAAATGAAACAAAACAGAACTAATTTTTCAGTCAGGCACATGTCACACTTTTCTTTTCTTGGGAGAGTGCAAGTGATCAGCACAGGGCCAATCAGCACTGTCCAGACAGAGGGTCAGGGGTCCTGCAGCCATATAGGACAATCACAGGAGAATGAAATCTCCTCCTACATGCTTTAACCCAGGGATCTTCAAACTATGGCCCTCCAGCTGTTGCAGAACTACACATCCCCTGAGGCATTGTAAAACTCATATTCGAAGACATGACTAGGCATGATGGGAATTGTAGTTCCTGAACAACTGGAGGGCCATAGTTTAACCATAAACTGATAGAAGCCACAAGACTGTTATATACTGCTGATGAAAAAAGGTATTTAGCAGTTTATATTTACTAAAACCAGATATAATGAATGGGGATCCTGGGTTTAGTAACACTTTAATGATATATGCTATTTTGGCCAAAATGTAACATTTCAGTTGCTCAAGATGATATGCATATAAAACCAAAACTTTTTGTTTTTGATAGGACAGGAAATGTTTCAGGGGTCTGAGTTTTGCTTCCTCTTCCATGTTGGGGAGATTTCACATTATTTGCTGTCCTGGAGACACAACAGTGTGAGGAAATGTGTCCAAAGCGAAAGAAAAACAGTTTGCAGTCGTCAGTAGAACAGATTTTCACTAGATTTTCCCCCACCTCCTATTGCAATGACAACTCTAAAAATTGGTGTTTCCTATCTGTTTTGTATTGGTTGTCTTGGTCACCAGGGCAAATAGAGATGGGAAATTTCCTCAGCAGTGACCCACTAAAAAAAGGCTGATATAAACCTTCCTGACTCTACCGAAACTAGAATAAAAAAAATTACTTTAGGTACACTTTAATTTCCCCTTAGGATGGTCGTAGTTTTTCCCTCTACAATGCTATGGCTCATTACACTTACATGTGATTCTTTTTTCCCATCATGCAATGTGCGCTCCTTTTATTTCTGTATTTCCCTTAGCAAGCCAACAATAAAAGTCCATGTTGTGCTACATGACAAAGTCTCATTCTCATCAGCAATCTTTGTAGATCGGAAATGTTTGTTCTAGGAATTCACCAACATAGACTTCCTTTATACATTATTCAAAACTTTCTAGAGAAAACGGAAAATGTATGCATAGAATCTTTATGAATGGATTCCTAAATCTAACGCAATCAAGGTTTTTTCACTATTTTATTATTTTATACAGGTTTGACTGCTGGCATATTGCTAGTAACAAAGACATATGTTACACCAAGGACAGCGTTTTTCTTAAAGGAAAGCAAATATGATGCAGTGCAGAATAAATTGGCTGTTATTCACCCACAGAACAAGCTGTCTGTGTAAATGTTTTCTTGAACCATATCAGGAGAGGATTTTGAAAGGAGTTCTTGAGGTGACTTTGCTCCACTGAGCCACATCTGATTGAATGAGTGAGCAGATGACAATGGCAGCCCTCTGTGGTAAGTAAACCTCGGCCATGACAGGTGGTCTAGTCCAGGGGAATGATTAATGCTTCAGAGAGTTAATAAAAGAGATTTTTAGATCTAAAAATAAACTCTGTTAAACCCAACCATGAAAAAAAATCAGCTTGACTCATATACAGTACAATAGTCAAAAAATCTATTTTATATTTGTTTCTAAACACATAATATTATTAGGATGTATGGTATTTTACTTTAGGATACAACATTTTTTTTAATTTATGTATATTTATGTTTGCATAGTTTTTATTTAATGATTTCCTATTTGTACAAAAATATAAAAACATAAATATCCTTAATCTTAATAATTCACAGTTGGAGGGAATGTATACAATGTTGTTTTCATAGTACAGTTATGGTTTTATAAAATGATAGAAAACCCTGCTATAGCTTCTAATAAAAGCAAAAATGTAAGGCTTTCTTAAGATTTTTGATTTATTTAGCAAAATATGATGTTGACAGCAGAGGCTGACACTGGTTCAGCCATATATTTCAAACTTCAAACAATGTTTGTGAAGTGTCTTTATGTTTATATTAGGGTTGCACCAATACAGAGTATTTGCCCGAGTCCTTGTACTCGGGCAAATGCTCCCGATTTCTAATCCGATACCTTTGCATGAAGAGGCGGCCACGCTGGCTCCTGGAAGTCAGCGGGAGGAGAGGGCAGAGAGGGTGGAGCGGAGAGTGAGTCCTGGCAACAGCAGAAGGCAAGCTGGCTGGGGCAGGGGTGTGAGTGGTAGCCGCGTGTGCCATCATAATCAGTGATCCAGGCTATCCCATTCATTAATGGAAGTGAGGGTCTGTGTCTCCATCAGAGATTGAACACCGTGATGCCCATCTTGGTACACCCTGCACTTGGTTGCAGTAAGTCTGCAGTCACAAGGATCCAGTGGACATCTTGTTACACCCAGCCCATATAAGTCACTAACTATATGGGCTGGGCGTAACAAGATTTCCACTGCTACTTTCTGACTTCAGGCTTTCTGCGACCGAGTGCAGTGTGTACCAAGATGGATGTCGCAGCACTTGTATACTCAAGTTGCAAAATCCTCCAAGTTTAAACTGTTATTGTCTCTCATCATTCATTTATCATGCCAGCAATAGCAATTGCCAATGCAATCAATGCTGCATCTCAGTGCCACTGCCTGTCCATCTGTGTCACCTATCATTGCCCATAAGTACCTCCCATCAGTGCCACCTATCAGTGCCCATAAGTGCCACCTATCAGTGTCCATAAGTGCCATCTCTGTATCGGCGAGTACTTGAAAAAAGTATTGGTACTTGTACTCGGTCTTAAAGTGGAAGTAAACTCCCCTATCGTTTTCAGCCAAGGAAGCTGCCATCTTTGCCTCTGTTTAATCTTCAACTGCTATGGTGCTGCACATGTGATTCGTTATGACACCAGCCATTGGGTGGTTTGATAGTTTGGCTGAGAGCACAGCCAATGTGCAGCTAGCATTCCCGGCTTGCCTTTTTTTTTAACTGTTTAAATCGATGGGTTTACTTCCACTTTAAGAAAGTAGTATCGGTACAGCCCTAGTTTATATACATAAATGTTAATTTGCTAAGTTTAAATAAACTTTGCAAGTCCAGTTGTTTCAGGGCTTTTTTTTTCCTTGCATGTGATTGAGTATTTTTTGTAAAGTGAAGCTTCACCTCATTTACTAAGCTCTGGAGCAAGTGCACTCCCCACGCCACCGCATCAAATCATTTTCTGCAGCTATTACCTTTTGCACCACCACCCCCTCCCTTTAGAATGTACGAGCAGGGCCCTCCTGTACAAAATTGTATTGAACTGTACTGTAATTGTGTTGCCCCCTCCTATACATTGTAAAGCACTGCGTAAACTGTTGGCACTATATAAATTGTGTATAATAATAATAATAATAATAATAATAATAATAATAACTTGCAAAGTACACAGCCTATTTATCTTTAGTAAATCCACTCCATATTGTTCCAGTGGTAGCATGTAATTGACTGCACCGATCCAGTATCCATGATAGCATGTCATAAGAAATCCAATATTTGGAGAGCTCTATTCTAAAACAACTAATAGTTTTTTCATTGTTTAACCACTTGCTTACTGGGCACTTAAACCCCCCTCATGCCCAGACCAATTTTCAGCTTTCAGCGCTGATGCACTTTGAATGACAATTGCGCGGGCATACAACACTGTACCCAAATGAAATTTTTATCATTTTTTTCCCACAAATAGAGCTTTCTTTTGGTGGTATTTAATTACAGCTGGGAGTTTTATTTTTTGCTAAACAAACAAAAAAAGATGCAAAAAAAAAAAATCATGTTTAATAGTTTATTATAAAATTTTGCAAACAGGTCATTTTTCTCCTTCATTGAAGTGCGCTGATGAGGCGGCACTGATAGGCTGCACTGGTGGGCACTGATAGGCTGCATTGGTGGGCACTGATAGGCTGCATTGGTGGGCACTGATAGGCTGCACTGGTGGGCACTGATAGGCATAGTTAAGGCGGCACTAATAGGCACAGATAAAGCGGCACCGATGGGCACAGATAAGGCGGCACTGATGGGCAAAGATGGGCACAGATAAGATGGCACGGATGGGTGGCACAGATGGGTGGCACGGATGGGTGGCACTAAGGGGCACTGATAGGCACCACTGATAGATGGGACTGATGGGCACTGATAGGTGGCACTGGTAGGTGGCTCTGATAGGTGGCACTGCTGGGCACTGATGGGCGGCACTGCTGGGCACTGATGGGCACTGGTAGATGACACTGATGGGCACAGATATGTGGCACTGGGGTGCAGCACCTTTGTTGAGGCAGATTGTGGGCACTGCTGGGTGGCACTGTGGGCACTGCTGGGTGGCACTATGGGCACTGCTGGGTGGCACTGACAGGTGGGGACACATTTTTTATTGATGTGGCACTGGCAGGGGGCAGGTGGGCACTGGCAGGGGGCAGGTGGGCACTGGCAGGGCTGGCCGTGATCGGGACTGATGTCCTGATCACGGCCGCCAGTGATCAGCTCTTTTTTTTTCTCCTCGCGCTGGCAGCACGAGGAGGAATAATAGCCGATTACCGGCTTCGTTGTATCACATGATCAGCTGTCATTGGCTGACAGCTGATCACGTGATAAGGGGTCGGGATCGACCCCTTGCTCGGATCAGTGATCAGGCGAGTCTCATAGACTCACTGATCACAGAGCGCACCGCTCGCGCCCCTCAGGGGGCGCACAGGCCGCTCGTGCACGGGACAACGTCAATAGACGTAGTCCCGGCAAAGGAGATCCACGCTGCAGCCGTCATTCGGCTATAGCACGGATCTCAAGTGGTTAAATTCCCTGTAAGGGTAAATAAAGACTGTATAATTTCCCTAGTACATGTCAGGGCGTGTAGAAGAACAGAGGAGAGAGATGAGTTGCTTATCTCCTGCAATAAATATACAATTGTGTTGTGCTATAAATATAAAGTTCATGAAGTCATAATCACGATGATCCAATCAAGTGAAAAAATCTATATATATCAAAGACCATGTGTACAAATGAAAAAAAAAGAAAAAAAAATCATAACTATTCCAATGAAGTCTATTAAAAGAAAGAAAATGCTCTTGTGCAAACATTTATATAAACACGCGTGTTATCGGGATCCCATGCTCAAATGTGAATAAAATAATTCTTCACACCCAAAGTGCACACCCCACTTACAAACCACCTACCAGCTACTATGACCTCAAGATGGAGGTCTGGCTGCACCTTTTTACAGTATCCCCATGGGATGGATGTGAAGAGCCAGGACTCCAGAATGGATTACCATACATCTAGAATGGTCCACAATAGACTCAGTGAGAAGGGATACAAAGGAGGAACTCATAGTGTAGTAATTAAAGGTTCAAGCTTTTAATAAAGTTTAAAACTACTTACAACAAGCAGGAGTAAAATTGCACATAGTAAATCATACACGTGCAAAACCCCAGCGAGTATGATGATGTCACCGCTGTAGCTCCTTCCACCAGGTTTCAATCAAAAGAATGTCATCAAGAGGTAAAGCAGTATATACTGGTATATACCATACAACTTTACCCCTTGATGATGTTATTTTGAACGAAACACGCCAGGGGAGCTACAGTAGTGATGTCATCAAACCCTCTGGGGTGTTGCAGGTGTATGATTTACTATATGTGATTTTACTTCTGCTTGTTGTATGTAGTTTTAATCTTCATTAAATGCTTGACACTTTGTTTCCCCTTCTCACTCTATTGTTTATACATATTGTGCACTTCATTCATGGTGATGTGCATGCTGTACATTGTCATGCGATTCTGTATGGTGCTCTGAAATAAAATGCAGCATGTCTGCATTTTATCACTGCCTTCTATAGCACAGCCCTAGGCTGAATTGCAGTGTGAATGGGACAATTGTTTCCTGTATGCCCTTGCGGTGACAGACCTTTTACAATGCAGGAAAATCTCTGTCACTGCACAATGCGTGAATTAGCTCTTAGCTTATTAGATTATTAGATTATTAGGATACCATTTTTTTTGGACCATAAGAGACATCTGTATGATGCAATGTTGTTCTAAAATAAAGTGATCAATTATTCTAATAAAAACCTGGGACACTTTTACTATACCCCAATGTAGGATTCAGTAATTACATCAATGTGCTTCAAAATTCAGACAACACCATGTTAGCTGTAAAGCTTTTTTATGCAACCTGCAATTATAGTTTTTGGTACATTACAAAACAAGAAGCAGGAATGCAATATACAGTAAGGCACATTTATCAACATTGCCATTAGTAAAGGCAATGTGTAATCCAATAAAGTAGAAAACTGTCACTATCTAGTGAGACTGATAGTTATGGAAGAACATAAAAGTAGGATTTTTTTTTTTAATTACCTGCTGGGCTTTGGGAGTCTCTTGGGCACCCCACAGTGATAGATCCCAAATGGGGCATACAGCAGTAGGGAAATAAGAACATTTCGGTCATATAGGGACAGGAGCTTGAGAGCTTTTATCAATTATTCAATACAGGACTAATGTACTAAAGAAATAAAGAATGTTCCGCAAATTGTGTAAAGTGATGTTGTACTAAATTTAGTCAGCAAATATGTCACTGCACATGGATGTGTAGGACACATGCAGTAGGTGGGGAGCAAAACGTCCCACTTTATTAGAAATGTGCATGTGTTTTTGTTGTGTATCCTTGTTAGATAGTAAAAACAAAACAAGTGCAGTGCTAAATTTGTGCATTTCCTGAATGCAGAGAATGTCACAGTTATTTTGAACCACCTCTTTCAATAATATCCTGCGCTTTGTGGGGTGATTGAGTCCCTTAATGTTGATAGTCAGAAAGGTTATGATTATTATGTAAAATAAGCAAGGAGGATTTTGTGTAGCATGTAGGTAACACTTACATAAAACAGTGATCCTGAACTTGTGTCTCCAGAGGTAATAGCAGTCCAGATCTAGGCGCGGGGAATTAAGGCTGTATAGTGACAGTTCCTTCATGATGACAAGGTAGACTCGATTCCAACTGTGAACATAAACATTAGTTAACTGTAAAAAAAATAATAATAATGAGGAACATATATAGAACTCCAAAGGAAGCAGAAAGAGGTCATTGTGACCTGGGTGTGGCACAATGCCACTCAAGAATTTGTAGGGGGAAAAAATGAAAAGACAGTTCAGCTTAATGGGTTTTCCAATGCAGGGATTTAATGTTTGTGCCCAGGGGTGAAGAATGCTGTCATTTTATGCGGCCTCCGGTTCTCTAATTTTCTTTGACATGCTCAGCCGGGTCCCCGGGATTATGTTTCGGAGCCGTATGCCCGGTGAGCTTGAATACTGGCCCTGCAGCCCGCTGTGTGCCGGAGTGTCCCTGATGGTGATGGAGCTCCTTTTTCAAGCGTCCATCACTGTTCACGGCAAGCTCTGCCCCCAGAGTTACCCTTTAACCACTAGCTGACCAGCTCACACAGATAAACTGCGGTTCCTCCCCAAAATGGTGTACCTGTATGGCAGGTGCAGGTGCGGACGAGCGACAGAGGCGGTGCGCTTTCGCTCTCTCCGTACACTACAGGAGAGTGACCGCCGGTCGGGTGGACTCGAAGTCTGCAGATGTCCCACTGTCGCCTAGTAGAGAGGCAGAATGGGGATCTGCCAGTGTAAACAAGGCGGATCTCTGGTCTGCCAAGGCGACATGTCAAAGATCTACTATTCCCAGTAATCGGGAACAGTGATCTCTGTCATGTCCCAGTGAGCCCATCCCCCTACAGTTAGAACACACATAGAGAACACAGTTAACACCTTGAACACTCCCTAGTGTTAACCCCTTCCCTGCCAGTGTAATTTTTACATTGATCAGTGCATTTTTATGGCACTGATCAATCTAATAATGTCACTGCTCCCCAAAAAGTGTCATTTGGGGTCAGATTTGTCTGCCGCAAGGTTGCAGTCCCACTAAAAATCACAGATCGCTTCCATTACTAGTAAAAACAACAAAAATATGTAGAAGAATATGTATCGGCCTAAACAGAGGGAAAAAATTATATATTTTAGGGGGATATTTATTATAGCAAAATTTAAAAATTAATGTGTTTTTTTTTCAAAATTGACGCTTTTTTTTTGTTTATAGCCCAAAAAATAAAAACCGCAGGGGTGATCAAATACCACCAAAAGAAAGCTCTATTTGTGGGAAAAAAAGGATTTTGTTTGGGAGCCAAGTCACACGACCGTGCAATTGTCAGTCAAAGCGATGCAGTGCCGAATCGCAAAAAGTAGTGCTCTGGTCTTTGGCCAGCAAAATGTTCTGGGGCTTAAGTGGTTAAAATTAGCACTTTTAATTTCTCCCATAGACTTTTAAAGGGCGTTCTGCAGCTTTAAAATTTGCCACGAACACCCCAAGTTGTTCGCTATTTGGCGAACAGGCGAACCCCAATGTTCGAGTCGAACTTATTTTGACTCGAAAATCGGGACCATCCCTATGCAACAACATTTTTATCATTTTTTTCACACAAATAGAACTTTCTTTTAGTAGTCTTTATTCACCACTGGGTTTTTTATTTTTTGCCATATAAGTGAAAAAAGAGCAAACATTAAAAAAAAACACACTCAAATTAACCCAAATTAGTGTATATTATTTAGTCTGTGTGAAAGTTCTGGAGTGTACAAGCTATGGTGCCAATCATTAAAAATTTATCACACCTGATGTACAGACTGCCTATCTCATTTCTTGAGGCCCTGAAATGTCAGGACAGAACAAATATCCCTCAAATGACCCCCTTTTGCAAAGTAGACAGTCCAAGGTATTTAGTAAGAGGCATGGTGAGTTTTTTGAAGTTGTAATTTTTTTCCCACAATTCTTAGGAAAATTAAGAAATTATTGTTATAATTTTTTTTACAATAAATTGTCATATCAACAAATTATTTCTCAAACATGACATAGGCATACTTGCAACTACACCAAAAACACATTCTGCTACTTGTCCTGAGTATGGAGATATCACATGTGGGAGACTTTTACACAGTCTGGCCACATACAGAGGCCCAACATCCAAGTAGCAGCTCCAGGAGTTCTAGGAGCATAAATTACACATGTAATTTCCTGAATACCTATCATAACTTTGAAGGCCCTGGACAATGGAAATGACCACAAAATGACCCCATGAGACAGGTACTCAGGTACTCTGATGGGCTGGACACAGGTACTCGAGTACTCTAATGGGCTGAAAACAGGTACTTGGGTACTGTGATAGGCTGGAGACAGGTATTCAGTTACTCCGATGGGCTGGAGACAGGTACTTGGGTACTATTTTGGGATACAGATAGATAATCAGGTACTCTGATGGGATGCAGATAGGTAATCAGGTACTCTGATGGGATGCAGATAGGCACTCTGGTACGCTAATGGGCTAAAGATAGGTTCTTGGGTATTCTGTTGAGCTGCATGTAGGTACTTGGGTACTCTGGGCAGCAGATAAGTACTCTGGTACTCTGAACTGCAGATAGGTACTTGGGTTCTCTGGGCTGCAGATAGGTACTCAGGTACTCAGCGCCAGAGACAGGTATTCAAGTACTCTGATGGGCTGGAGACGGTTACTCTGATGGGCTCAAAGACAGGTCCTCTTCATTTTGGGGGCAATATGGGGACTGTTCTTTACACTGTATATCGGTAACTAACTGTTACCAAATCTCCTCCTCACACTGGATCAGTTATCGCCGTATGTTGACATTTGTGACACAGCCGGTCACATGGTAAAGAGTCAATTTCATTGGCTTTTTATCCTGATTGGGAATGGGTTCACGCCTCATCTCCGATCACTGTGCGTCAAGTGCCCAGGGGCGTGTATGAGTGGCGAGATCGAGCGCAACACATGTGACCGGCTGTGATTGGACATGTAGTAAAAAGCCACTTTCAATGGCTCTTTACCCTGATTGGGGATGGGCTGTGTCCCGAGGGACATGCCTTATCTCCAATCAGCGTGCTCCAGCAGCGAGAATGGGCGGACAGCATATGACGCCCTCTTGGAGGAATGAGAGGTTCCCACAGAAAAGGGTTAAGAGAGGACATATAGAAAAAAAATAAACATTTTTAAAGTGCCTGATTGTAGATATACTCTGACACTTAAACAGCCCCCTCTAATATACTGCCTTAAAGAGAAACTGAATTCTAGAAGCTGTGTTCTAAAAAGGCAGGCAGAAGGCAAAGGGATAGTCACCAATGTAACCTGAGGTTCCCTGCAGCTGATCTTTCTCATTTACTAACGTAATTTGCCTTGTTCTGCATTGTGTCTGTTTCTCTCTGAAGGCAGTCATCTCAATAGAAGCAGAACTTTTCTTCCTCATGTCAGAACCTCCAGCAAGAAGAACATCAACATATCTCACTACAGATCTCCTGAAACTAGTAGAGGCAGGAGTGCCTTAAAGCTCACAATTCAGATATACAGATATGATGCTATAGACACATGAATATCTAAGTACACTCACATACCAGGACATGTGCTGCTATTTTTTTAGGTGGAGTTGCAGACAAAGTGTACATTTTTTCAAAGAAGTTTCAAAGAAACAGCCATGACCTTCTTATGATAGGAAGGTCAGATAATGCCTCTGCCCCAAAAAGGCTTCTGGGAAACCTTCCAGCTTGGATCCTTCTAATATTGGAATAATGGTGCTCAGGTGCTCATCACCTAAGGTGCCTCTATCAGATCTCGGTCATAAGATTATATGTACCCAAAGGGAGAGAGAACTCCACATAGTGTGTACCTATAAAAACTGAAAATAAAGGAGGGGACGTGGAGACTGAGCTCCATGATGACTTTTCGCAGATTCTTTAAACACATTACTCCTATCAGGCATGGCCACATTCTACTATGTGGCGACTAAGGATGAGCCGAACACCCCCGGTTCGGTTCGCACCAGAACCTGCGAACAGACCTAAACTTCGTGTGAACTTTAGAACCCTATTAAAGTATATGGGAGTCGAACGTTCAAAATCTAAAGTGCTAATTTTAAAGGCTAATATGCAAGTTACAGTCCTAAAAAGTATTTGGGGACCTGGGTCCTGCCCCAGGGGACATGGATCAATGCAAAAAAAAGTTTTAAAATTGGCCGTTTTTTCAGGAGCAGTGATTTTAATAATGATTAAAGTGAAACAATAAAAGTGTAATATTCCTTTAAATTTCGTACCTGGGGGGTGTCTATAGTATGCCTGTGAAGGGGCGCATGTTTCCCGTGCTTAGAACTGTCCCTGCACAAAGTGTCATTTCTGCAGGAAAAAAATTCATTTAAAATCACTCACGGCTATAATGAATTGTCGGCTCCCATAATACAGAGAACACTCATTGAAAGTCATTGATAAAAAAAAAAAGCGTGGGGTTCCCCCAAGTTCAATTACCAGGCCCTTCAGGTCTGGTATGGATATTAAGGGGAGCCCCGTGTCAAATTTAAAAAAATAATTGACGTGGGGTTCCCCCTAAATATCCATACCAGACCCTTTATCCGAGCACACAACCTGGCAAGCCGCAGGAAAAGAGGGGGTATGAGAGAGCCCCCCCTCCTGAACCTTACCAGGCCACATGCCCTCAACATTGGGAGGATGCTTTGGGGGTCTGTAACCCCTCAAAGCACCATGTCCCCATTTTGATGGGGACAAGGGCCTCATCCCCACAATGCTGGCCGTGGTTGTGGGGGTCTGCGGGCGGGGGGCTTATCAGAATCTGGAAGCCCCCTTTAACAAGGGGACCCCCAGATCCCAGCCCCCCTGTTTGAAATGGTAAGGGGATACAAAAGTACCCCGGAGGGCCCACCCGTCACCTGACCCCATCCCCCTCTGACGCGATTGGGGAAGATGGGCTTCCCCAATGACGTATGGGTGACCCCGCCCCCTCTGATGTAACGCAGGTTTCCGTTACATCAGAGGGGGGCGGGGTCACCCACACATCATTGGGGAAGCCCATCTTCCCCAATCGCATCAGGGGGGCGGGTCAGGTGACAGGTGGCCCCGCCCTCCGCATATAACAAACGTTAGGCCACCGGGATCCCCGCAGTGACTCTTCCGTGGAGACAGAAGATGGATGGATGGGCTGCGCTGGATCAGATCAGCCATCGCTGGACCCCGGAGAGATAATCATCCGTCGCTGGATAGCAAGAGTGGATTACCACCGCTGGAATCTTTTTTTTTATTTTTTTAATTTTTAATAAAGGAATTTTTCAAAAGTGTGTTTGTCTTATTTAACAATTTTTTACACTTTTTTTGTGAAATGGTAGGCGTACTTTTGTACCCCCTTACAATTTCAAACAGGGGGGGCGGGATCTGGGGGTCCCCTTGTTAAAGGGGCTTCCAGATTCTGATAAGCCCCCTGCCCGCAGACCCCCACAACCACCGGCCAGGGTTGCGGGGATGAGTCCTTGTCGCCATCAACATGGGGACATGGTGCTTTGAGGGGTCACAGACCCCCAAAGTATCCTCCCCATGTTGAGGGCATGTGGCCTGGTACGGTTCAGGAGGGGGGGCGCTCTCTCATACCCCCTCTTTTCCTGCGGCTTGCTAGGTTGCATGCTCGGATAAAGGGTCTTGTATGGATTTTTAGGGGGACCCCCACTTCAATTTTCTTTTTAATTTGACGCGGGGGTTCCCCTTAATATCCATACCAGACCTGAAGGGCCTGGTAATTGAATTTGGGGGAACCCCACGCTTTTTTTTTTTTTTTTTATCAATGACTTTCAATGAGAGTTCTCTGTATTACGGGAGCCGACAATTCATTATAGCCGCGAGTGATTTTAAATGAATTTTTTTTCCTGCAGAAATGACACTTTGTGCAGGGACAGTTCTAAGCACGGGAAACATGCGCCCCTTCACAGGCATACTATAGACACCCCCCAGGTACAAAATTTAAAGGAATATTACACTTTTATTGTTTCACTTTAATCATTATTAAAGAGGAAGTAAACCCCTTTAAACCACTTTGACCTACAGGTAAGCCTAGATTAAGGCTTACCTGTAGGTCCAAGCAATATCTCCTAAACCTATATGGTTTAGGAGATATTTGCCCGAAAATGGGCACCGCTGTCTACGGCGCATGCGCCGTAGACAGCGGCGCGCAGGCGCACTAAATGCGGCAAATCCAAGAATGGATTTGCCTAATTTGTCGACTCCCGTGCGCATGCGCGGGAGTGACGTCATCGCGGCTTCGCCGAATGGCAGAGGCCGAGCTGCGAGACGCGACTCCCGTGCGCATCCGCGGGAGTGACGTCATCGCGGCTTCGCCGCTGTCATTGGTCGGAGCTGCGAGACGCCACCAGCAAGATGGATGCGGCGGACTACAGGGATCAGCGGCGACTTCGCTGGCTCCTGTGTCAGGTAAGTGACACATAATGAGCTACTATGCGATGCATAGTAGTCCATTATGCTTTACCTTTGCAGGGAAAAAAAGAGGAAGTAGACCCATCAGGGTTTACTTCCTCTTTAAAATCACTGCTCCCGAAAAAACTGACATTTTTAAAACTTTTTTTTTGCATTGATTTATGTCCCCTGGGGCAGGACCCAGGTCCCCAAATACTTTTTAGGACAGTAACTTGCATATTAGCCTTTAAAATTAGCACTTTAGATTTCTCCCATAGACTTGTACAGGGTGTTCCGTGGCTTTTCGAATTTGCCGCGAACACCCCAAGTTGTTCACTGTTCTCTGAAATAGGAAATGTTCGAGTCGAACATGAGTTCGACTCGAAGCTCATCCCTAGCGGCGACTCAGTCTCATTGTGGACCCCCACCTGGACACTAACTCACATAGGAAAGGTCACACAGACTCAATGCATCATTTTCTCCCCTTTGAATAGATGTTTTTTTCCTCCAGACACCACACATAGCGTGGATCCATACTGGGCCCTTCAGGTCTAGCATGGATTTTAAGGGAATCTGTGCCAAAATAAAAATAAAAATGGTGTGGGGATCCCCTCAAAATCCCCACCAGACCATTATCTGAGCACGCAACCAGGCAGGCCGCAGGAAAAGGGGGGGAGAGAGCCTCCCCTTCTGAACCATACCAGGCCACATGCCCTCAACATGGGGGTGCTTTGGGGTCCCCCCAAAACTCCCTGTCCCCATGTTGATGTGGACAAGGGCCTCATCCCCACAACCCTTGCCCTGTGGTTGTGGGGGTCTGCGGGCGGGGGGATTATCGGAATCTCTAAGCCCCCTTCAACAAAGATCTCCCCAATTTTGGCATGGGGTTCCCCTTAAAATCCATACCAGACCCTCAGGTCTGGTATGGATGTTGGGGGGGACCCCGCGCCATTTAAAAAAAATAAAATGGCCCGGGATTCCCAAAGGGCCTGGTATGGACAAGGGGGAACCCACACCATTTTTTTCAATGATTTTTTATGTATATTGCCAAGATCCGACAATATATTACAGCTGCGAGCCATTTTAAATGACATCTTTTCCTTTAGAAATGTAATTTTACTGCAGGACTGTTATGAACATGTGAAAAAATGTGCTACTTTATAGGCAGACTAAAGGGTCCCCCCAGGCACAATATTTAATGGAATATTTAATTTTTATTGTTTCACTTTAAGCATTATTAAAATAACTGCTGCTGAAAAAATTGCAGTTTTTAAAACTTTTTTTTGCATTGATACATGTCCCCTGGGGCAGTACTTGAGTCCCCAAACACTTTTTATGGCAATAACGTGCATATAAGCCTTTAAAATGAGCACTTTTGTTTTTTTAATGTTCGTGTCCCATAGACTTTAAGGGTGTTCACGTGTTCGCACACATTTTTTTCCTGTTCGCATGTTCTGCTGTGAACCCCAACCGGGGGTTGCTTGGCTCATCCCTACTCCTTATAAACTGGCCACATTCTCCCCTTGCCTAGTGATGGCCGAACGGTTCGCCCGGCGGTCGTTTCGCGGCGAATTTCCGACATTCGCGGTCCGCACGTTCGAACGCCTTTTTCCGTCGTTCGCCGCGGCGGACTTACGTGTTTAATGTATACAAGAACTTTAACCTTTGGTGACACGTTTATCATGTGATACAGGACAGCCAATTGAGACATGACAGCACATGGACACTTGTACATTCCCCCTAACCTATAAATACACCCGATCCGGTGGCCATTTTACATTCTTTCTTCTGTTAAGATAGGGACAGGTTCCTGTGTGGAGTAGGGAGAGATAAACCACTAGCTATTTGGTACACAAAAGTTCTTTTCAGGACTGGTATAGGTGTTAGGTGTTGATAGGTTTGCTGTGCTGCTGATTCTTGCAGCAGCCTGAGTGTCTTTTGTTAGTTTAGAGAAAGGGAAAGGACGGTGTATGCTACAGGGACAGCCAGATTAGTCTTTCATCATCATCATCATCATCATCATCATTAGCTGTTACTATCAAGGTCCACAAAAGAGCTGTTCCAGTAACCACTAATCGTTCTCTTTTTTTGCCAATTTGTATAGGGACAGGAAGGAAGCAGTGTTGTCAGGCAGTGAGGGTAATTTTAAAGACTTGCTGTTATTATTAGTTCCACAAAGGTTCTTTTCAGGACTGGTATCAGTGGTACAGTAATAGGCTTGTACATGTATAATATTCTTTCTTCCAAATATAGAAAGGATATTATACTTGACTGCTGCCCTTCTGCTGCAGTCTGCTAAACATTCACAACTCACTTGTTCCACAAAAGTTCTTATAAGGACTGGTAACTTGGTATAGGGTGCTACGGTACATAGGCTTGAGTGCGGTACAGTCTGCTGTTCTGTAAGGACCGCTATCGGTCCACAATAGATAGGGTTGACGTGCACCACTGCTGACCGCTGCCCTATACTGCAGCAGTCCTTCAGCGGTATAGGGACTGACGTACAGTCTGCTAATCACTAACACACAACCTGCTTGTTCCACAAAAGTTCTTATAAGGACTGGTAACTTGGTATAGGGTGCTACGGTACATAGGCTTGAGTGCGGTACAGTCTGCTGTTCTGTAAGGACCGCTATCGGTCCACAATAGATAGGGTTGACGTGCACCACTGCTGACCGCTGCCCTATACTGCAGCAGTCCTTCAGCGGTATAGGGACTGACGTACAGTCTGCTAAACACTAATACACAACCTGCTTGGTCCACAAAAGTTCTTATAAGGACTGGTAACTTGGTATAGGGTGCTACGGTACATAGGCTTGAGTGCGGTACAGTCTGCTGTTCTGTAAGGACCGCTATCGGTCCACAATAGATAGGGTTGACGTGCACCACTGCTGACCGCTGCCCTATACTGCAGCAGTCCTTCAGCGGTATAGGGACTGACGTACAGTCTGCTAAACACTAATACACAACCTGCTTGGTCCACAAAAGTTCTTATAAGGACTGGTAACTTGGTATAGGGTGCTACGGTACATAGGCTTGAGTGCGGTACAGTCTGCTGTTCTGTAAGGACCGCTATCGGTCCACAATAGATAGGGTTGACGTGCACCACTGCTGACCGCTCACCTATACTGCAGCAGTCCTTCAGCGGTATAGGGACTGACGTACAGTCTGCTAATCACTAACACACAACCTGCTTGTTCCACAAAAGTTCTTATAAGGACTGGTAACTTGGTATAGGGTGCTACGGTACATAGGCTTGAGTGCGGTACAGTCTGCTGTTCTGTAAGGACCGCTATCGGTCCACAATAGATAGGGTTGACGTGCACCACTGCTGACCGCTGCCCTATACTGCAGCAGTCCTTCAGCGGTATAGGGACTGACGTACAGTCTGCTAAACACTAACACACAACCTGCTTGGTCCACAAAAGTTCTTATAAGGACTGGTAACTTGGTATAGGGTGCTACGGTACATAGGCTTGAGTGCGGTACAGTCTGCTGTTCTGTAAGGACCGCTATCGGTCCACAATAGATAGGGTTGACGTGCACCACTGCTGACCGCTGCCCTATACTGCAGCAGTCCTTCAGCGGTATAGGGACTGACGTACAGTCTGCTAAACACTAATACACAACCTGCTTGGTCCACAAAAGTTCTTATAAGGACTGGTAACTTGGTATAGGGTGCTACGGTACATAGGCTTGAGTGCGGTACAGTCTGCTGTTCTGTAAGGACCGCTATCGGTCCACAATAGATAGGGTTGACGTGCACCACTGCTGACCGCTCACCTATACTGCAGCAGTCCTTCAGCGGTATAGGGACTGACGTACAGTCTGCTAATCACTAACACACAACCTGCTTGTTCCACAAAAGTTCTTATAAGGACTGGTAACTTGGTATAGGGTGCTACGGTACATAGGCTTGAGTGCGGTACAGTCTGCTGTTCTGTAAGGACCGCTATCGGTCCACAATAGATAGGGTTGACGTGCACCACTGCTGACCGCTGCCCTATACTGCAGCAGTCCTTCAGCGGTATAGGGACTGACGTACAGTCTGCTAAACACTAATACACAACCTGCTTGGTCCACAAAAGTTCTTATAAGGACTGGTAACTTGGTATAGGGTGCTACGGTACATAGGCTTGAGTGCGGTACAGTCTGCTGTTCTGTAAGGACCGCTATCGGTCCACAATAGATAGGGTTGACGTGCACCACTGCTGACCGCTCACCTATACTGCAGCAGTCCTTCAGCGGTATAGGGACTGACGTACAGTCTGCTAATCACTAACACACAACCTGCTTGTTCCACAAAAGTTCTTATAAGGACTGGTAACTTGGTATAGGGTGCTACGGTACATAGGCTTGAGTGCGGTACAGTCTGCTGTTCTGTAAGGACCGCTATCGGTCCACAATAGATAGGGTTGACGTGCACCACTGCTGACCGCTGCCCTATACTGCAGCAGTCCTTCAGCGGTATAGGGACTGACGTACAGTCTGCTAAACACTAATACACAACCTGCTTGGTCCACAAAAGTTCTTATAAGGACTGGTAACTTGGTATAGGGTGCTACGGTACATAGGCTTGAGTGCGGTACAGTCTGCTGTTCTGTAAGGACCGCTATCGGTCCACAATAGATAGGGTTGACGTGCACCACTGCTGACCGCTGCCCTATACTGCAGCAGTCCTTCAGCGGTATAGGGACTGACGTACAGTCTGCTAAACACTAATACACAACCTGCTTGGTCCACAAAAGTTCTTATAAGGACTGGTAACTTGGTATAGGGTGCTACGGTACATAGGCTTGAGTGCGGTACAGTCTGCTGTTCTGTAAGGACCGCTATCGGTCCACAATAGATAGGGTTGACGTGCACCACTGCTGACCGCTGCCCTATACTGCAGCAGTCCTTCAGCGGTATAGGGACTGACGTACAGTCTGCTAAACACTAATACACAACCTGCTTGGTCCACAAAAGTTCTTATAAGGACTGGTAACTTGGTATAGGGTGCTACGGTACATAGGCTTGAGTGCGGTACAGTCTGCTGTTCTGTAAGGACCGCTATCGGTCCACAATAGATAGGGTTGACGTGCACCACTGCTGACCGCTCACCTATACTGCAGCAGTCCTTCAGCGGTATAGGGACTGACGTACAGTCTGCTAATCACTAACACACAACCTGCTTGTTCCACAAAAGTTCTTATAAGGACTGGTAACTTGGTATAGGGTGCTACGGTACATAGGCTTGAGTGCGGTACAGTCTGCTGTTCTGTAAGGACCGCTATCGGTCCACAATAGATAGGGTTGACGTGCACCACTGCTGACCGCTGCCCTATACTGCAGCAGTCCTTCAGCGGTATAGGGACTGACGTACAGTCTGCTAAACACTAATACACAACCTGCTTGGTCCACAAAAGTTCTTATAAGGACTGGTAACTTGGTATAGGGTGCTACGGTACATAGGCTTGAGTGCGGTACAGTCTGCTGTTCTGTAAGGACCGCTATCGGTCCACAATAGATAGGGTTGACGTGCACCACTGCTGACCGCTCACCTATACTGCAGCAGTCCTTCAGCGGTATAGGGACTGACGTACAGTCTGCTAATCACTAACACACAACCTGCTTGTTCCACAAAAGTTCTTATAAGGACTGGTAACTTGGTATAGGGTGCTACGGTACATAGGCTTGAGTGCGGTACAGTCTGCTGTTCTGTAAGGACCGCTATCGGTCCACAATAGATAGGGTTGACGTGCACCACTGCTGACCGCTGCCCTATACTGCAGCAGTCCTTCAGCGGTATAGGGACTGACGTACAGTCTGCTAAACACTAATACACAACCTGCTTGGTCCACAAAAGTTCTTATAAGGACTGGTAACTTGGTATAGGGTGCTACGGTACATAGGCTTGAGTGCGGTACAGTCTGCTGTTCTGTAAGGACCGCTATCGGTCCACAATAGATAGGGTTGACGTGCACCACTGCTGACCGCTCACCTATACTGCAGCAGTCCTTCAGCGGTATAGGGACTGACGTACAGTCTGCTAATCACTAACACACAACCTGCTTGTTCCACAAAAGTTCTTATAAGGACTGGTAACTTGGTATAGGGTGCTACGGTACATAGGCTTGAGTGCGGTACAGTCTGCTGTTCTGTAAGGACCGCTATCGGTCCACAATAGATAGGGTTGACGTGCACCACTGCTGACCGCTGCCCTATACTGCAGCAGTCCTTCAGCGGTATAGGGACTGACGTACAGTCTGCTAAACACTAATACACAACCTGCTTGGTCCACAAAAGTTCTTATAAGGACTGGTAACTTGGTATAGGGTGCTACGGTACATAGGCTTGAGTGCGGTACAGTCTGCTGTTCTGTAAGGACCGCTATCGGTCCACAATAGATAGGGTTGACGTGCACCACTGCTGACCGCTGCCCTATACTGCAGCAGTCCTTCAGCGGTATAGGGACTGACGTACAGTCTGCTAAACACTAATACACAACCTGCTTGGTCCACAAAAGTTCTTATAAGGACTGGTAACTTGGTATAGGGTGCTACGGTACATAGGCTTGAGTGCGGTACAGTCTGCTGTTCTGTAAGGACCGCTATCGGTCCACAATAGATAGGGTTGACGTGCACCACTGCTGACCGCTGCCCTATACTGCAGCAGTCCTTCAGCGGTATAGGGACTGACGTACAGTCTGCTAAACACTAATACACAACCTGCTTGGTCCACAAAAGTTCTTATAAGGACTGGTAACTTGGTATAGGGTGCTACGGTACATAGGCTTGAGTGCGGTACAGTCTGCTGTTCTGTAAGGACCGCTATCGGTCCACAATAGATAGGGTTGACGTGCACCACTGCTGACCGCTCACCTATACTGCAGCAGTCCTTCAGCGGTATAGGGACTGACGTACAGTCTGCTAATCACTAACACACAACCTGCTTGTTCCACAAAAGTTCTTATAAGGACTGGTAACTTGGTATAGGGTGCTACGGTACATAGGCTTGAGTGCGGTACAGTCTGCTGTTCTGTAAGGACCGCTATCGGTCCACAATAGATAGGGTTGACGTGCACCACTGCTGACCGCTGCCCTATACTGCAGCAGTCCTTCAGCGGTATAGGGACTGACGTACAGTCTGCTAAACACTAACACACAACCTGCTTGGTCCACAAAAGTTCTTATAAGGACTGGTAACTTGGTATAGGGTGCTACGGTACATAGGCTTGAGTGCGGTACAGTCTGCTGTTCTGTAAGGACCGCTATCGGTCCACAATAGATAGGGTTGACGTGCACCACTGCTGACCGCTGCCCTATACTGCAGCAGTCCTTCAGCGGTATAGGGACTGACGTACAGTCTGCTAAACACTAATACACAACCTGCTTGGTCCACAAAAGTTCTTATAAGGACTGGTAACTTGGTATAGGGTGCTACGGTACATAGGCTTGAGTGCGGTACAGTCTGCTGTTCTGTAAGGACCGCTATCGGTCCACAATAGATAGGGTTGACGTGCACCACTGCTGACCGCTCACCTATACTGCAGCAGTCCTTCAGCGGTATAGGGACTGACGTACAGTCTGCTAATCACTAACACACAACCTGCTTGTTCCACAAAAGTTCTTATAAGGACTGGTAACTTGGTATAGGGTGCTACGGTACATAGGCTTGAGTGCGGTACAGTCTGCTGTTCTGTAAGGACCGCTATCGGTCCACAATAGATAGGGTTGACGTGCACCACTGCTGACCGCTGCCCTATACTGCAGCAGTCCTTCAGCGGTATAGGGACTGACGTACAGTCTGCTAAACACTAATACACAACCTGCTTGGTCCACAAAAGTTCTTATAAGGACTGGTAACTTGGTATAGGGTGCTACGGTACATAGGCTTGAGTGCGGTACAGTCTGCTGTTCTGTAAGGACCGCTATCGGTCCACAATAGATAGGGTTGACGTGCACCACTGCTGACCGCTCACCTATACTGCAGCAGTCCTTCAGCGGTATAGGGACTGACGTACAGTCTGCTAATCACTAACACACAACCTGCTTGTTCCACAAAAGTTCTTATAAGGACTGGTAACTTGGTATAGGGTGCTACGGTACATAGGCTTGAGTGCGGTACAGTCTGCTGTTCTGTAAGGACCGCTATCGGTCCACAATAGATAGGGTTGACGTGCACCACTGCTGACCGCTGCCCTATACTGCAGCAGTCCTTCAGCGGTATAGGGACTGACGTACAGTCTGCTAAACACTAATACACAACCTGCTTGGTCCACAAAAGTTCTTATAAGGACTGGTAACTTGGTATAGGGTGCTACGGTACATAGGCTTGAGTGCGGTACAGTCTGCTGTTCTGTAAGGACCGCTATCGGTCCACAATAGATAGGGTTGACGTGCACCACTGCTGACCGCTGCCCTATACTGCAGCAGTCCTTCAGCGGTATAGGGACTGACGTACAGTCTGCTAAACACTAATACACAACCTGCTTGGTCCACAAAAGTTCTTATAAGGACTGGTAACTTGGTATAGGGTGCTACGGTACATAGGCTTGAGTGCGGTACAGTCTGCTGTTCTGTAAGGACCGCTATAGGTCCACAATAGATAGGGTTGACGTGCACCACTGCTGACCGCTCACCTATACTGCAGCAGTCCTTCAGCGGTATAGGGACTAAGAGTTTTGTCACAGGGTCATTTAAAAAATGACATGCAGAGGAAGAGGCAGGCCCTTCCGCAGGGGTGGTAGGGGTAGGGCAGGAGCAACAGGCTTGAGCCAAAGTGGGAAGTTGCAGAAGGTGCGTTCAATTACTTTAAAGGATGCACCAGACTTGGTTGAGTGGCTCGCTCAGCCTTACTCTTCTGCACCCTCCTCATCCTCTCGATCTGCACCCTCTTCTTCACTCTCTGCTATGTGCACCCCCAAAGACACTACCACCAACAACACGACCACCACCACCACCACCACATACCTTCCGCTTGAGTCACTGGAATTATTTTCCGATCCATATCAAGAGGACATTTCTGATGCGCAGCCACTCTTGGTATTGGATCAGGAAGAGGAGGTAGCAACAAGCGCTACTCAGCAGTCTGACGCCAGTACCCAGATCAGCCCAAGGAGGAGGTTGGTCCCCGGTGTTGCTGCCTACTCTACTTATAGCGGTGGGGAAGGTGACGTTGATGATGACGTGTCTAGTGATGTCACGTGGGTGCCCACAAGAGAGGAAGAGGAGGGGAGTTCAGAGGGAGATATGGACCAGCAGATAGGGAGGAGAAGCAGCAATGACTTACATTGCACAGCAGGGACAAAGCAGACTGCAAATGTATCAGGAGCGAGTCATCGACCATGTACGGTCACATCTGGCGCTCCCAGGACACCGGCACATGGCTCCGCAGTGTGGGCTTTTTTTAACGTGTCCGCTGCTGACAATAGCGTTGCCATCTGCAATCTTTGCAGTCAACGCGTTAGTCGCGGTAAGCCCAATACTCACCTAGGGACGACCGCCTTAAGAAGGCACATGAGCAGCCATCACCGAGCCCAGTGGGAGCAACGGAACACACAAAGCCACACTGCAGGCTCTCACCGTCCAGCCTCGTCTTCTACTTCTCCTTCTCCTCTCTCCTCACAATTGTCCTCCACTCCACCTTCCATCACGCCAAGCTCACATTTTTCTGCAAAAAGGCAGGCTTCCGTGGGCCTAATGTTTGAGCGTAAAAAAATGATGACGCCGGATAACCCTCTTGCCCAACGGTTGGCGGCTGGCTTGTCAGAACTCATAGCCCGCCAACTACTGCCATATAAACTGGTGGACTCGGAGGCCTTTCGCAAATTTGTGGCCATTGGAACACCACAATGGAAGGTCCCAGGAAGGAAGTATTTCTCAGAGAAGGGCATCCCAGAGCTATATGGCCATGTTCAGCGGCAAGTGAATGTATCTCTGGCACACAGTGTCGGTGCCAAGATACATCTGACCACAGACACGTGGTCTAGCAAACACGGGCAGGGAAGGTATATCAGTTTTACTGCCCACTGGGTGAACCTTCTGACGGCCGTCAAGCATGTAACCCGTGGCACCCGTGTAGATTTGGTTTTACCGCCACGGATTGCATGCAGGCCTGACTCTTCTTCTCCTCCTCCTACTCCATCCTCCTCCCTCTCCTCCTCAGCTGCCTCCTCCTTTTCCGCTGCTAGCGTCTCTTCCACTGCACCGCCCAAGCTCCCCAGAACCTATTCCACATGCCAGGTGAGACGTTGCCATGCCGTGCTGCGTCTGTTGTGCCTGGAAGCAAAGAGCCACACTGGCCCGGCACTCCTTTCAGCTTTGCGTTCACAGGCAGATGAGTGGCTAACACCGCTCAATTTGACAGTTGGTAAAGTGGTGTGTGACAACGGTGCCAATCTGCTTAGCGCATTGAAACAGGGCAAAATCACGCACGTGCCGTGCATGGCACACGTCTTAAACTTGGTCGTGCAGCGATTCCTTGTCAAATACCCTGGGGTCCAGGACATCTTGCGGCAGGCAAGGAAAATCTCGGCCCATTTCAGAAGATCTTACACGGCCATGGCTCGCCTTGCTGACATTCAGCGGCGACACCATCTGCCGGTCAGACGTCTTATTTGCGATTGCCCGACGCGATGGAACTCAACCTTCTATATGCTTGATAGGCTGCTCCAGCAGAAACGTGCAGTTAACGTCTACCTGTATGAACTCTGCGAAAGAAACGGTTCTGGGGAGCTGGGTTTTTTTTCACCGCGCCAGTGGCTGCTCATGCGCGACACATGCAGACTTCTGCGGCCATTTGAGGAGATCACCAAACTGGTCAGTCGCAGCCATGGCGCCATCAGTGACATGGTACCTTATGCCTTCTTTCTGGAGCGTGCATTGCGTCGTGTCATTGATCAGGCTGTGGAGGAGCAGGAGCGGGAAGATGAGGAAGTCGCAATGCTGGATGAATTCCCAGGGGGGGCTACTCTATCTGAGACAAGTCAACAACAGGAGTCTGATGAGGAGTCAGAGGAGGATGGTGCCGGGGCGGATGAGCAGGAGCAAGAAGAGCATGCTTTAAACCTTTCTGGGATCCCTGTTGTGCGAGGATGGGGAGAGGAGAATGAAGAGGACGACATTATCCTGGATGATGAGCAGGAGCCAGGCCACCACACCGCTTCCACTTTAGTGCAAATGGGGGCCTTCATGCTCCAGTGTTTTAATAGGGACCCCCGTATAAAAAGCATGAGGGTCAAGGACCAGTACTGGGTGGCAACGTACTTAGACCCCCGGTACAAACACAAAATGGCGGAAATGTTACCGCCGTCGCAGAGGGCTGTCAGAATGCAGCACTTCCAGGCCTTGCTTCGAGAAATGCTGCATTCTGCTTTTGCGTGCGCTGGCAGAGGAGCAATTCCCACTCCCAGAGAAGGATTTGCGGGTACCAATCCAACAGCGCCTGCAAGAAGAGGCCGGTTTGAAGATGTGTTGGTGACTTCGGATATGAGGTCATTCTTTCAGCCGACCCATCGACAGGTGTCATCCGGATCCAGCATCAGGGAACGCCTAGACCGTCAGGTGTCCGACTACATTGGGTTAACGGCCGATGTGGACGCTCTGAGGAGTGATGAACCCCTAGACTACTGGGTGGGCAGGCTTGACCTCTGGCCAGAGCTTGCCCAATTTGCAATCGAACTGTTGGCTTGCCCCTCATCCAGTGTCCTGTCCGAAAGGACGTTCAGCGCAGCAGGGGGGATTGTGACCGATAAGCGTACTCGCCTAGCTCACCACAGTGTTAACTACCTCACATTTCTAAAAATGAATGAGGCATGGATCTCGGAGGAATTCAACACATGTGATCAGTAGACCATGTATATGTCTATAAACAATTTTTGGAATCAAGCACACAGACCTTCTTAATTCATTTGGCTCACTTCCCTGACCCAAAAAAGCACACCGTACTATATGCCCCTACCCTCCTCTTTGAAGAGGTTGAGCGGTGTCATATTTCTACTGGGGCTGCTTATTATGAGGGGTTCCCACCATCCCTGTGCTGTGCTGACTTCCTCCTGGGTGTTCTTATTATGAGGGGCTCCCACCATCCCTGTGCTGTGCTGACTTCCTCCTGGGGGTTCTTATTATGAGGGGATCACACCATCCCTGTGCTGTGCTGACTTCCTCCTGGGGCTGCTTACGGTGCTGCTGTCAGCGCTGTATGTCACGGAGCTGCTGTCAGCGCTGTATGTCACGGAGCTGCTGTCAGCGCTGTATGTCACGGAGCTGCTGTCAGCGCTGTATGTCACGGAGCTGCTGTCAGCGCTGTATGTCACGGAGCTGCTGTCAGCGCTGTATGTCACGGAGCTGCTGTCAGCGCTGTATGTCACGGAGCTGCTGTCAGCGCTGTATGTCACGGAGCTGCTGTCAGCGCTGTATGTCACGGAGCTGCTGTCAGCGCTGTATGTCACGGAGCTGCTGTCAGCGCTGTATGTCACGGTGCTGCTGTCAGCGCTGTATGTCACGGAGCTGCTGTCAGCGCTGTATGTCACGGAGCTGCTGTCAGTGCTGTATGTCACGGAGCTGCTGTCAGCGCTGTATGTCACGGAGCTGCTGTCAGCGCTGTATGTCACGGAGCTGCTGTCAGCGCTGTATGTCACGGTGCTGCTGTCAGCGCTGTATGTCACGGAGCTGCTGTCAGCGCTGTATGTCACGGAGCTGCTGTCAGCGCTGTATGTCACGGAGCTGCTGTCAGCGCTGTATGTCACGGAGCTGCTGTCAGCGCTGTATGTCACGGAGCTGCTGTCAGCGCTGTATGTCACGGTGCTGATGTCAGTGCTCTGTATTACGGTGCTGCTGTCAGTGCTCTGTATCTCCTGCACCCTCTTGTTTGCCTACCCTGGTCCCTGACCTTCCCTCTCCTCCATTGCCTTCATTAGCTCCATAGTCCTGAATTGTCAGAACAATTTCCCAAATAAAAAAAAAATGCTTGTAGTTATCGATCCCAAATTCACCTCATACATGTATTATGCTATTGTCCAGGTGGTGGGACTACGTGCTACCCCCTAATAATTACCCCGTGGCCGCAAATTCGACCTAAAGGTTTGCGAAATTCGCCTCCCATTGAAGTCAATGGAGCCCGCGGCGAACGGTCGTTTTCGCGAACGTTTGTGTCCGTTCGCGTTTCGCGTTCGCGAAACGTCCCGTCGGAAGTTCGTCCATCACTACCCTTGCCTATCACCTATGTGTTGGTGTAACTGTGGGAAAACAGGCCACATCCTACACATACTCTGGGATTGCCCTAGCCTGACCAGTTTTGGAGACAAACCGTTTGCATACTATCTTTACTACACAGATTTTCGCCAACTCAGAACCAGGTCTAGTTCTCCCCAATCTTCGTATAGCCATGTATCCACAACCCCTTAGACCAATAGTCACTCACATACTTCTTGCAGCTCACTGCTCTGTACTCAGGAAATGGAAGTCAGATGATTCCCCAAACGTGTCCGATATCAATTTATTATTTTTACAATTAATTAAACTACGTATACAAATGTCTGCTGGTGACCAACTCCCTCATACGTACCAAGTTCATCTAAGTCTGGTCAATCTGGATGAATAGGAGTAACCAACCCTAGGAAATACACCCCTACCAGACATAAGCAATTGGTTCTACACACCTGTTATACCTGGTTTAACAGTTTAAACCGAGTCCATACCTGTCATATATGTTATATACTGACATGAGTTATGCTCTATTGAATTTAACCTGCATATCCCTTGTTTGTGAAACCTTTATAAATCAATAAAAACTACTGATTTAAAGAGGGAGTCCGCCGTTTTTTTTTTTTTTAAAAAGCCAGCAGCTACAAATACTGCAGCTGCTGACTTTTAAAATAATGACACTTACCCGCCCAGCGCGCCCGCGATGTCGGCACCCGAAGCCGATCTCTCGATCGTCTCTCGGGTGCTGCCTCCGCCATCTTGGGTATGGGAATCAGGAAGTGGAGCCTTGCGGCTTCATTTCCCAGTTCCCTACTGCGCATGTGCGAGTCGCGCTGCGCAATAAGGATGGTCCCCGCTGTCTCTGGGATCTATGTGTTTCCCAGCAGGCAGCGGGGGACCTTCGGAAAGGGGCATAGATTCTGCAGAAAGGGGCGTACCTTCTGCAGAATCTACGCCGGAAGTGGGTGCAGATACCTGTACTGTACAGGTACCTGCACCCCCCTCCCCCCTTAAAGGTGCCAATTGTGGTGCCGGAGGGGGGGAGGGTTCCAATGAGCGGAAGCTCCACTTTAGAGTGGACCTCCGCTTTAAAAAATTTTTTAATAAAGTCCACAAAAGCAGTTGCTTCTCTTCATGGACTGTAACAGCAGTGACTTTAGTGCATGGGATCTGTTTGCATTCCTTCAGCCCAGAGTATACAGTTACAGTGCTTGAAGAGAAGAAAATGCTCTCCGAACCCCAGCATTGGGGGGGGGGCATGCACTGTGTACAGGTACATCACTTTGCCCATAACTCCTGACTGTCCCTGATTTCGAGGGACTGTCCCTGATTTGGAGCAATATCCCTCTGTCCCTCACAGAGGCGTACTAAGTAGGGGGCGGGGGGTGCGGCCCGCCCCGGGTGATGCACACTTGGGGGGGTGTCAGGCCAGCACCCCCTCCGCGATTATAGTGGTGGCAGCGGCGCGCTGCGGACAGGGCCGCTGATAGGCCAGCCAGCGGGTCACGGCCAGCCATTCACAGTGCGTGCGGGTCACGGCCAGGCCAGCCAATTACAGTGCGTGCGTCTAGTAGTACCGCCCCCCCGGCGCCGCAGAGTGATTCCTTCCTGTCTCTTCGCGTGTAGGAGCAGGAAGGCAGCGCCAGCGACTCACTACTCAGGCGAGCAGCGGATCTGGCTCTGCAGACTCTGAGGCATCGTCGTCATCTGTATTCTACAGTGCACACACAGGATCACAGGACACAGGACACACTCAGCATCGGGCGGCATCATCTGATCTACACAGTGAGTGTACACAGTATGTAAGTTGAGTGTTATATAGGCTTTCCATCACCCCCCCCCCCATTTGGCTACCAAAGTATAGGTTGGTCTAGAGCTATAACAAGATCTTTATATTATACAGTAATACAGTTCACAAAGATAAATAGCCAGAAAGGATGCTTATGTACAAGAAAGTGACATTTTTTAAGCTAATTTGAAATTTACAGATACGTGGCAAAAAAAAATGCAACCCCCCCCCCCCCAAAAAAAAAATCCTTCTCCTTAATGACAAATGATTATAATTACCGAACGTTGGTCGGATTTTCTTTAATGTACACCTGCTTGTAAGCCGCACAAATTCTATACAAAGCTCTATACCAGAGGCGTACTAAGTAGGGGGCGGGGGGTGCGGCCTGCCCCGGGTGATGCACACTTGGGGGGGTGTCAGGCCGGCACCCCCCTCCGCGATTATAGTGGTGGCAGCGGCGCGCTGCGGACAGGGCCGCTGTCATCAGTGCCACATATTAGTGCCTTCTGTCATCAGTGCCAAGTATCAGTGCCATTTGCCATCAATGCCACCTGTCAGTGTCATGTGCCATGCCATATCAGTGTCACGTGTCATCAATGCCACGTATCAGTGCCACCTGTCATCAGTGTCATGTGTCATTGGTGCCACGTATTAGTGCCATCTGTCATCAGTGTCACGTGTCATCGGTGCCATGTATTAGTGCCATCTGTCATCAGTGTCATGTGCCATCGGTGCCACGTATTAGTGCCATCTGTCATCAGTGCCACATATTAGTGACATCTGTCATCAGTGCCATATTAGTGTCACGTGTCATCAGTGCCCCGTATTAGTGCCATCTGTCATCAGTGCCATATCAGTGTCACGTGTCATCAGTGCCCCGTATTAGTGCCATCTGTCATCAGTGCCACATATTAGTGGCATCTGTCATCAGTGCCATATCAGTGTCACGTGTCATCAGTGCCCGTATTAGTGCCATCTGTCATCAGTGCCCCATATTAGTGCCATCTGTCATCAGTGCCATATCAGTGTCACGTGTCATTAGTGCCCGTATTAGTGCCATCTGTCATCAGTGCCCCATATTAGTGCCATCTGTCATCAGTGCCATATCAGGGTCACGTGTCATCAGTGACACATATTAGTGACATCTGTCATCAGTGCCACGTATCAGTGCCATTTGTCATCAATGCCACCTGTCAGTGTCACGTGCTATCTGCCATCAGTGTCACATGTCATCGGTGCCACGTACTAGTGCCATCTGTCATCAGTGCCACGTATTAGTGACATCTGTCATCAGTGCCACGTATTAGTGCCACGTGTCATCAGTGCCACGTATAAGTGCATTCTGTGCCACATATTGGTGCCATCTGTCATCAGTGTCACGTGTCATCAGTGCCCCATATTAGTGGCATCTGTCATCAGTGTCACGTGTCATCAGTGCCCCATATTAGTGGCATCTGTCATCAGTGTCACGTGTCATCAGTGCCATATCGGTGTCACGTGTCATTGTCCTGGTGCTCCAGGGCCTTAAAAAGTGTAATAGTTAGTCAACAATTATGATGTGTAATTTATGCTCCTAGAACATGTGATGGCGCTCCCTGCATGTTGGGCCTCTCTAAGTGGCCAGGCTGTGAAAAAGTCCCACACATGTGGTATCGTAATACTCAGGTGGAGTAGCAGAATTTATTTTGGGGTGTCATTTGTGGTATACACATGCCATGTGAGAGGAATGACCTATTACAATGACAATTTTGTGGGAAAAAAATCGTTATCATCTTTATCCGGCTCTTGGGACACTATTCCTCTCACTGACGCCAACAATGAATCACCATTCCTTCCATTGACACCAACAATAGGGCATGATTCCTCCTATTGACATAAATAATGGGGCACATTTCTTCCCACTGACATTAACGATGGGGCATTCCTACCACTAATACCAATGATGGGCGCTATTCCTCCCACTGACATCAATTATGGTGCACTATTCCTCCCACTGACACAACGTTTGGTGCCATTTCTTCCACTCACACCAACTACGAGGCACTATTCTTCCCACTTATACTACTTATGAGGCACTATTCTTCCCACTTATACTACTTATGAGGCACTATTCTTCCCACTGACACCAGTTATGGGACACTATTCCTCCCACTAACACCAATGTTAGGAACTATTCTTTCCACGGACACCAATGATGGGACACTTTTTTCTCCCTACTAATACAATTGATGGGGCACTATTTATTTTCCTACTAACCATAGGTGCTACATATTTTTTTTTTACTCCCAATGACCACCAAGCCTGAGGCACTGTTTACTCCCACTGATGCAGGGCATTTTCTAACACCACTGGCCACAGCCCCTAAAGTCTGAAGGATAGTGAACCCTTCCTTTTCTTAGAAAGTTTAGAGACCCCCCTGCTCTACAGCATTCTACTGTGCTGAAAGTTTCTGATCCTATACAAACTTGAAGTGGAGTTCCACCCACTTTTCCAACTTTGTTTAAAGGAAAGACAACCCTTTAAAAATTTTAAAACATTGCCTATGGAGATTTTTAAGTACCGTCATTTGTCGCCATTCCATGAGTGTACGCAATTTTAAAGCGTGACATGTTTGGTATCCGTAACATTATCTTTCATATTATTCAAAGCAATTGGGCTAACTTTACTGTTTCGTTTTTATATTTTTTTATTCCTTGAAGTGTATTTTATTTTTTACACAAAATTTGCGTTTGAAAGACCGCTGCGCAAATATTGAGTGACATAAAATATTGCAATGACTGTCATTTGCTTAAAATATATATATGTTTGGGGGTTCTAAGTAATTTTTTTGGTATAAATACACTTAGTAGGATATTGTAAATTTAAGCTACTGTGGACCCACTTATTAAGTTAAGAGGGTTATGGAGGTCTGGAGAGTGCACAATTTGAGTATAAGCACCAAAAGTGCATGGGATTTTGTATTAAGAGAAGGAGTTATTTTCTACTCCACCATGCACAGTTTGCTGGTGCACAACTGCACATGTTGAGATTTGAAAGAAGAAGCACTGGACTTTTTAGAGACATGTATTTGTGCTTACGTTCAAAGTATATTTTTCAGAAAACACCAATATGAAGCGAAATCGACCTAGTGGGTTTCAGCAACGAAAGATGAAGAAGGCAAAAGAACAGTCAGCTGAGGCAATGTCTGGATCCATTTTAAAATATGTCACACCTTCAACATCTACTGCAGTAGGAGAAAGTGCTGAAGGCATTCAGACTTTTGAATTCGAGAGAGAAATACCAGAAGTATCTTCTCAAGAGCATTCATATATAAAAAGGCAAGAATTGGAGAAGATCGACTTATCTTCAAGCAGTGAGAGTGATGTCGCGGAAGGAGATGCCTGAAGAAGCCTCCCCCAGCAAGACTCTGATGAAGAAGCAGAGCAGACTGATAAACTATCAGTTTATTCTGATGTTGCTGCTTGGCCAGTTCCAGTTCCAGATGAGTTAAGAGTGGACCTTATTAAGAGGGGAAGTGAACCTTTCCAAAATAGGGATGGGCCTTTCAGTGCTGTTGAAAGACGAGGAGAGAAATCGAAAGGGAAAAGTCGACAGCTCACCACTGCATGGTTCTATAAGGCTCTTCCAAATGGTGAGACAATTCTTAGAACCTGGATGGTGTACTCTCCATCAAAACAAAGTTTGTTTTGTTTTTGCTGCAGACTTTTTGCGCTTGATGAAAAACTAACTGTAACATCCAGTTTTGTTACCGGGTTTCAGTTGTGGTGGAAGCTGAATCCAAAGGTATCTGATCATGAAGCTTCTGAACAGCATCTTACATGCTTGGAGAAATGGAAGACCTTGAGAACAGGACTGAGGCTACAAAAATGTATTGATCATGTCCACCAAACAACAGTGGACAATGAGAAAAAGAAATGGAGGGATATTTTGCATCGCCTCTTGGATATAACCTTGTTTTTGGCTCACCAGAATCTTCCTTTTCGTGGTCATAGAGAGATCATGTCATCAGTAAATAAAGTAAACTTCCTGGAATTGGCAGAATTGCTTTCAAATTATGATCCAGTTTTAAAGGAACATTTCATAAGGCTGAAACGTTCTACCGAATCTGGGAAGAGAATGACCTCTTATTTCTCGCCAAAAATTCAAAATGAATTTATTTGTCTTCTGGGGAATCAAGTGAAAAAGAAAATAGTGGCTGACATCAAGAAAGCAAAGTACTTTGGGATTCTTTTTGACAGTACCCCTGATGTGTCACACATTGATCAGATGTGTGAAGTGATCAGATATGTTCATATTGAAGGTGATAATGTTGAAGTAAAAGAATCATTCTTGGGCTTCTTTCCTATTGCTGGAAAGACTGCTGCTGAGCTCACAGACAATATCCTGCAACATCTGGAGGAAGCTGGACTGGACATAAGCCTTTGCCGTGGTCAAGGATATGACAATGCTGCAACTATGGCAGGGATTTATCGTGGTGTTCAGGCAAAGATAAAAGAGATAAATCCCAAGGCTTTGTTTATCCCATGTGCAAACCATTCTCTGAACCTTTGTGGGGTGCACTCTTTTGGAAGTGTTGCTTCCTGTGTTACTTTTTTTGGAACATTGGAGAAAGTGTATTTGTTCTTTTCAGTTTCTACACATCGTTGGAAATTGCTGATGGAGAATGTAGGTGTGACAGTGAAAAGACTTTCCCAAACAAGATGGAGCGCTCATTATGATGCTGTGAAGCCAGTGAGGGCAAATTTTGAAAAACTTACTTCAGCCCTTGAAAAGCTGTGTGATCCCAAAGAAAATGTGGACACAAGAGGATCTGCTCAGATGTTGCTGCCTGCTGTATGCGATTTTACTTTTTTGTGTTATCTTTCTTTCTGGTGTGACGTTCTGGGAGAAGTTAATATCACACAGAACTATTTGCAAACAGTGGGACTCACTCTTGAAAAGTGCATTGTGAAGCTACATGCTCTAAAAGCATTTCTTGCAGGTCAACGAAATGAAATTGTGGAAAAGGCAATTCATTATGCAACTACCATGTGTGAGGAAATGGGCATTTCAATGGAGAGAAGAGGGCGAGTAAAGCTCCGGAAAACAATGCCAGGAGAGAAGGCAAAGGATGCTGGCCTCACATTGCCAGAGGAAATTAAAAGGGCTATGTTTGAGTGCCTTGATCGGTTTTACCAGGAGTTGGAAATTCGCACTAAGGCAATTGAAAATATCCTCTCAATGTTTGCTGTTATTCAGCCAAACACTCTGGTTGTTGCAACCGAAAAAGATCTACAGAATTATACTTCAAAATTGACTGAGGTTTTTGATGAATTCTCGAATGAAGACATCTATGTGGAGATTGAACGCCTTCGGAGGCATTTGGAAGCTGCCAAGATCAGTATTGAAGAGGCAAAGAAATGGACGGTTTTGCAATTCCTGCAGTTCATTATTAAATGGGATTTTTGTGACTCTTTGCCTAACTTGTCTCTGTGTTTTAGATTCTTTTTGACTCTCTGTGTGAGCATTGCTTCATGTGAAAGAAGTTTTTCAAAATTAAAGTTAATAAAAAACTACTTCCGCTCTACCATGCGTGAGACAAGGCTGACAAATCTGGCCATACTTTCAATCGAACACGAATATGCAAAGACGATTAACTTTGATGCAGTCATTGATGAATTTGCAGAACTGAAGGCTCGAAGGCAGAGGATGTGAATGACTCCTTTCAATATAGACTGAGCGGTCACTTTGGAGTTTGGATCTGTTTGCTTAAAATAAGCAGTATTATCTGTTCAGTAAATGTTATAAATAATTGAAATAAGTTTAAGTAAGTTAATAAGTTATTTTACAATGTTTTTTTTTTTTAAGTTGATGGAACGTTTACAAATTTGTGCAATAAATATTCTCGAGAAAATGAAAAAAAGTTGTGGGTGTTTTTTCATTTAAAAGTTGGGGGGGGGGTGACAGGTGTAGGATCCGCCCCGGGTGCCAAACGCTCTAGGTACGCCCCTGGTCCCTCATTCCTCCTCATTTGTCGCTCATTTTGGTCTGATCTGTATAGCTGTATATATAATGCACTTTTTATCTATTGAAAAGTGTTTTCCAGCACTAAACCTTTAACCACTTTCAGACCGGACCATTTTGCTGGTCAATGACCAGAGGTCTTTTTACAATTTGGCACTGCGCTGCTTTAACTGGTAATTGCGCGGTCATGCAATGTTGTACCCAAACAAAATTTGCGTCCTTTTCTTCCCACAAATAGAGCTTTCTTTTGATGGTATTTGATTGCCTCTGCGATTTTTATTTTTTGCGATATAAACGTAAAAAGACCGCAAATTTTGAAAAAAAATGATATTTTCTACTTTTTGTTATTAGAAAAATCCAATAAACTCAATTTTAGTCATACATTTAGGCAAAAATGTATTCAGCCACATGTCTTTGGTAAAAAAAAGGTCAATAACTGTATATTTATTGGTTTGCGCAAAAGTTGTCACATCTACAAACTAAGGTACGTTTTCTGGAATTTACGCAGCTTTTAGTTTACGACTGCCTATCTCATTTCTTGAGGTTCTAAAATGGCAGGGCAGTACAAACCCCCCCAAATGACCCCATTTTGGAAAGTAGACCCCCTAAGGAAATTGATAAGTGGCATGTTGAGCCCATTGAATATTTTTTTTTTTTTACACAAAGTTGTTACTAAATGATATATTGCTCACACATGCTATGGGCATATGTGAAATGACACCCCAAAATAAATTCTGCTGCTTCTCCTGAGTACGGGGATACCACATATGTGGGACTTTTTGGGAGCCTAGCCGCGTACGGGGCCCCGAAAACCAAGCACCGCCTTCAGGCTTTCTAAGGGCGTTACAGTTTTGAAGGCCATAAAATGCCAAGATGGCACAAACCCCCCCCCAAATGACCCCATTTTGGAAAGTAGACACCCCTAAATTTAGGGGTACACTAGTGAGACTAGGTAATAAATGGCGGGTGCCCTGAAACTATAAAAAAATAACTAACCAACCAGCGTCACCTGTAACAGTTATATGGTGATCACTGGTGAAAGGGTTAACTAGGGGGCAATCAGGGGGCTTTATGCGGTAGTATATGGGGGTCCCTGGCGCTATAAAAAGCTGCGGCGAACCTAAATACCTACCTGCCTAACTAGCGTCACCTGTGACACTAATACAGCGATCAGAAAAATGATCGCTTATTAGGCTGGGTTCACACTGGAGCGATGCAGGAACGCCACGAATCCGCAGCGGGTTCCCGCATCGCATGCCTCCCGGCGGCAGTTCACACTGCCCTATGCGAACTGCTGGGAGTGTCAGTGAAATGTTAATGACACCCCCAGATCAGTTCGCATATCGCAGTGCGATCTGCAAACTCGGATCGCATGGTGTGAACACCCATGCGATCCGATTCTGCTGCGGACCAAAAAAAGGGTCCCGTGCGAATTTGCGGCGGGTGCGGCGCGAATTCAGCCATACTATCTGTATGGCTGAACTCGAATCGCACAGAGATCGGATGTGATTTGCACTGCAGTGCGGTGCGAATCACATTCGTTCTCATAAACCGCTGCAATGTGAACCCAGCCTTAGTGACACTGGCGACGGGGGGTGATCACGGGGTTAAACCTTTATTGGGGGGGTTAGGGGGGTACATTAGAACTAAAGGGGGCTAACCCTAACTGCCCTAACAGTTATTACAGTCACAAATGACACCAATGCAAAAAAAAAAAATGACATCGGTGTCACTGTGACTGGGGGGCAGGGGTAATTGGGGGGGTGATCGGGGGGGTGTGAGTGTGCCTGGCATGTTCTACTGTGTAGTGTCGTGTTGGTGCAACTCACCGATCCTCTCTCCTCGGTGTCGGAACGAAAAATACCGACACGGAGGAGAGATTACATCACTTCCTCTCCTGTGTTTACATTACAGGAGAGGAAGTGATGTCACGGAGCATTTCCATTCGTCGGGAGCGATCGCGAGGGGGTGTCCATGAATGAATGGCCGCCCCCTCATCCCGGATCGCTCCCGAACGAATACCGACCGCCGCAGGCACCGAGGGGGGCCCGATCGGGCCCCCCACCCGCGGGACGGCAGGGACATATATATACGCCCATATGCCTGCCCGTGCCATTCTGTCAACGTATATCGTCGTGCGGCGGTCGGCAAGTGGTTAATCTGATTTCTGAATTGCTGCATTTGTAAATTCCAAAAGCCAATATAAAGGAATAGTAGTGGTAAAAAAAGCACTTGTGGGTTTAACCAATCTTGTATTTTTGTACAATTCTCCTTTAAGGGGGCGTGACAAGGGTTGTGTCCTATGCCTGCATACTTTTGCTGATAGGTGTCCCTCATTCCCATCTCAAAAAGTAGGAGGTATGGCTTTGCCTGTTCTTGCCACCCACAGTAAATGTACTGTGGGAGGTCGGCAAGTAGTTAACCTTGCTCTCTGTACCCCACTGCTGTTGTTTTGGCTTTTGGATTTTATCATATTTGAACAAAGTGGATTCAGATTTATTTTATTCCATGTTTTTCAGTCCTGGTGACAGTCACAAGCTTGATCTCTTCTACGTACTTCAGAGGTACAAGAGCCCATATAGGCACAGGGAGAACATGCAAACTCTTAAAAAATATATATATTCCAGAGTATTATCTTTCACTTTTGGGATGGTAAAGGTCTCTGACTACTGCTGCTTTATTTTTATTTTTTTCTATTAGCCCTTTAATGTGATAAAAACTCTTTCCCATGTCACTAAGTCACCTTGACTTGAATAGGGCTCCAGTTCACTCAGCAAACCTTGCAGTCACCCATGACATAACTACTCGCCTTTAAAAACATAACAAGACCTAATTCATATTATTATATTGTACTCTTTTAGCTCTGTTTGCATACAATGCCTGTTCCTTTCTGATTAGAAGCTTTTTGCACCTTTCATCACTGCTGTCATTCCGTCCACATTATTTTGCACACTTACACCTCATTAGTCAGTTTGTGATTTCTGACACTAATTACTGCTCTGATAACCTGTCAACTGCTATAAATAAAACATTTTCATTTCCAGGGCTACAGTAAGGGAGGAAAAGCTTAAAACTAGAACAGGTACTGCTGAAAAAATGGATTGCTCCTGAAAAGTAGAGACATCTGGTCAGCCTACTGGGGTCTGACAGAATACAATAAACACAACAAAGTGTATTCAAAGAGTGTTTGTAATAAGTACTGTCTATAGTGCAACATAATAATAGCTAGTCAGATTGAATTCTTGCTGGAAAATAACACTTGGAGAAAAATTGTTTAGAGGCTGTGCAACAATACCAGTGATTGCTGGTAAGAAAATTCACAAGTAAAGTTTGTGTAGCAGATAATGGAATTATGAAGAAATGGCAGTGGATGGACACTCAAACTTTGAACTTGTCAGGTCACCTGAGGCCAGGTGATAGATGCACACCGTTGGGGTCAGGAGTGCACTGCAAGGTAGTGGACCCTACGGCCGACTGTTGTGAATGGGAGTCTGGGTCGTAAAGGAGGGCAGGGCCACTGGAACACCAACGTGGATCCCACCGGGGTTAGAGCATACGATTCCCTAGGGTGTGCAGTCTAAGAGCCAGCAGGTTTTTACCAGAGCCTCTAGTGGCGAGGATGAACTGGGCTGCAACTGCCTCCAGGTCGCGACACCCAGAGTCCCCTAGCTCACGCCCACAGTAGGCAACAGGAGGATAGGGATAGTAAGGGAATAAGCCAAGGTCGGGGCCACAAGCAAACAAGGACAACAGAGTATACGCTAAAGGTTGGAGTATTTATTTTTGTTGTATCCTAATGCTGTTTTATTTATACAGTATCTTGTAAGAAAGAGAAAGAAAGAAAGAAAGAAAGAAAGAAAGAAAGAAAGAAAGAAAGAAAGAAAGAAAGAAAGAAAGAAAGAAAGAAAGGGAGAGAGAGATAGGAAAGAAAATGATAAGAAAAACAAAAAGAGGAGTGCACTGATAAATGGAATATCAAAAAAGGTATAAAAAAGCAGTACAGGGCATATATCAGGACTTCAAAATTATATGAACTTCAAAATTATAAGAGGCTATTCATGGAGCTCTGGGGGGGACCTATGCAGAGGGACCATGGTTTCCACATTATTTCAAAGGATTGGAAGGATTTTTGTTGGAGGGCTATAGATTTTTCCCATAAGAAGTGTAGGTGGGGGGTGTGTAACACCTCTGATGGGTTAGGGGCCAGATCTTGTTTCCAATGCCTGGTAATAGGTAATTTATCAGATAATAAAATATTCGCTATTATACCACGATACATAAGAGGAAATTTGTCAATACCCAGGTTGAGACGTGCCAATGCGGGGTTGGTAGGGGTTAGAATACCAGTTATTTCTGATATGATTTGAAGCATTTTCCACCAGAAGCTACAGATGCTGTCGCAAGACCATAAGATATACATAATATTACCTGGGGTGTTACATCCATGTCAACAAAGTGAAGAGCATTTGGAGAACATTTTGGCCAGTCTGCATGGGGTAAGATACCATTCAAGAGAGATTTTTAGAAGAAAGGAACAACCCACTATGTGGGGAGGATGAGGTCCGCATAGAGAGGACTTTGAAAATGGAAGATTACAGGTAGAGGGGCCAGGTCACCTATTCTAATTGACTGCACATCCAATGGATCAAAAGGGGCCGCATTAAGGCTAAGATACCTTTGACACTCATCACATTGAATATACGTTCGTTTAACTACCTCGCTGTGTTCTGTATATCACCCTGATATATGACCAACCAGCTCTCGTAAGATACTGCTTCTTTTGACCTGAGTGGGCAATGTCAGGGGGCCTCAATTTGATGCAATCTTCCGCAGTGTTCTGCTGTTATTCCTGCTTGTATAGCGCAGTATACATTGCACCAACCTTGTGCTTACCTTTTGAAAATATCCCCGACGAAGGGTTTGAAACCAGAAACGCGCCAGTTACCAGAATCCTTTCGGAGCTTGGAGAGTACTACTATGTAAACATATTTTTATGCTTGCTGTGAAGTTACGCTATGTTTTGTTTGTTTTTTGTGACATGTGTGAGTGATATAATTTCATATGTATAAATAAACACTTTTTACTCTATACTAGTGGCCTTTAAAATCCCCCATAGGGTGTTGTTCTATTCTTCTATACATCAGAGATGTGGCAACAGTACACCGCTTTCTGACATGGTGAAAACATATTCAGAGAGAGGTTTTTAAGGCTAGTCCCTAATGGTTTACACAATGTGTGATAGAGTGGGAGTACCATATAGCTTGGGTTCATTGGTGATCAGAAAATGAGGCTTGAAGATCCGATTCCCATTTGTTTTGTTTTGCTAAAATGTTATATATGAGAGAGGTTCCTTTTAGCGACTTTTGTAGGATTGGAGAAGAGCTGCCAAATTATGGGGTGAACGTTATTAGTGGAAGGAGGAAAGGTGGTCAAGAAACAATTGATATGGTATAAAGTGAAGAAGGTGGAGCGTGGGAATCCATATTTATATCTCTGGAGAGCCAAGATGCCCCTTGGGATGAAAATCTTCCAAAGAGTTAAAGTAAAAATTTTTCCAGCTTGCTAGTTTAATGTCTGGCATCCCTGTCTTGTACCATTGGATATGTTGAATGGTTTAGAAAGTAAACTTTTGCGTGTACACCTTGGCCGACGGAGAGGAATATAGTGCCAAGACAGCCGATAAGATCATCACCTAAAAAAACATATTCTGAAGAACTTTTGACATGTAGCCCCAAAGAACTCGGTTGAACGCCTTCTCTGCATCTATGGAGAGCAGCAGAGAAGGCGTTCGGCTGCGCTCCGCAAAGTGCACAGTGTTGAGTACACGCCTAGTGGCATCAGAAGTGTATGGGAACAAAAGACTTTGTGGGAACAAAACTTGTCTGGTCTAGCTGGATCAAAGAGAATAGTAAATTTTTTAATCTCTGTGCTAGGATCTATGCATAAAATTTGATATCTGTGTTAAACCAAAAAATTGGACTAAAGTTAGCCAGACAGTCGGAGTTTTTCCTTGGTTTGGGAAAAGTAACAATGTGCGCTGTCAACATCTCTTGTGGGAAGGTTGTTCTATTTGCTGCAGCATTAAATAGTGTGGTTAAATATGGGCTTAGGAGGGAGGAAAATACTTGATAATATTCATTGATAAATCCATCAGGGCTGTGGGATTTCCCACATGGTATAGATTGAATTGCATTTTGTATTTCCAATTTAGAAAGGGGTTTAGTTCCTCAAGATCAGCAGGATTCAAAGAGGGAAGTTTGAGCCCTTCTAAGAAGGCAGAGATCGCATCAGATGAGGGTTGGATAACTGAGGGATTATCTTTTATGTTAAAAAGGTGCCCCATAATAATCTGCGAACGTGCCTGCAATTTGTTGGGGGTTTGACACTTTCTGTTTAATGACAGGGTAAGAGAGGGAGGGAAATTTTAGTTTTAATTCTGCGGGAATTTAGTCGGGAGTCTAGAAATTTCCCCCGCTTTATTATGCAAGGAGTAAAATCCTAATCTGAGCTGGCGTAGTATATGCACATGTTTTTCTTGCAGAAGGGAAGCGAAGTTCTAGGCGAAGCTTAGCTAGCTGTGATGCTTTACTGGGGTCAGGGTTGATTTTGTGCGTTCTAATGTTTGCATATCTTTCAAAGTGCGTTGAAGTTTTGTGGAGTGGGCTCTTTTTGCTCAAGCCCCTAACTGAATTAGAATACCACATGCGTATGTCTTATGTGCATTCCATAGGGAGAAGATATCTATTTTGGGGGGTGTCATTTACAAGAAAATAGTCGCAGAGTCATTGAGTGAGCACATTATTCGTTGCTTGTTCTTTAATGAGTTTATTATTACACCTCCATAATAAGACGGGGCTAGGAAATTCTGAATCTGATATTGTTATGGATATAGTGGCATTGTCAGACCATGTAATGTCTGTAATTTCGGAAGAAGATATTTGTTACAGCAACCATTTGTCTACTAAGCATGGATCAATACGTGAGTAGCAGTTAAACCTAGGATAATGGTAAGGGTAATCTCGTTCTGATGTGTGAAGACATCTCCATGTAGCATAGATATCCTCATGCATCATGAGGTTAGGCATGGGAGATGTTTTCTGTTGGATGTAGAATCTAAAATGGGATCCACTACTGAATTCATGTCACCACACACTATCAAATTACCCTGTTTTTCATTGGCAATAAATTTAAAGAGCTTGTAAAAGAGGTTGCTCTGGTTGTAGTTGGGAGCATATACCCCCACAATAGTGTAAACCTTGTTATTAATTGTGCATACCAGAATTACATATCTACCACCATCAGCAATAAGAACACCTCTCTTTTTAGAGGAAAACTCAGCAGAAAAAATAAAGGAAAAGTCCTTATGTTGGAACTTCCGAGCAGCTGATGCCTTGAAGTGGGTCTCTTGGACATTGATTATATTGTTCTTGGATTTAGTGGTTTCTTCCCATAGGGAGAAGCATTTGGCAGGTTTAACCCATGGGCGTTGATAAATGGTTGGTGTTAGCCTTCTAGACCATGCATAGTTCAGGCCAAGGAGGGTTGAGTAGGACGGCTAGGTCTGGCTAAGGATTGTTGTGCCACATCCAATAATATTAGAACAAAAAAGGAAATTCCCCTGGTGGTGGATTTTTTAGGCACGTACACAAAGTAATATATAGCAAAGTACAAAATGTATTTAGCAGTATAAAATCATGCCGTGAAGAAAGAAACACAGCAATATACAAAGAATAGTAGATTATCCATACATGTTATCGATATAATTAACCACAGTGTAAGTTTCCCTACATGTTTTGGAGCCTTGGAATCTCCTTTTTTTTTTCTTAAGGTTGGGCGCAATAATTTGTCTGCCTCAGTGCCTTTCCTGTATGTGCTTGACGGACCCACTCCCTCTATGAGGCTTTAATATCTATGGCCATACAATATTCACCGTTTGTGCTGAATGCCACATTTTGATGGAGTTTCCAGAAGCTTGGGAGTCATTTACATGCATTTTTTGACCTATTCCTTTTGTTTTGTTTTTAATCAACGTTTATATACAGCACCATTTGTTGTTATGTAAGTATATCTAGATGTCTCCCTTTTCCTTCCCTTTGTAAACTTGTCCAATTTTTATAATGATCTGCTGTTTGTATTTCAATAGAATTATATTCCATACTGTATATATTGCCCTGAAGAAGGAGATTCCAAGGCTACGAAAAACGTAGGGAAACTTTTATTCTGTTAAATACATTTTGTACTTTGCTATATATTACTTTGTGTACGTGCTTAAAAAATCCACCACCAGGGGGATTTCCTTTTTTTTTCCTAATAGTTCAGGCCAAGGAACTCGGAAACTGATGAAGAACATTAATAAACATACCTTAACCACTTTCAGACCGGACCAATTTGCTGGTCAAAGACCAGACCACTTTTTGCGATTCGGCACTGCGTCACTTTAACTGACAATTGCGCGGTCGTGCGACGTGGCTCCCAAACAAAATTGACGTCCTTTTTTTCCCCACAAATAGAGCTTTCTTTTGGTGGTATTTGATCACCCCTGCGGTTTTTATTTTTTGCGCTATAAACAAAAATAGAACGACAATTTTGAAAAAAACACATTATTTTTTACTTTTTGTTATAATAAATATCCCCCAAAAATATTTAAAAAAACATTTTTTTCCCTCATTTTAGGCCGATACGTATTCTTCTGCATATTTTTGGTAAAAAAAATCGCAATAAGCGATTATTGATTGGTTTGCGCAAAAGTTATAGTGTTTACAAAATAGGGATAGTTTTATAGCATTTTTATTAATAATTTTTTATTATTTTTTTTTACTAGTAATGGCGGCGATCAGCGATTTTTATTGTGACTGCGACATTGTGGGGAACATTTTTGGGACCATTGTCATTTATACAGTAATCACTGCTATATAAATGCAGTGATTCCTGTGTAAATGACACTGGCAGTGAAGGGGTTAACTAGTGGGTGGCAGTGTAGGGGTTAAGTGTTCCTAGGGGTGTGTTACTAACTGTGGGGGGGTTGGGCTTTCATTTAGTGAACACTGATCTCTGCTCCAATCACATGGAGTAGAGATCAGCGTCACTAGTTGCTAGGCAGAATGGAGAAATGCTGTTTACAATGGCATTTCTTCGTTTGGCCGCTCCGTGAGACGATCGCGGGTATGCCCGCGGCGATCGAGTCCGCGGGTCCCGCGACCGGACTCACGGGGTCCCGACCAGATGGCAGGGCGGCAAATTTAAAGGTACATGTACGCCCATTTGCCTGCCCGTACGCCCATTTCCCTGCCCGTGCCATTCTGTCGACGTACATCGTCGTGCGCTAGTCGGCAAGTGGTTAAAGTAGAATTCTTTATGTAGTACTACTACTGGGTACTAAATATTACTTTCAGTGATTTTCTGTGATATTGCATGCTTTGTACACACAACCTAATGTTTTAGCCCTTGTACGCACGGAAATTACGACGGAAAATGTCTGATCGGACTGCGTTGTCGGATAATCCGACCGTGTGTGGGCTCCATTGGACTTTTTCCATCAGAATGTCCGACCAACAAAGTTTGAGAGCTGGATATAAAATTTTCCGACAACATGATCCGATAGGACTTTGTCCGATCGTTTGTAGAGAATTCCGATCGGACAAAGTGCCACGCATGCTCAGATCAAATTACAAGACCAAAGCTATTGGCTACTAGCCTGAATGTAGTCCCATTGTAACGTACATTGTAACGTACAAACGTCATCACGTTCCGAACGATCGGATTTTCTGACAACTTTGTCCGACCAGGTGTATGCAACACCAGTTTCGGACAAAATCCGTCTGAAAAAATCAGTCGGATTTTGTTTTCGGAATGTCCGACCGTGTGTACAAAGGCTAAGAGTTCTTAAAAAAGTTGAGACAATGAATACAAGACTCATCCTAACCAATGGTGCCTCTGAGGGTAGAGCTCAGTATTCTAGTTTATATATCAGTTTCAGCAGAACACTCATAGGTCAAATCACCTATGGGCTTCCATCTGAGACCTCTGTAATGAGATTTCCCCTCAGCATGTTGTATCCTCCTATCCTAAAAAGGTGCATTATCAGTGATCTGGTGATTACGATGCACTTTATCACTGCTTCAGATTTACTTGTTTAGTGTACATTTAACTTGTAAGGGTTTTTTTGGTTATTTAAAAAATTCTATACAGTATTACACTATGTGGACAATTCATTTCTTTCACATGATTATACTGGAGTCTTGCACAGTGTGACTAGAGTTCAGTGGAAGCTTTTGGTTGGAGCATTGGAGAACCAGTTTTAAACTAAAAGCATATGACATCTGTACTTGTGGTGAGTGCACCCCCAAAGGGGAGATTCCCTCACGTGGTGAAGTGTCTGGTGGATGGTGTTTTTAACAAATCACATCACAAGTTATAACTGGCCTTCATTTTCATTGACTCATATATGAACTTTACATGGAAGCTTGTCATTAGTTTTTATTTGACAAGAGCGCTGCTGCAATATTATCAAGGACTCTTTTGGTTTTGAGTGTTTTTAATATTTTTTTTTACATATGAAAAATATAGTCGGGATAAACCACCACACATTGGTACATTGCAACATATCTAGAAGGACAACGTTGATGAATTACTGAAAAACTGCAGGAGCGTTGCAAAGACCAAATGGCATTACGAGGTATTCGTAATGTCCCGTCCTGATATTAAATGCAGTTTTCCATTCATCGCCCCACTCGATCCTCATAAGATTGTATGCCCTTCTCAGATTGAGCTTTGTGAAAACTGTTGCTCCCTTGAGGCGGTCAAATAATTCCATAATCAACAGAATCAGGTAGGCGTTCTTAATCATGATGCGATTGAGGCCCCTATAATCGATACAGTTCACCAGTTCTTCTCAGTTCGCCACTCTTCTATTGTTACAAAGAAGAAGCCAGTTCCAGCAGGAGACTAGGATTTGTGGATGAACCCTTGAGAAAGTGCGTCGACTACATAGTCCTCCATGGATTTCTCATCTGAGACAGACAAACCCAGCCATAATGGTGCATGGCAACAGCTTGAAGGTCAATTCCACAATAATACAACCATTGTCGAGGCAAACTACAGGTTTGACCTTTGTCAAAGACATCGCTAAACTTGCAGTACTCCTCTAGCAAGGAGGAGAGTGATGAAATGCACAAGACCTTAGCCACTTTCTGAACATATGTTTTACTGCATTCTGGCGACCAGGAAAGAGCCTCAGCACAAAGCCAATCAAAGGAGGGCTTCTGTAACCAAGGATAACCAATAGCCACTGGGTAATGAGGAGAGGAAATTACTTGAAATTGGTGAAGAGCCCCTACGGTAAGGGTCAAAGGAGTAGTCTCATGTGTCACATGGGCAGTGTGTAGAAGTATCTCATCAACTGTCTCAGTGGTAAGTGGAGCGGCATAAAGATGCATCTATGAACAGGCCTGCAACCCCAGAGTGGATTAGAGCCTGTGTATCGATGGACAACTCAGACCAAGAAAGGGTAACCAGAAATAGAGGCTTATCCTTCAGGATAACTGGGGATGTAACAACGCCGCTGCATTTTTAACTTGCACATCTCCTCCCCACCCCCTGTGACTGGACAGTGAAAGAAAAAGCAGCACACTGATAAGCTCATCTCTTTGACATTCTGCTCTCCCATCCTATCAACATGGTCATTCCGTTAAAGCACAACTGATTGGCACTTTGTGCTGCATATCTCTCCCCTTTCTGCTGGAGAAAGATTTCAAGAAGCTCATACCATATCAAATCCAAGTACTTACACTCCTTCCTTTTAAAAAATAAATTTAATTATGTGCCCTTACATCTGCCTGGAGTCCAGTTTTAAGAGGAATCAAAATGATGTGATATTCTCATTTGGCTACAGCAGTAATGGACCAAACTGCAACAGATGGGCAGAACTCTAAGGCCGCGTACACACGCGCGGACTGTTTGCCCAACCTTGTTCGTCAAACAGTTTCGGCAAACAGTCCGCTCAAAATTTGCATGAGCGGACTTGCCCACACACGAGCGGACTGTTTGACGAACAAGGTTGGGCAAACAGTTCGCTCAACTTTTGAAATGAACGGACTCGCCCACTTAAGGAGGAGGCAAATCCGCCCATTTCGAGCGCGTGTACAGGTAGGCGGGGCCCGCGAAGGAGACGTCGCGGGCTCCGCCGCCTGGAATGGGCTTAAAGGGGAACCCCAACGCCGAAAAAAATCGGCGTGGGGGTTCCCCCAAAGTCCACACCAGACCCTTGTCCGAGCACGCTACCCGGCCGGCCCCCCCTCCTGAGCCGTACCAGGCCGCGTGCCCTCAACATGGGGGGGTGCCTTGGGGAAGGGGGGGCCGCGCGGCCCCCCCACCCCAAAGCACCTTGTCCCCATGTTGATGAGGACAAGGGCCTCTTCCCGACAACCCTGGCCGTTGGTTGTCGGGGTCTGCGGGCGGGGGGCTTATCGGAATCCGGGAGCCCCCTTTAAGAAGGGGGCCCCCGGATACCGGCCCCCCACCCTATGTGAATGAGTATGGGGTACAATGTACCCCTACCCATTCACCTGTGAAATAAAGTACAAAAAAAAACACAACACAGGGAAAAAATATTTTATTGCACAGCTCCGGGGGTCTTCCGTCTTCGGGGGTCTTCTCGCCGGACTCCTCCGCTATCTGTGTGTAGCTCTTTTACTAGCGGAGGAGTCCGGCTTTCTTCCTCCCCGCCGCCGGCCTCTTCTCCCGACCTCGGGGGTCTTGTCCCCCTCTTCGGTTCTTCTGCCGGGCCACCGCGCCTTCTTGTAGCTCTTTTACAGGCGGTGGCCCGGTCTTCTGTCGCCGCTGTCACCGCCGCCGCCGCCGCCGCCTTCCGTTCTTGTTCTTCTTCTTGTTCTTCTTCTTCTTCTCCTGGAGATGTTGACTCGACGATCTCTCCGGCCGGAATGCCAGGGACACGCTCCGCTGCCACTTATATAGTGACAATGGGGCGGTGTCACATGGTATATGTCACATGGGTTGGTCACATGGTGACCCCGCCCCCTTACGATGTCATAGTCCCCATGTGACATCAACCCATGTGACCAACCCATGTGACATATACCATGTGACACCGCCCCATTGTCACTATATAAGTGGCAGCGGAGCGTGTCCCTGGCATTCCGGCCGGAGAGATCGTCGAGTCAACATCTCCAGGAGAAGAAGAAGAAGAACAAGAAGAAGAACAAGAACGGAAGGCGGCGGCGGCGACAGCGGCGACAGAAGACCGGGCCACCGCCTGTAAAAGAGCTACAAGAAGGCGCGGTGGCCCGGCAGAAGAACCGAAGAGGGGGACAAGACCTCCGAAGTCGGGAGAAGAGGCCGGCGGCGGGGAGGAAGAAAGCCGGACTCCTCCGCTAGTAAAAGAGCTACACACACATAGCGGAGGAGTCCGGCGAGAAGACCCCCGAAGACGGAAGACCCCCGGAGCTGTGCAATAAAATATTTTTTCCCTGTGTTGTGTTTTTTTTTGTACCTTATTTCACAGGTGAATGGGTAGGGGTACATTGTACCCCATACTCATTCACATAGGGTGGGGGGCCGGTATCCGGGGGCCCCCTTCTTAAAGGGGGCTCCCGGATTCCGATAAGCCCCCCGCCCGCAGACCCCGACAACCAACGGCCAGGGTTGTCGGGAAGAGGCCCTTGTCCTCATCAACATGGGGACAAGGTGCTTTGGGGTGGGGGGGCCGCGCGGCCCCCCCTTCCCCAAGGCACCCCCCCATGTTGAGGGCACGCGGCCTGGTACGGCTCAGGAGGGGGGGCGCGCTCGCTCGCCCCTCTTTCCTGGCCGGCCGGGTAGCGTGCTCGGACAAGGGTCTGGTGTGGACTTTGGGGGAACCCCCACGCCGATTTTTTTCGGCGTTGGGGTTCCCCTTTAAGCCCATTCCAGGCGGCGGAGCCCGCGACGTCTCTTTCGCGGGCCCCGCCTACCTGTACACGCGCTCGAAATGGGCGGACTTTCCGAGCGGGAACAGTCCGCTCATTTCGAAAGTACAGCGGACAAGCCCACACACGGGCGGACTGTTCGCTCAAACACAGTTTCAGCGGACAGTTTTTCGGAATTTCCGAAAGACTTTGTCCGTCCAACTGTCCGCTGAAACTGTCCGCTGAAAGCCCACACACGAGCGGACTGTCCGCCCAAACACTGTTCAGCGGACAAGGTTGGGCGAACAGTCCGCCCGTGTGTACGCGGCCTAATATGTATTTACCACAGCTAGAAGCCCAGTAGGTATAGGAAACAAGCATGCTATTAGACGTGAGCAGTGCAATGGAAGCTCTACACATAAAACAATGACATACTGCAGTTGCCTTAATAGAGGATTGTATTGCTCACAAAAGCTTAGTGATGCACATTCAATCATGTGCAAAGTCCCATTTCTTTAAATTCCTCTGCACATGATTGGCTGTTCAAGGTTTTGTTCGTCTCAGGGAAAGATGGGTTGCTTTACTAAATCATTCCCACTGTTTCTAAAATGTATCCTAATTTTCATTTGCATGGTAATAAAAAAGCGATATGGATGCTGATAAAAGTGCTGAATCTTATGTGAAAGCACTTTATCATCTAGTTATGCCTGGAACAGCAATTGTAAATACAGCAGTGTATTTAGGTCATGGAGTGTTAAATACATTTATATGAATGAAAGGTTTGCTCAGCCAGCTTGCTGAAATAAGTAGCATTTTAGTATAATTCCCCAAAGCAAGCACTGTTCTGTTCAATATCATTTTTGGAGCAATCATAATGTTTTAAAACTCCTGCATGATTTTAACGTTAACATTCAATATACAGAAATGATAACATCATCAACATTACAAAAGCATCCTGATTCTTTTTTAACATGCATTTTTGCAATTTCATTTTTTGCGGAAATATAAATAATTAATTTTCTGTTCATAAGAAAGGAATAACTATAATTATGTTATAAGTAGATTCTCTTGACAAGTGATAACGCTCATTTACTTGTCTGATTATTTCCTGATAATCATGCTGTTCACTGCATAATCTGACAGTTCTGTGAATAATCACACTGCTCTGACATCACTCTCCTACACCATCATAAACAGCTTCAAATATGCAGCTTGCATAATTCATTTCTTTGCTTCCACATATTGTGCATGAGTATATTTATTGAACGTAATGAATTCATGCATCCCGGCACTGAATCAAGTGTAACCTTGATATTATAGTGTTCATTTAGCATACCAGCTCCTGTTATATCTTAACCACATTTTCTGTATGTGCTAGAAGGAAGCGAGACTCATTCAAACCTCCACTGACTCATCATGTCTGAGCAAGTGTGGAAACAATTTAAAAACAATGGATACTGCCAACTTATTCCAACCAGTAGAGACTGACAGGAAGAAGTGAGAAACTTAAATCTGTCACATTTAAGGTAGGATATGGTGCTGTGAACTGGTTTATTACAAAAAAAAACTTTTTAAAATGATGGTATTATCTATTATCTATGTATTATCTACATGAAAAATAATTTATTAGGCTATTTAGCGTAAAATTAAAACACTATGGATTTCTTTTTATATTTCTTTTATGTTTACTTGTTTATAAAGGTTTATATTATTTTTGCTATTTATTGATATCATTTTTTTGTGATTTAATTTTCATTACTTACATATTTACAATTTACTGTTTCATAAGTACTGTTTATGCAATGAAGACATTGGATTTATTTGGTATTTATTAAACAGACATTGTATTGTCACTATGCTTATATATCTGTGATTATTTTTTTATAATCAGGTATCCTATTGTATATACTGTATTTATTGCAAACACATTTACAAAATCCCTATATAATATATAACCAAGAAGTGGTAGCACATTTGTAAAACAGGGTGTTGAAGCAGACGATTGTTTGGATTTGTATCTGATAGACATGGGCGCCGTCAATAAATTTGTTTCATTCTGTTCCGTTACGGTTCTTTTAAAATTAATTCGTACTTCGTATTTCGTGTCCGAAATTCAATTTCAATTTGTACGAAATACGAATTGTCGTTAGGTTAGATAACTTGTACGAACGTTCTTTACGATGAATTTAAAGGCAAAAATATACCTCAATATGACAGTAGATGCTGATGGAAGTTTGGTTTTTATCCGAAATATGAAATTCCGTTGAAGAATTTCCTATGCGAAATACGAATTTTCGTTAGATGAGGGGCTCCCACCATCCCTGTGCTGACTTCCTCCTGGGGATTCGTAAACAAAAGTTTGTATTTCGTACAAAATTCGGACGCATGGCAATTCGTATTTCGGATCCTCCCGAATGTACGAATTTAGGGAAATTCGTACGAATTTGAGATTCGTATGAAACTAATTGCACATGTCTAGTATCTGAACACATTGTCATTTGAAGATGTATGACATGATTTTATGTGTACATGAGATGTGTGTTTTTAAATATTTCGAAAATTTTTACCAAATAAGTTGCTTTTTGGCATATAATCATCCTTATTGATACATATAAATTCCTTCTATCTATGGTGGGCTCTTTTGATTTTTAACTTAAGATGGTACCTCTGAGGAAGTATTTAAGTTCTGAACCAGATTAAACGTCTTTATTTTTTATTTGGTTCTATTGCAATTATATATTGGTCTGATGAAGAAGCTGTAGCTTTGAAATGCATTACCATTCCTTGCCACTGTGAATAATCACATTTACTGTTCCTGTGAAGTCACGACCAGCTTCTTCTTGTTTCCTGCCTCCTGGTTCCCAGCATTCTCTGGATCCCTGTAAGATCACACCAGTGTCCCAGGCTGCAAAGGGAAGACTTTTATGAGACTCCAGGACTGGCGATTTTCACCACATACTGAACTCATCTAATTTAACCTACCGCAAGGAACCCTGAGAGGAAAACATATCAGGTCGGTGTACTGGGGTGAGTGGCCGGAGCGCCCCCATAAGCTAGCAAGATACACTACTATAAGGTGGATGTGTCCAACCCATCTGGTAAGGGTATTTATTTTTTCTACTTGCTTATAATTCAGTTCCAAGAGTCACCAAGGGCGGAGAACGTAGCAGGATAATTCACCCTGAATGCCATCTGCGGACTTGTAATTCAGCTTGAGACGCACCAGAGTGAATAATTTTTTGGGACTGCTCTCAAATATTTCATTAACTTTTGCATTTACTTGCTTGTATTGTCAGTTATGCACATTATTTACTTCTTTCACCCATTTAAATAGGTGCCTTCAAGCGCAGCACTTATTGTATTTATATTTATATATATATATATATATATATATATATATATATATATATATATATATTATATAAATTATGGACTTGAAAATGTACTAATACCCATATAGTTTCTAAAGCAAAGGGGAAAAAAAAGACATTCATTTTGTGTGTTGTATAATATTTACGTTAGTGACAATACAATGCCCGTTTAATAAATATAATGTTGTATGACTTGATTTTATGTATTATTATTATTATTATTATTGTGCAGGATTTATATAGTGCCAACAGTTTGCACAGCACTTTACAATGTAAAAGGGAGGGTCAAGTGATACAAAAGGTAATAACTCTGGGGGATGAGCTAATGAGACAATAGAAGTATATTTGTTAGGTGGAGTCAGGATAGGCTTCTCTGAAGAGAAACGTTTTCAGGGATCCCTTAAAAGTGTATAAAGTAGGAAATAGTCAGACAGATTGGGGTAGGGAGTTCCAAAGCATGGGTAAGGCCCTGGAGGTGAGCATGGAAGAAGGTAACAAGGTAACTAGAGAGCAAGAGGTCTTGGGGGAAAATGAAGAGAACCATTTTTCTGGTATATTGAGACTAGGTTAGTGATGTAGCTGGGGCTAACTTGTGGATGGCTTTGAAAGTTATTGTTAGTATTTTTAATTTATTTTGTTGAGTGAGTGACAGCCAATGGAGGCAGTAGCAGACACCGAGTGGTTTGTAAGGTAGATGAATCTGACAGCCGCTCCTATTCAGCTCCTACTCAGCTCCTACTCAGCTCCTACTCAGCTCCTACTCAGCCTCTCAGAGATATTCTTTAAGATTTACTGGAAAAATTGTGAACACTTTATCTGGGGCCAGAAATTATCCAGAATTGATTATGATATCCTCACCCTACTTAAACTGAAAGGCAGTATAGGTTTACCCATTATCTTTACATACTACTTGGCATGTCACTTAACCAGACTCATCGACTGGAGTGTACATGGTACATCAAAAGCCTGGGTCCAATTGGAAAATACTGGTGCAAGGGTGCCGCTATATCTGGCCCCCTGACTACCCCGGCGGAGTTACGGTGGAAAAATGTAAAACATGTTCTATTTCTAAAGTCTGCCGGATTTTTGGCAAGCAAAGGTCCGATGGAGCCCACACACGATGGAATTGTCCGATGGACTCGTTCCGTCAGACCTTTGCTGTCAAAAAGTCCGGTCGTGCGGACACGGCATTAGTTGCACATTGGCCTCATAAGCAAATATGTGCAGAACACTTCTTCCACAGGGGCTCTCTCATACCTTGCTTCCCAAAAGTCCACTGGATTTTTGGCAAGTAAAAGTCCGATGGAGCCCACACACGATGGAATTGTCCAATGGACTCGTTCCGTCAGACCTTTGCTGTCAAAAAGTCTGGTCGTGTGTACGCGGCATTAGTTGCACATTGGCCTCATAAGCAAATATGTGCAGAACACTTCTTCCACAGGGGCTCTCTCATACCTTGTGAGAGGCTCAAATTCCAAATGCTTGATCATACCTTCCCTTTTGGACATACGTTCAACTAATGCTGTGTACACACAAACAGACTTTCCAATGGACTAGGGGCAACCGACTTTTTGACGGAGGTCCAATGGACTTTCTGAACGAACGGACTTGGCCACACACCACCGGACTAAGTCCGTTTGAAAGTCTGTTCATTTTGAATGTGATGACATAAATGGGACTAAACAAGGAAGTTCAATAGCCAGTAGTCAACAGCTGCTCTTGCGTCCTATTTGGTCCGCCAGACTAGCACACAGACGAACGGTTTGCACACTAGAAAGCCGAGTCTGTCGGACAGATTTGAAACATGTTTTATTTCTAGGTCCATCTGGCTTTTGGGGAAAAAAAGTTCGCTGGAGCCCACACACGATTGAATTGTCTGATGGATTCTGGTCCGCCGGAAAGTCCGATCGTGTGTACGCGGCATTAGACATTTCTTTCATCATCTTAATACATCCAGAGCATGTTCCAGACCCCATACCCCATTTGAAGCTCTATTCCAGAACCACACTGCAACAACACATAATCTTCACAATTTAAACCCTCTTCTTTTCATAAAACAACCAAAAGTCCAGTAGACAGAGCCAGAAATGGGAAAAGCAACTCTCCTTGAATCTCTCTGATGAGGAATGGGAAAGAATTGGTAGCCATCTCCATAACGGCTCAGTGAATGTGTCTATGCAAGGAACAAACTACAAGCTATTTTCTTCCCTTGTCTGCTGAGCCCCTCCAGAGTGCCTAAGATAGACTCATTAGATCCCATATATGGACCTACTATCATAGAAGAAGTGAAGGCACATTCTACATGGTTTCTTACAATTTGATTTAGTTCTTACACTTATTGCTAGATATCTCACAAACCATTAAATATGAATCTTGTTCTCTTTTTTCAGTTGATATTTACTCATTTGACCACTTTATAAACTTAGCCCTTGTACACACGGTAGGAGATTTCGACAACCGAATCCGTCGGAGTAATTCCGACAGATTAATTCCGGAAGAGGTCTGGAAGTGATGTTGCATACACACGGTCGGACTAAGTTGTCGGAAAATCCGATTGTACATAATGTGATGACGTTATTTCGTTACGACGGGACTACGTTCAGGCTAGTAGCCAATAGCTTTGGTCTAGGAATTTGATCTGAGCATGCGTGGCACTTTGTCCGTCGGATGATAAGAGTATGTCCGATAGGAGCATTTTGTCGGAAAATTTTACCGGCAAGTTGGAAAAATTGGTCCGTCGGATATTCCGACGGAAACAGTCCGATTCAGGCCACACACAGTCGGAATATCTGACAAAACGGTCCGATAGGAGACATTCCGACGGAATCTCCGACCGTGTGTACAAGGGCTTAGACAACTTTGTCTGTTCTCCTCTTGGTGCAGCCCTTTTCGGTAGACTAAGGGAATTAGTTATTAGTTATTAGATATTGTTGACCATTTGTAACCTAATTGTGTTAACTTGCTAAAACATTCCTACTTCTGTGTACTAATGGGAGATCTAAACTCACAAATGCTAAGTGATTTACTGCTATCGTACTGTTGTGTTCCTTTTCTGTAACAACATGTATGTAAAATTCAATAAAATACTTAGAAAAGACAGAATCTGGCAGAAGCATTCATGATAGACTGAAGGGGGGATAGTCTATGTAAAGGAAAGCCAATTAGGAGGGAGGTGCAGTAGTTGAGGCAAGAGATGATCAGGGAGTGGATTAGGAGCTTTGTGGTGTGATTGGTTAGGAAGGGGTATATTTTGGAGATGTTTCAGAGGTTGAGGCAGCAAGCTTTGTAAAATGATTGAATGTGGGGACAAAAGGAGAGGTCAAAGTCCTGGATTACACCTAGCATGCACCTGGCACTTAGTACCTGGCATGCTGGGATGGTGTTGGGTTATATGTAGAGATGAGCCCGATGTTCGAGTCAAACGTACATTTGACTCAAACATCGGGTGTTCGCCTGTTCACCGAATAGCAAACAATTTGGGGTGTTCGCTGCAAATTCGAAAGCCACGGAACATCCTTTAACAATCTATGGGAGAAATCAAAAGTGCTAATTTTAAATGCTTATATGCTTGGTATTGTCATAAAAGGTGTTTGGGGTCCTGCCCCAGGGGACATGTACCAATGCAAAAAAAAGTTTTAAAAATTGCCGTTTTTTCGAGAGCAGTGATTTTAATAATGCTTAAAGTGAAACAATAAAAGTGAAATATTCCTTTAAATTTCATACCTGGGGAGTGTCTATAGTATGCCAGTAATGTGGTGCATTTTTCCCGTGTTTAGAACAGTCCCTGCACAAAATGAAATTTCTAAAGGAAAAAAAGTCATTTAAAACTACTCCCGGCTATAATGAATTGTTGGGTCTCAGCAATACAGATAAAAGTCATTAAAAAAATGGCATGGGGTCACCCCAAAAATCCCTACCAGGCCCTTTGGGTCTGGTATGAATATCAAGAGGAGCCTCGAACCAAAATTTAAAAAAAATATTGCGTGGAGGTCCCCCCAAATTCCATACCAGGCACTTCAGGTCTGGTATGGATATTAAGGGGAACCCTGCACCAATTTTTTTTTAAATGGTGTACGGGTCCCCCTCAAAATCCATACCAGACCCTTCAGGTCTGGTATGGATTTAAGGGGAACCCCGGGCCAAAATTAAAAAAAAAATTGCGTGGGGGTCCTCCAAAAATCCATACCAGACCCTTATCTGAGCAGGCAACCTGGCAGGCTGCAAGTAAAGAAGGGGGACAAGACAGCGGCCCCCTCATGAACCGTACCAGGCCACATGCCCTCAACATGGGGAGAGTGCTTTGGGGTAGCCCCAAAGCACCTTGTCCCCATGTTGATGGGGACAAGGGCCTCATCCCCACAACCCTTGCCCGGTGGTTGTGGGGGTCTGCAGGAGGGGGGCTTATCAGAATCTGGAAGCCCCCTTTAACATTGGGACCCCAGATCCTGGCCCCCCCTGTTTGAAATGGTAATGGGGTACAAATGTACCCCTACCATTTCTCAAAAAAGTATCAAAATGTTAAAAAACCACAAGACACATCTTAGGACAAGTCCTTTATTAAAAAATAAAAGAATAAAAAATGTCCCACAAAGTCCATTCATCTTCTTCTCTCACTCCGCCGATGGACTGAAAAAAAAGAAAAATCTACACTCCCCCACCGATCCGCCTCCATGGGAAGCACCCGCCGTAATGACCATCCTCTCAGGTGACAGTTCTTTTATAACTGAGGACGGGGCCACAAAGTGACATACCTGGGTGACCCCGCCCCGATGCATGGGGACTTCCCAATAGCTTCCCCGTGGTGTCAGGGGGGTGGGGCCTCCCATTTACATAAACGGGTGGCCCCGCCCCTCTGACACCATGGGAAAGCCATTGGGAAGTCCTCGTGTGTCAGTGGGGGGCGGGGATTTTGAGGGGGACCCCTATGCAATTTATTTAAAAAAAATGGTGCAGGGTTCCCCTTAATATCCATACTACACCTGAAGGGCCTGGTATGAAATTTTGGGGGACCCCCACGCATTTTGGTTCGGGGGGTTCCCCTTAATATTCAGACCAGACTCCAAAGGACCCCCATGCCATTTTTTTCAATGACTTTTATCTGTATTTCTGGGACCGACAATTCATTATAGCCGTGAGTAGTTTTAAATTACTTTTTTTCCTTTAGAAATGTCATTTTGTGCAGGGACTGTTCTAAACCCGGAACAATGTGCCACTTTACAGGCATACTAAAGACACCCCCCAGGTATGAAATTTAAAGGAATATTTCATTTTATTGTTTTACTTTAAGCATTATTAAAATCCCTGCTCCTGAAAAAATTGCCATTTTTAAAACTTTTTTTTGCATTTATACATATCCCCTGGGGCAGAACCCAGGTTCCCAAACAATTTTTATGAAAATAACTTGCATATTAACCCTTAAAATTAGCACTTTAGATTTTTCACATTCATGTCCCATAGACTTTAACGGTATTCACGTGTTCGAACAAATTTTTTGCCTGTTCGCATGTTCTGCTGCAAACCAAACCGGGGTGGGGGGGGGGGGGTGTTCGGCCCATCCCTAGTTATATGTACACAAGATCTGTATTTTATGCATTTTTAAAGTTGTTACTAAAAAATTAAATAAAAGATCTTCATATTAACAGTGTATATATACATGTTAAGTTGTTTGTTCTGTTTTATTTTGGCATACAGTCTTCCTCATTGGTACAGTTAAAGTCCTTCTATCTATGGTGGGCAGCTTTGATATATGAAATAAAGTGAGCAGGGTGCACATATGGAAGGTGTTTTGGAAAGAGGAAGCAATCCTATTAACCTGTCAAGAGCCTTGTTTGGTCTAAGTCTGACACGTTATACATGAATATAAAAGCAATCTCATACAAACGTTTGCCATTCTTGGTTGGTAAAGCAATTTTATCATGCTAATTGCTTGCACACCAAACTGTCAGAATTTGTAGAACAATGTATAAAGACTATGTGGGCTTGATTATAAAAGCTTTTTATTAAAGGATAAGTCCTCCTTAAAAAAAAAGTAAATACATTTTTTTGCAGGTAAAACATGTGCATTCAAAATTTTCTTGCTCAGGAGCCTACAGAGCGCAGAGCAATACACTCACGATCAGTTAGGCTCCTGCAGACACTTACTACAGATTTCTGCTCATACCTTCATACAGGCTTTCTGTTTGAAAGCTGTAGGATGTGTCAATGAACTAAGCCAGCTGCTGCAATAGTAGACGATACTTGTAATACATTCATTCAGAAAATCAGTCGGCAGGGCCCCGCACAGCCATGCTGTTTTTGAAATCTGACAGTAGGGTTGGGGAGAGGATCTGCTTCCCACTGTCATGGAAGGGGGGGAGGCAGTATCAGGGGAAGACGGGGACAAGTAATGGAGCATATTACACACCAAACCCTAAATATGGATATAATGTGTAACATGCCCAAACAGTTAACTTAGCTTTGAAGGCAAGTCCACATTTAATTTTATAGTCCATTGTTTTTAGTGTGATGTAAAAACACTATTAATAAATGTTGTACTCCAAAGCTCATCATGCACATTACAATCGGATTGCACAATTTCCTTTAGATCGATCAATACATTTATAGTGCAAGAGCTTGGCCATTAGAATATAAATTGATTGGATTAGATTAGGTAGGTATACTGTATATATTTCACAGTTTTGTAAGACCTAAAGTTGATTGTACAAAGATTGTATGGTCAGCTTTAGGGATGTCAGCGTAGCAAAGAAGACATATGGAATGATATTTAGGCTGAGATTCTCATATTTGGAGGCTGCCAGACTTCCTCACATACTGATACTAGCTTGTATGCCTATCAGCACCAGAAAGTCTTTAAAATGAGGTCCCCTCTCAAACCACTAGGCTCATCTTTCTGAGCCACCAACAAAACCAACAGCAATACTCCTGCGCATACGTGAATGGACCCAATAGTGACTGTTCCACCATGCCTATGTAGATGCTCCTCAGTAGCCTTGCTGCCCTCTAGGACTGGGGTTTTCTATACAGCACTGCAAAAATGCATAAAAGAAAGAGGGTGCACTGGCCTAGTGCATTATCCAACAAACATTTATTAAAAATGGCAAACAATAAAATCTACTCACAAACAAAGGTGATAAAATATGCTCATCAAGCTACAACATTTGGCTGAACACACCCAGACCACATGGAACCACAAGTGTGGGGGGGGGGGGGGGGCTAACCTTGGACTTTCCTTTGAAATGTGTCAGCTAGCAGGAACCAAGGCTAGGTCCCTGAAAGGTTATGTTAAGCATCCATCTTGTTTCTGTCAGCCATCTTAATATTCACAAACTTCCATTTCACAATATGTACAGTTTGAACACCCCTTTAACTTCTCAGATAACTGTCTCAACATGAGATTCTTCTAACTCGTGTGTTCTCACACACTTATCTATAACCTTCACACTGTTTCTCAGCATCTTTTAGCTACAGAAGGAATTATGTATCTTTTCTTATATTAATTCAGCTAGCTTAGAACAAAGAACAATAGCGTTTTTGTCTTGACCAGCTGTAATCGTCTTGATGTCTACTGCGCATGTCTTATTCTGTATGACGTAAAATATCCTATATCAATTGCTTTGTAATAACTCAATACAATTAGTTCTCGAAGGACGCCATGGTGTGTGTGTGGTTTTATTTGTCCTTTGAGAATTGATTCCAGATATATCTGAATTTATACAATACATTGGATCTAAGGTCTGAGAGGTTGAAGGGACCACCCTAGACACAGGATTAACCCTTACAGAACTGAGGGCTCGTCCCGGGATGGATGTTTATTTACCCTTAATGGACGTGGAAAGCTGCTACTTTTAACGGCTCAGTAAGTGAATTCTATTCTTATTGAGTGAAATTGACTTGCCGGGGTCCGGGTGTCAGGTGTGGGACTTGGCTTCCATCCCACAGAGATTGCTGTTGGGTTATAGAACCTCTCATAAGTATACATAAGTTGACCGGTCATGACCTTGGAGGTCATATAGTGTTTTGGGGACACTTGTAAAGGTTTTGGTGACCTTAAAAGAAAAGATCTTGGCGATCTTAGAAGAATAGGTTTTGGGGACCTAGAAAAATTTACAGAGTACTCTAGAGTTTTAGTTCTGTTCGGGACAGAACTGGAGACTTATGATCAATGTATTGTGTAAACTTTGTGTATGATTGTATAACTGCTTTTGCTTTAAATGTATCACGCTGAATGAATTGCGCTGAGTGTGTATATGTGGACTGCTATTTTGTTTCAGGACCAAAAGGCATACTTGGTGAGTAGTATTCCTGGAGGTTATAAAGTTTGGGTAAAGCTATTTTGGGAAAGGTAAACAGATTAATGTACATTGCAAGTTAAATTCATCTGTGGTTTAAATTTGTCTGAAACAAAACAGCAGCTCCATGAGCAAGATTGTGCGTTTATTGTATGTCTGAAATACTCTTGAACTTGTTCCAAATTTATTCTGTTACAGTCTTGAAGTGATTGTAGCTGTATTAGTATAAAAAAAGTATCACGGACAGTACTGATTTCTTTTTGGTAAAGGAATCTAAGTTGAGGTATTGTCTAATTGTCTGATTCACACCGTTGTCTGATTGTCTTCACCGCTAGGTGGCAGTCAAGCAAGTAAATTGTTTTGTTTTCATAGGAACACTAAATGTACAGAGCGATACCTAGTTAACCCTTAGGTGGTTCATATGGCAGGATGGACAGAAAGCCAGTTTGGGTATTCTGTCAACTTTGGATCCATTATTGATCCAGACTTTCCTGGGTAATCTCAAACCCCATTTAGTGGTCCCAGTCAAACAAATGATTACTAAATGGTCAACACTTTCTAGAACTGACTTTGGCAAAGCTCTTTCACAGAAAGATGCAGCAGGTTGTTTTGATATACCAAAGCCGTCCCCAAAATTTCCAAGGGAATACGAAGGGGAACTTTAGAGGCAGAGGAAATTTTAGAGGCAGATTTAAAGGCAGAAATGGAAGAGGGACGAGTCGCTCTAGAAACAATGGATGTTTCAATTGCGGTGCTGAGGATCACTGGGTGAGTCAGTGTCCTCACCCCACCCCTTCTCAGACTCCCGATTCCAGCTCTGTCCCTAACCAGACACAACAACCACAGGCATCCATCCAACAAGGTCCAACATTTCCAATCAAATGGGGAAATCAACAACAATGATGGGGCCCGGGGGGTAGTGTCCCAGCTTTTCCTTTTGTCTCAGATGATTTCACTGACAGTCCAATGGTTGCTATTTCAATAAATGGGAGACTCCTCCCCTATCTCGTTGATAGCGGGGCCACTAGGAGTACTATTTGTGAAGATCATTTCAGAGGCAAATGGGAACCAGCGGAACCCTCTTTGGGAATTAATGGGATACTGACAAAAACATATAGGACTCCACCCCTACCAATAGAAGATGATGAAGGGTACACCATATGCACACATTCTTTCAGGATAATACCAAGGTGTCCTGTAAATTTGTTAGGAAGAGACTTGTTTGGGCCACTAGGAATCACAATTAGAACCAACTCAGAAGGAGGTCTAGACATTTCCTCAGATAAAATCACTATAGTAGCATGCAAACCAGGTTCATTGATGCTGTCACAACAAAATAGTGAAGAAGATTTTGAGGATATAGACCCCCAGGTCTGGTCTACATCAGATCTGGATGTAGGACTTGTTTCATGCACACCATACAGGGCCACTCTCAAAGAAGGTGCATTTCCTATCTATCACAAACAGTATCCACTCTCTAAAGAAAAGATGGATGGCATAGTGCCAATGGTGAAAGAGTTTCTGCAGGATGGAATCCTGGAGGAAATTATTTCTCCATACAACACACCTGTTAACCCTGTAAAGAAGCCGGATGGCTCCTTCAGATTTGTACAGGACTTGAGGGCCATAAATGACCTCATAGTCCCAATAGCACCCATTGTACCTGATGTTCCATCTCTACTGTCCTCCATTCCAGCAACAGCCAAATGTTTTACTGTGATTGATTTAAAGAATGCTTTTTTCTCTGTCCTTGTAGACAAGGAGACAAGGCCACTCTTTGCTTTTACTGTGTCGATTGACCAACACAATCGCCAGTTTACCTGGTGTAGAATGCCCCAGGGATATATAGACTCACCTGTGGTCTATTCTATAGTACTCCAAGCCACCCTCAGGCCTTGGACTGCCCCTCATGGTTCTGTACTGTTGCAATATGTTGATGATCTTTTGATTTGTAGTTCTTCAGAGGAGGACTGCCGAGCTGATAGCCTATCCTTATCCTTGAAATGGTTACATACGTGTGGTCACAAAGTGTCTAAGAAAAAATGACAATGGTGTAAACAGGAGGTTGAGTACCTAGGGTTTGTGCTGTCTCCGGGAGTTAGGAAAGTCAGTCACAAAAGAACTGTTGCTATAGTGGGTCTGCCCCGCCCACTTACCAAGAAAGACCTGCTAACCTTTCTTGGAATGATTGGTTACTGCCGCCAATGGATACCTGACTGTTCTTTCTATGACAATATATTGAGACAAGCAACACTCTCTGAAATGTCTGATATTGTAAAATGGTCTGATGAAATGTTAAATGCTTTTACCATGTTGAAAAGTGCAATGGTTACCAGCCCGAGCCTCGGCCTCCCTGATTTTAGCAAAATGTTTCACTTGTTTGCTAGGGAAAATTGCAGAACCATGGCAGGAGTACTGGCCCAGGAACATGGTGGGAGACTGCGCCCTGTAGCTTTTTTCTAAAAGGTGGTTCCAGTACAGGTGCAAGGCATGCCTGCTTGTCTCGTTGAAGCTTGAAGCGTTGGCTTCTTGTTCTATGGTTGTAGAGTTGGCAGCACCATTTACCTTGGGCCATAACACTACTTTATATATCTCACACAGCGTTACCACATTTTTTAAAATTTTATATATTTAGCATATGTCAGCACAAAGATTGAGTGGGTATGAAGTCATCCTCCTGTCCAATCCAAACCTGAAAATAAAAAGTTCAAACATAAACTCTGGCCCAGCTCCAATTTTGAATGCCTTATTAGGTCTTAAAGGAGAACAGGATGACTTACCACCACCTCATGACTGTACACAATCAATACATCAGGACACTTCACCTAGAGCAGATATGCTTTCAGTACCAATTCCTACTGCACAAACAGTTTTTGTTGATGGCTCTTGCAGCAGACCGAGTGATAATGTCTATCATGCAGGATATGCTGTTGTCCAACTGCCGGATACTGTCCTCGAGGCCAATCCAATACCCTATCAGTCTGCACAAGCTGCTGAATTGATAGCATTAACCCGTGCATGCCAGCTGTTTGCAGGAAAAGAGGTAAACATTTACACTGATTCCAGGTATGCTCATGGTGTGGTTTGGGACCATGGTGTAATATGGCTTCGCAGAGGATATGTGGCAGCAGATGGAAAGAGCATCTCACACTCTGACCTAGTCACAGCATTACTAGATGCAATTCAGTTGCCTTCAAAATTAGCTATCATGCACTGTAAGGCACATACAGGCCAAATGACTGATATAGCCAAAGGTAATGCACTAGCTGACAGAATAGCTAAAGAAGCTGCATCTACACAAAAGGCAAACATTCAAATGCCCATGCTAACACCTCAGCCATGTTCCCTGAAAGAGACACATTGGCTCACAGAACTACAGGCTTTTGCCACCCCTGATGATATTGCGCAATGGAACTGTGATGGGATGGTACAAAAGGATCCTAAAACAGGATTAATCTGCAAAGAGGGGAAGCCGTGTATTCCTGTTGCTAGCGCCCCCCTGTTCATTGCACAATACCATGGACTGGGTCACAAAGGATGGCATGCCACATGTGAACTTCTAGATGCAGATTTTTTCATTGCAGGATTACCTAATCTAGTCAAAGCTTTTGTAAGGAGATGTGTCACTTGCATTAGGAACAATCCAACAAACCCAAAGAAATCAAAGCATGAACATCTTGAATACCCAACAACACCGTTTACCCATTTACAGATAGACTTTACACATATGCCCAAAGAAGGAAAGAAACAACAATATCTTTTGGTTATCGTGGACATAATGTCACGCTGGCCCGAAATTTTTGTCACCAACAATGAAAACGCACAAACTGTAGTGAAGATCCTCACACAGGAAATTATTCCTAGATGGGGGTGTCCATTGCAAATAAATTCAGACAATGGCCCAGCTTTCACAGCTAAAATATGCCAAGATCTTGTAAAAGTACTAAAAATAGACTGGAAATTTCACCTCCCCTACCATCCACAGAGTTCAGGAATTGTAGAAAGAATGAATAGAACAATTAAAGACAGGATAAGGAAAGCTACGGGTGGGAATTTTGGCAAGTGGAAAAAAGTTCTCCCAGCTGTATTAGCTGAAATCAGAATGACCCCTCACAGTGTGACGGGTTATTCCCCCTTTGAGGTACTCATGGGTAGGCCATTCCCCACACCATGGGCTAATCATCCCTTGATGGTAGAGAAAGGTGATTTGGAACAAATACAGGAGGAATATGTAAAAAAACTGATTGAAACTCTTGATATTGTCGAAAGAAGAGTTGCTCGCACCTCTCCTTCTTCTTCACAGGTACCAACCCACCCGTTCCAGGTCGGTGATCAAGTTGTGGTCCAGAGGCTTCAGAAAGGTCGAAAGCCACAAGAGGTTCCATTCGGACCAGTGACCAAAGTGGTAGCCGTCACCAGGACCGCCATCCTTACAGAGGAAAGTCCTACTTGGATCCATGCCAGCAGAGTAAAGAAGGTTGATCTAAGCCCAGGAATTCAAGAAAGGCTGAAAAGAGGTGAAGCAGGTGTTTTAAGTCCTCAAAAGACAAGCACAGACATAAAGGACAGTGATGTCACTCATTTCACCACAGACTTCTGGGAAGGCCTTTTGCCTTCTGGTGATGTTTCTACTTCTGATCTTTGTCCCAGTGTGGATAATAACTAACTGTATCTTTCATCCTGAAGACTTAGGTGCCTTGAAACTCATATGTGGTAAAAGCGAAATACACACCAACCATACTGACTTTCACCTCAGAAATCGCAGTAAAAGAGATGTCTCTAATGAATTGATCAAAGAAACAAGTTTTTCTGGAAAAATGTTACTGTTAAAATTTAAATATGCTTACGCTAGAAAGTCAGGATATGAAAAATGCTGGATTTGTAGTAAGTTGCACCCAGAAACTGCTAAAATCCCACTCTTAGCTGTCCCTCTGAACCTCAAGTCATTATTGGAAAATACTCTAGTCTTAAGTATTAAGAATGTCTCGGAAGGGTACCGCAATCAGAGTATTATGTTTTACACTTTAGGAAAGACACATGAACCTGAGTGGTGTGTTCAGTTAGGCAATACATCCAACGGAATAGGTATGTGTTCCAAGTCTGTATTTAACATTTCAAAGGGTATTCCCTTCCACACCAGTAACATTATCATGGGTCATATGTGTAGTTACAAAAATCAATCCCTTAACAACACCATTAGTGAACTTACTACATACAGGAACACAACCTCTGGGATACTTGTGAGTAAACTTGCTGCATTTGAGGCTGGAACTGAGCCCCAACGTAGTTCTCTAAGAAGTTTTTCATTGGGAAACAATACATATGTATGCTGTGCTAAAATTTGTTACCCATGGATCCCCGCAGGAGTGAAAGGATGGTGTTATTTAGCACAGTTGGTACCAGTCATGTCAGCCCTAGGCCAGAATCAGGAACATCACATACAAGTTACTTCAAGTCCAGTACATAGGTTAACTTATAAATACAAGAGAGAAGCCCCACCTATGTTTTCTACTTCAGATAAGTCATGGACATGGTTTCCATCCTGGACAGGATGGGGCATAACCATGATGGACAAATTAAATAACTACACTAGTTTAATAAATGATGTTATGGAAAAAAACTCCCAAGATATAGGACTACTCAATGTCGAGCTCAAAGCAATTAGAAGACAACTAGAGTTACACGAATTGGCTATTGAAAGCATGAGTGCAGCTCTGACAGGTTTATGCGAAATGACCCAAGATTATGAATGTTGTACATGGTTTCACAATACCAGCCTGGAAATCCCAGACTACTATGATGTTATTAATCAACACCGAACACAGGTAAATTAATGAATGAAACAAGCAAGGGACATAGGTAATTATGGATGGAACCCCTTTTCTAGTTTGGGTTTAGGTGGAATGTTTTCATGGTTAAAGGACATAGTGATTATGATTATCATAGTACTATTGTTAGGATTGATAGGCTACTTGATTTTCAAGCTTATTCTACTTTGTATTAGCAAGTGTACTACACCAGACCAACCTTCTCACGCATATACACAATATCTGCAGCTTTATGTAAAAGAATATAACAAACGTAGCAAGAACTGTAGATTTCAGGAGGCTGCGGATCTGTAGAAGTCATTCCATGACTTAAGAGGGGGTTGAAAGGTTATGTTAAGCATCCATCTTGTTTCTGTCAGCCATCTTAATATTCACAAACTTCCATTTCACAATATGTACAGTTTGAACACCCCTTTAACTTCTCAGATAACTGTCTCAACATGAGATTCTTCTAACTCGTGTGTTCTCACACACTTATCTATAACCTTCACACTGTTTCTCAGCATCTTTTAGCTACAGAAGGAATTATGTATCTTTTCTTATATTAATTCAGCTAGCTTAGAACAAAGAACAATAGCGTTTTTGTCTTGACCAGCTGTAATCGTCTTGATGTCTACTGCGCATGTCTTATTCTGTATGACGTAAAATATCCTATATCAATTGCTTTGTAATAACTCAATACAATTAGTTCTCGAAGGACGCCATGGTGTGTGTGTGGTTTTATTTGTCCTTTGAGAATTGATTCCAGATATATCTGAATTTATACAATACATTGGATCTAAGGTCTGAGAGGTTGAAGGAACACCCTAGACACAGGATTAACCCTTACAGTCCCCCCCCACACACACACACGCACACACACACACACACACACACACACACACACACACACACACACACACACACATACACACACACTGGTGGTTTCAGGTGATCTGGGAGTGTTCAGGCACATGTTGTGGCTTGATGAGTGTATTTTACCACCTCTGTTTGTGAGTGCATTTTATTGTTTCCCATTTTTAAATAAATGTTTGTTGGATAATGCACTAGGCCAGTGTGCCCTCTTTCTTTTATTCATCTTTCTGAGCACTGGATTTTTGCAAAACTAATTAGTGCAGGTAAGGAGTACATGTGGGGAGGCGTTATGCATACATTCTCTGTCCCTGGAGAAAATGGTAAATTAGTCCTTAGCAATATTAAAACACAATACTAACACATATTTAAATATAAACTTTATTTTAAAAAGCAGCACTCCCTCCTCCTTGTTCCTAAAAAATATTTTGAAAAACTGCTTTGCATTTTGTTCCCAAATTAGGAGGTTTTGGGGAAGTGAACGCTATTTGTAAGGATTCTAAGAACCCATTCACCCCAAATGCATTGACACTCATTTTTACAAGAGTACAAGCCTTGTGTTTTTACATGATTTGCCATGCCTTTTTTATGTTTACTAATGCATTTTTTCTCTAAGCAGTATGTATTTAAAGGCTTTTTCTTAAGGGAACATTTCATGTGCAGTCACTTCCTTCTTCAACAGGCTTCTCATAGCTAGCTATTGGAATTCCTTAGAATTTTTGGTATGTTAACAATGTTTGCTCTGACAGGTATTATCGTAGTGCTTGCCTTTACAAATTAGGATGATATACTTATCAGAGATGTCTTTCTGGGTGCATCATCTGATGACAAAAAGAGAAATTTTGGACCTTGTATAATGAACCTCGTGCTCATCCTGACAAGTTTGTTTTTTACCTACACTCAGATGCCAAGTAACAATTCCAAAATGCACAAAAAAAATATATACATTTTATTTTTACATTTACAATGGCCAGGTTCATAATAATAATGCCCCTTCAGAGCTCATTTTACAAACTGCTTGGTAGTGATAGACAGAAAGCACATCAGAATAGTAATGCCACTACGTAGTGGAAGCAAATACTTCAACTATAAGATGTATTTTTCTTTGGTCCTGCTAGCAGTTGTGGATGCACATTGTCACTTCACCTACATAGTAGTGAGGGTCTTATTAAAGCAGTAGTGATTTCTCCTTTCGAATCACTCTAAATTCAGACAGCAATTAAAGAACATACAACTCAATATAAGGCCTAGATCGGTGATGACGAACTTGTGGAATGTGTGCCACAGCTGGCACGCAGAGCCCTCCCTATGGGCAAGTGAGCTAGGTTGCCGGATCACTACCCGGGTAACATGACCTCTATCTGAGCTGCCTGTGATTGGTGCGCTGTGACAGACATGGGTGGATTGAAAATCCCGGAGTGTGCAGGGCGGTGATTGCAGGTAGAGGGAAATCCTCTGCCATGTCCTCCTGTTGGAAACTTTGCTACAGCTGATCTCAATCACCACGCTCAGTTGATGGCCATCACTAGCGCTACATAATGGGCGGGCAGGGAGGAAGGGGCAGTGCTGTGCTCGGTGGAGAGTGTGCGCTGGTAACGGCTTTACAGTGTACAGAGATTTACCATGTAAATGACTTTGGTTCTATAATCTGATGCCGGATGGGTTGGTGCAGTCTGAGCAGTGCTGGGGGTCAGTGCTACCCCTTGGAGAATGGGGATTTCTGGGGGCTCAGAGCAAGGTGCAAAGGGGAGAGGGGAGAGGGCGCTGCACCTGCCAGGGAGGGCAGGGACTCCTAAAAGGGTCATTACTGTAGCGGATCATGTGTGACCTGCTCTTGAGGATCAGACATATGGTAGGGTGAGCAGAGTTCTGTCCTCTGTGTTTTGACACACTGTTCTGTATGCCTGTTGCAGTAAGTCATTTAAATTGTATCTTTACAGACTGTGCCAAGCCAGGAGAATGGCTGCGTACACTATTGGTATCCTGGAAAAGAAATGGTCGATATTGCACTCAACCATCCAAATGACTCCAGAAAATGTTAGAGGTGTTCTTTATAGCTATGTAAGATTAATGGACTGCTATATCTTTGAGGACTAAAAGATAAACATAACCTTGAACAGGCTCAATAGAGAAATGGTAGTGGGTCATGGGATCTCCTAATCATCAGAGAGAAAAGTGAAGAGTATTTTAATCCCTTGCAGTTTTCCTGGCAGGAATGGTTTTCCTAGATTGTAAATTTTGTACAATAACAAGGCATTTCCCTGTTCTACCTAGCAACATGACAGGGATCTACTACTCCCAGTGATCAGGAGCAGTGATCTCTGTCATGTTCTAGTGAGCCCACCCCCTACAGTTAGAACATGCTGAGGGAACACAGTTAACCCCTTGATCGCCCCTCGTGTTTAACCCCTTCCCTGCCAGTGACATTTACACAGTAATTAGTGCATTTTTATAGCTTTATAAATGCCAATGGTCCCAAAATAGTGTCAAAAGTGTCTGATCTGTCCGCTGAAATGTTGCAGTCATGATAAAAATCTCTGCCATTACTAATAAAAAAAAAATTATTGATAAAAATCTATCTCCTATTTTGTAGATGCGAAAACTTTGGCACAAACTAATCAATATATGCTTTTTGTGATTTTTTTTTAACCAAAAATATCTAGAAGAATACACATTGGCCTAAACTGTGGAAGACATTTGTTTTTTTTATATATATTTTTGGGGGATATTTATTATAGCAAAAAGTAAAAAATATAGCTTTTTTTTCAAAATTGTCACCCTTTTTATAGTGCAAAAAATAAAAACCACAGAGGTGATAAAATACCATCAAAAGAAAACTCTATTTGTGGGGAAAAAGGACATCAATTTTGTACAACATTGCACCACCGCGCAATTGTCAGTTAAAGCGACGCAGTGCCGTATCGCAAAAAAAGGGCTTGGTCAGTCAGGGAGTAAATACTTCAAGGGCTGAAGTGGTTAATAAGTATATTAAATATGTAAAGTGCAATTGTTTGAGCTGCATTCAGAAATAGGAAGTATGCTCAGGTTTGGGTCTACCAGGGGTTTTACGATGAATTGTACATTGGGACAAGGTACCTTGCAAAAAGGGGAGGCTTTGCCATCCTGCCTTGCAAGCTATCCCCCAAATCTTGAAAGGCAAATGATATGGTCTGGTACAGGAAAGGGTCACATTCTTTTTTTCCTAGTCACCAATGCAGCATTAATGGAGAAGGATACGGGCTGATTTAATGAAAATACTATTCTGTATTTTTTATTTTTTTTTATAAATTACCTCAAATCGAAGTGGTAGAATTCACCACCTATAGACTTTTATGCTAATCACTGATACATTCTGGTTTCAAATAGCTGAATATTTTTAAGGGACAATACATTGTACTGTTTTGCTGGTTTTGTGTATTTTATTGCTAATTGATAATTATTAACATATAACAGAAAAAATACACATAGAAAATAAGGGGGAAAAAGAAGGGTTTACTAACTCTTTTTTTTATAAAATGAAATAATCATAATAACGAAAAGGACATACATTTATTTTTCTATTTAAATTTTTTTACTATTACTTAATTTCTTTAAGATACAGCATTGCTGGTTTACATTGTTCAGTCTCTGGGAAAGTGGGTTGTGTCATCAAAATAATTCCTTTTTTTGTCCCTTTTAGCCTTCAATGCATCCAGAAGCATTGGTGTATAGCACAGATATTGCCACAATTTTACATACTTACATACATTTGTTTCAAGCCTCTCAGCCCTCAGTGCAAGGTACTGTATGGCTTTCATGTCTGTATGCTGATAGGCTTGTGAGTGCAAGAGAACAGTACAAATGATAACGTAGTTTTAGACTCTTATCAGGTCAATGCAAATTAGTGTTAATCATGGTAATTAGCGCTAAAACAGTATTCACTATAGTGCTGGTGCAAAAAATACTCTCAAAAACAAATTTACTATAGCTCCCTGAAAACAAATGACTCTTGTTAAAACCATTACTATTGCACATGGAAATAATGTTTAGAGCATGATATAATTGCATAAATGGTACTGAAATATGTGGCATATTGTTTAACCACTTTCAGACCGGACCAATTTGCTGGTCAAAGACCAGACCACTTTTTGCGATTCGGCACTGCGTCACTTTAACTGACAATTGCGCGGTCGTGCAACGTGGCTCCCAAACAAAATTGACGTCCTTTTTTTCCCACAAATAGAGCTTTCTTTTGGTGGTATTTGATCACCCCTGCGGTTTTTATTTTTTGCGCTATAAACAAAATTAGAGCGACAATTTTGAAAAAAACACATTATTTTTTACTTTTGTTATAATAAATATCCCCCAAAAATATATAAAAAAATTTTTTTTCCCTCAATTTAGGCCGATACGTATTCTTCTACATATTTTTGGTAAAAAAAATCACAATAAGCGATTATTGATTGGTTTGCGCAAAAGTTATAGCGTTTACAAAATAGGGATAGTTTTATAGCATTTTTATTAATTATTTTTTATTCTTTTTTTTTTTACTAGTAATGGCGGCGATCTGCGATTTTTATTGTGACTGCGACATTGTCGGGGACCCATCAGACATTTTTGACACATTTTTGGGACCATTGTCATTTATACAGTAATCACTGCTATATAAATGCAGTGATTCCTGTGTAAATGACACTGGCAGTGAAAGGGTTAACCAGTGGGTGGCAGTGTAGGGGTTAAGTGTTCCTAGGGGTGTGTTACTAACTGTGGGGGGGTTGGGCTTTAATTTAGTGTACACTGATCTCTGCTCCAATCACATGGAGCAGAGATCAGCGTCACTAGTTGCTAGGCAGATTGGAAAAATGTTGTTTACACAGCATTTCCTCCATTCGGCCGCTCCGTGAGACGATCGCGGGGATGCCAGCGGCGATCGAGTCCGCGGGTCCCGCGACCGGACTCACGGGGGTCCCGACCAGCGCGGGAGCGTGCCGCGGGCGGCGCGCTCCCGATGGCAGGGCGGCATCGAATATTGGACGTACCTGTACGCCAATATGCCTGCCCGTGCCATTCTGTCGACGTACATCGTCGTGCGCTGGTCGGGAAGTGGTTAAAGATAATGTGCTTTTAAACTGTGTGAAAAAGTGATTTCTACACTGAAATATCTTTAAAAGTCTGAGAAGGGATAAAGTCCCCATCTCTTTACAACTAGGTGCCGACACAACAGAGCATGCTCAGACCTGCAAACAATTCTCATTTTAACTCCATTTAACATGACTTTTTTACCAAGAGTTATAGTAAATACCAAAATGAGCGCTGGGTTAAAGAGTGTTTTTTGGAAGTGAAAATGAGAGTTATGTAGCCCAATGCAATTTTTAGCCATTGATTCAAATGATATAATTGTAACTTCTCCAAATAAATGCTTTTCATGTTGAGATGAAATGTAACCTTCTCTCAAAGAAATTGTCTTTGCAACAATGTTGCCTTTGTTTCATCTGTTTTGTTTTTAAGAATGCTAGAATGTGTAATGTTTTGATGTTTTGGTAAAATATTTTTTCTCTGTCATTTTCACTTGTTGCTGTCCATCTCACAAAAATCCTTACCCAAACTGACACAGGTGTCTTTACAAACCACAAACAATACTATTGCTGATGTAAATTTAAAATGAGTCTAATTTTTTTATTATATCCAAAAGATCATAATTTTAGACCCGAAAAAGGGATATGTGTACCAACATCAGAAATAAAAATGTAATTTCCAAAAATCTGAGGGTAACATCACTATTCTACACTCACACACCAAGAACCACCAAATATAATGTAATTCCATTGCCTATATGTCCAAAGTAATGCAGTATTTATTTATGTGTATTTATGTGTAGGATGGTTCCACATGTGGCAGCTCAGTGGCTTAGAAGTAGGGATGACCCCACAGATTGAGTCGAACGTAAGTTCGCCTTGAACATCAGGTGTTCGTTTGTTCTAAAATTAAAAGCACATATGGGGCGTTCCTGGAAGATTCAAGAGCTTAGAAGCGCCCCATAATGCACTGCAAGATCGCACTGCATTGCTGTATGATGATTGGCCAAAGCATGCACCTGACCTGCATGCTTTGGCCAATCACAACGCACTCTGCTGAGAGAACCATAATTGACCAAAGACAGGGTGCCTTTGGCCAATCATGGCTCAGGGGGACTAAGTCCATACCCCGCCTATAAAAGGCTGCTTACAGAGTTACTGTGTGTAGTGTTGTTGTTGTGGACAGAGAGATAGCTTGACTATACATTTAGTGCTTACTCAATATTCAATGAGTGCAGGCAGTGTATTAATATATATAATAAATAGAAAGTTAGTTGCATGCTGCTAATCAATAAACTAACACTAAAAAGAAACTACTGTAAAAGTGAATGAATGCTACTGCTGTCACCTAAGTGTTTCCACAAGAAAAAGACGATAATAAAGAGAATGTGACAGCACTGCATATATAGTAATCTCAAAATAATAAATATAAAAATCAATGAAAAACATTCATATATGAATACAAATAAATAGAAATGATTCATTCCTTCAGATGAAGCCACATGGGAGGTGACGTAACTAGTAGAGGGGGAAGCCTGGCGGTGGAACTTGTTGCAACAAGTGAGAAACACATGATGGATTTTATATCAATGATTTTATATTCTTAAATAAATTTGATTTGAATGTTAGCTGGGATGGTGAGGTTCTGTTTTTAATCCCCTTGGTACTGCATCGGAAGCATCTCTGTTTTTATGTCGCTGTGGAACTATCGGTAAACACTGAGGAGCGTAAGTTGAACCAGCTCACTGGGAGGTCATTCCATTTGCTGGGGAGCTTTATTTATCTAGAGGGACCATAAGGAACTACACAGGACCACTGTAGAGCATTCCCCATAGGAGAGGTGCACAGAGTGTAAAAGTGTGTTTAACCCCGTGTCGGGTCTTGCAGTGAGGTGAGCGAGCATTGCACACGGTGGTGGGAGCACTGTTGTTGGTAGAGAATTGAAGCATGTGGAATGGTCACACATATTTGGACGTTTTTCATTGAGCACTATTTACTTGTATTTATTGATTGTTATTTTTCCTATGTTGATTTTTATATTTATTATTTTGAGCTTACTATATATGTAGCACTGTCACATTCATATATATATATATATATGTATATATATATATATATATATATATATATATATATATATATATATGGACACAAGGTATATTTCAAAAAACGGCCTATGATACACCACTCAGCGCCAAATGTAGACTACACCACAGATCTAAAAAATATATACATATATATGCCTACATATATGATAAATATAGAACCCAAAAATATATAGTCTGTCAGGTCTTTACAAACTACCAGACAGATCAATACGATAGCAGCGGTTTAAAAAGTATAATAATTATATAACCAGTAATACCAAAAATAATCAATATGAATCTGAAAATATCAGTATTAAAACAGCGCTCTACATAGAGTCCAAGATATTTTCATAAGAAGTTATATCTTAAACATTTAAAAGAAAGTCCTTAATGTGCAGAAAGGGTGATCGTAGTGATTTAATCAACGTTGCGAGGTGACCACGGTGGTTATATCAGAGTGCTGTTGACATCGCTTCCACCAAATAATGGGAGGATTTCACCGCATGCGATACATCCCCCTTAGGGGGTTAAACTCACCAGACAATGTTGAGAAAAAAAGCCTTAAGGAATATTCACTCTTTAGGTATACCAAAATTCATATGTCATCACTCAGGGGCCCAGCTTTCAGCAATGCTCCAAATTTATCATAAAACAAAGCAGAGTGTGCATATAGCGTCATACCGTTTTATTCAAAGACAAATTGCACAAGCTAATAAATTAACCCATTTAAATATCTGCGTACATTGTGAATATAAGTAACCAGCATTTAAAAATGAGTGTGTTTCACCGGGTTTCCAGACGTCAGGACCGTCCACCTGTGTTCCGTTGTGAACACTGTGGGTGACTTCCTTGTCTTTGGTTAGCGGTGGAGTGCACACATCACTTCCGGAGGCGTCGTGTAGACCAAGGGCTGACGCGTTTCGTCACTTCCGACTTCAACAGAGGGCGTTGCCACACGACGCAACAGGCAAGCTTATATCGCCCAGACTCCGCCCGTGGCAGCCAATTGCGTAATGTCCAGCCCACATGGCGCTGCACATCACCATGGTAACCGGACGCAATCAGCCCTGTCCACGGTTAAGGGGAAACATAAACAAGTAAACACACTCGATTGCCAGCCAGATAGCCAGATATTAACCATACCAGCACAGCAATCGTTACACAAGGAGCAACACATTAAGACAGGCAAATAGAGTATAAATTTAAAATCAAAAACAGGGATAAGAACATGGCTAGAATGAAACCCTCTATCAAAACTTAATTAATATAAAACATGCTAAAAACTATGATTTGGATCTAATATAAATATGTAGGGTGCATGTGCTCCCCTTCACATAGGCAATGCTTATTCAGACACAATATATGCATATTTTTTAAAAATAAAAAATGCATTATTAAGATACACATTATTAAAATACGTCCCATGCGGCACTAATAATGACACCAGTATAAAAAAGTGAAATAAAACTTTATATATAAAAAATAAAATTAGGGTACCCCTTTATTCCTAAATATGTTTTTGGACCCCATCTCAAAATCCGTTTATGATTTTGAAAAAGTGTCAGGCTATTCAGCACTGAAGATATTATAGAGCCACATCTGTTTAGATCTCATTTACAGGCAAACGATACTTATTAAATGATAAGGTGTCAAAATTAAATGATGCATATTATAGCAGAATTAAAACAGTTATAGCTATAGACTTCAGAGGAGAGGTAACAGACGTCTATGTACATAAGGTTATGTTAAATAGATGTTAGTGTTAGTGTAAACCAAACGAAACTGAAATATTGTGCTGTTCTGAACCCAACACCTACATCGTGTATACGATACGTTATATAATCATCAATCTATTACCAATATGCTAGATCCCAGAATCAGACTACAGATTGCATAACATTATATAAACAGACCCAGCTCGCTGGAAAATTAATAATCACTGATGAAGCAATTTATATCTAGGTCCACGTTTAACCCTTTTGGTGCCAAAGTGTCTGCTAAATATATCCACTCAGTTTCACGTTTAGATAACTCCCGTACTAAATTAGACCCTCTCTAGGAGGGTTTTGATGTGATCTATGCCCCAAAACTTCAGCCCTGATGGGTCCTGATTATGATAAATCTTAAAATGTAGGGATACATTATGATCCTTAAAACCTAATTTAATATTTGCAACATGTTCTGCTATTCTGATCCTTAAAAGCCTTTTAGTCCGGCCTATATAAATCAACCCACATGGGCATTGCATAGCGTACACCACATACGAGGTATTACAAGTAATGAATCCTTTAATTGTGAATTCCTTACTATTTGCAGTTGCCAAAAATCTGTCAATGGCTCTCATTGGTGTATTCACTTCTTTACAGGTCCTGCATCTTCTGCAAGCATAAAACCCATCTTTCTCCCAAAAAGGGGGAGGGTGGGTAGGAGGATCCAAAACTTTTTTAACTATTTTGTCAGCATAATCGGGGGCTCTTCTATATATAAAGCTGGGTTTTATGGGTAATACTGATTGAAGTGTTTTGTCCATCAAGAGGATATGCCAATGTGCTGAAAATATGTCCTCCACTTCCCTGTATTGTGCATGGAATCCAGATATAAAGTTCCATTCATGGCTATTGGAAGTCTGATTGGCAGTATTATCCTTCAAGAATTCCTCTCTTGGTACAGAGGCTATTCCTTCTATAACTTTTTCTAGTTGTTTGTCACAGTAGCCTTTTTCCAGAAAATTTTCCTTAATAATCTTTGCCTGGGAATTAAATTCGTCATCATTGGAACAATTCCTTCTAATTCTGGTCACTTGCCCTTTGGGAATGTTCTTTAATCACTTCCCGACCAGCGCACGATGATGTACGTCGACAGAATGGCACGGGCAGGCATATTGGCGTACATGTACGTCCAATATTCGTTGCCGCCGTGCCATCGGGACCGCGCCGCCGGCGGCGCGCTCCCGCGCTGGTCGGGACCCCCGTGAGCCCGGTCGCGGGACCCGCGGACTCGATCGCCGCGGGCATCCCCGCGATCGTCTCACGGAGCGGCCGAATGGAGGAAATGCTGTATAAACAACATTTTTCCATTCTGCCTAGCAACTAGTGACGCTGATCTCTGCTCCATGTGATTGGAGCAGAGATCAGTGTACACTAAATGAAAGCCCAACCCCCCCACAGTTAGTAACACACCCCTAGGAACACTTAACCCCTACACTGCCACCCACTGGTTAACCCTTTCACTGCCAGTGTCATTTACACAGGAATCACTGCATTTATATAGCAGTGATTACTGTATAAATGACAATGGTCCCAAAAATGTGTCAAAAATGTCCGATGGGTCCCCCACAATGTCGCAGTCACAATAAAAATCGCAGATCGCCGCCATTACTAGTAAAAAAAAAAATAATAAAAAATTATTAATAAAAATGCTATAAAACTATCCCTATTTTGTAAACGCTATAACTTTTGCGCAAACCAATCAATAATTGCTTATTGCAATTTTTTTTACCAAAAATATGTAGAAGAATACGTATCGGCCTAAACTGAGGGAAAAAAAAATTTTTATATATATTTTTGGGGGATATTTATTATTACAAAAAGTAAAAAATAATGCGTTTTTTTCAAAATTGTCGCTCTATTTTTGTTTATAGCGCAAAAAATAAAAACCGCAGGGGTGATCAAATACCACCAAAAGAAAGCTCTATTTGTGGGAAAAAAAGGACGTCAATTTTGTTTGGGAGCCACGTCGCACGACCGCGCAATTGTCAGTTAAAGCGACGCAGTGCCGAATCGCAAAAAGTGGTCTGGTCTTTGACCAGCAAATTGGTCCGGTCTGAAAGTGGTTAACCATACAGGGTGGTGGCCACTCTGTATGGGTAGATAACTATTTGAATCTGTGGGCTTAAAATAAGCCTTAGTGCCCAGTCTTTCGCCATGTCTATAGATATTGACATCCAGAAATTGATGTTTTCCATACTTATTTCACTCGTCAATTTGATATGGCTAGTGTTGTTATTCAATTCAGCAAGAAAGTCCATAAGATGACCTTGATCCTGACCATATAAAAATCAGGTCATCTATATATCGTCTATATAATAATAATTGTTGTCTCTTAACAGAAAAAATCTTCTTGTCCTCCCATTCTCCCATAAAGAGATTCGCTATACTTGGTGCCAACTTGGCGCCCATCGCTACGCCACGTTTTTGGGAGTAAAGTTTTCCAACATACCAGAAATAATTATGACAGAAGTCAAGGGCATTTCTTAAAAAGACTTTTTGATTATGCGTCAAGTCGTCTCTCTGGCTGAGTGCCCAATTAAGAGCCAGAATAGCATCATCATGTTGAATGATGGTATATAAAGATGCAACATCAGCTGTGACTAAATATACCTCATCTTTACCCGATAGGTCTACCTCTTCCAATAGTTGTAGAAGATTCTTAGTATCCTGAAGATATGCTTTTGTCTGTACTACACTTTTCTGCAAAAATAAATCCAAATACTGGCCCATTCTGGATGTAATGGAGCCTATCCCATTTACGATTGGTCTCCCAGGTGGGCATCGTATATCCTTATGGATTTTCGGCAAAGTGTAGATAGTAGGAATCCTACTACTGCTTGGAGTTAAATACTTCATCTCTCTACTAGTTAAGACCCCAGTTGAGACGCCGAAATTCACTAACGACTTCAGCTCATTCTCATATTGTTTAGTGGGGCATTTTCTAGTTTTTTATAGGTGTCCTCTTCCATCAGCATTTCTTTTAGTTGGTTGTGATAGAATTCTTTTGTAAGTATGACAACCCCTCCCCCTTTATCAGCGGGTCTTATGATCAAATCCTTTCTTTCTTCTAAACTCTTAATTCCTTCATGTATGTATCGTGGATTGAAATTTTTCTTGGGCTTTAAAGTTTCTAGATCACGCAAAACCAGATTCTTAAAAACATCAACTTGTTGATTGGCACTATTGGCAGGGTTGAAAAGTGACTTGTTACGTAATCCACTATCAGTATGTACTGATGAAATCGTGGTAACTGGTTGGGAATTTTTATTCAAAAAATATTTCTTCATATTAATTTTCCTCATGTATTTATGTACATCTATAAATACATTAAATGTATTTATCGGCCTTTTCAGGCCACACTTCAATCCCAAATTTAATATGTTTGTTTCTTTATGTGTCAGGGGGGCACCTGCTAGATTGAAAATCCCCCCTAGTCCTTCTCGCGCCTTCTTTTTCTGGACCCTTCGTCCTGCTCTGCAGCCTCTCGTTCGTCTCTCCTGTGATTCAGGGACTGCATTTTATTCCTTTCCCATTGCGTCTGTTCCCTCCAATGGGGTCCTTGCAGTAGATGGGTCTGCATCGGTGGTCTCCCTCTCCTGGGGTACCCTCAACCTCGTCCTCGCTTCTGCCAACCCCTTCCTCTCCCTAAAAAAGGACGTGGTGATTGTTGATACTCTCCACTGTCATATTGTAGTGGATTAAATCTGTTGTACACAGGAACCTGGTAATGGTTATTTTGTGTTGGATGTCTTTGGAGATTCGGAGATCTTCCTCTCGCCTTCTGTCCTCTCGTACTATTAGTCACATTCCTAACAGTGGATATATATATATACATTTTGCATCCTTCATGATTGGTCAAAGGCCCTTCAATTGGCCTTTGGCCAATCATGGCTCAGTGGGCTGAGTCCATGCCCCACACTATGTAAGGCTGCTTACACGGCAGCCGTACATAGTTTTATGAATGAGAGCAGCCAAATGGCCTTTGTAAAGAAAAAAATCTAATTTAAAACTGCTTGCTGCTGGTATGGGGTCTGGTATGGATATTAAGGGAAACCCTGCGGCAAACAAAAAATGATATGGGGTCCCCCCAAAATCCATACCAGGCCCTTTAGGTCTGGTATGGATTTTAAGGGGAACCCCGTCCCATTTTTTTAAAATGGCATGGGGGTCCCCCAGAAATCCATACCAGGCCCTTCAGGTCTGGTATGTATTTTAAGTAAAACCCCGTTCCAAAATAAAAAAATGCTGTGGGGTCCCCCCAAATTCCATACAGGACCCTTACAGTATATGAGCATGCAACCTGGCAGGCTGCAGGAAAAGGGGGGACAAGAGAGCACCCCCTCCTGAACTGTACCAGGCCACATGCCCTCAACTTTTTTGGGTGAATGTGTAGGGGTACAATGTACCCAATACCCATTCACATAGGGGGGGCCGGGATCTGGTGGTCCTCTTGTTAAAGAGGGCTTCCAGATTCTGATAAGCCCCCTGCCCACAGACCCCCACAACCACCAGGCAAGGGTTGTGGGGAAAAGGCCCTTGTCCCCATCAAAGGGGGGACAAGGTTCTTGGGGGGACCCAAAACACCCTCTCATGTTAAGGGCATGTGGCCTGATAGGGTATCCCCCCTCTTTTCCTGTGGCATGCCAGGTTGCATGCTCGGATAAAGGTCTGGTATGGATTTTGTGGGGATCCCCACGCCATCTTTTTTTCATTTTGGTGATGGGTTCCCCTTAATATCCATACCAAACCTGGAGGGCCTGGTATCTATTTTGGAGGGGACCCCCATGCAATGTTTTTTTAAATTTTGGTGCAGGATTCCCCTTAATATTCATATCGGACCCAAAGGGCCTGGTAATGGACTGGGGGGAAACCTATGCTATTTTTTTCAATGATTTTTATCTATATTGCTGGGATCTGACAATTCATTACAGCCACGAGCAGTTTTAGATTAAATTTTGTCCTTTAGAAATGAAATTTTGCTGTGGTACTGTTCTAAACACTGGAAAAATGTGCTATTTTACAGGCATACTAAGGACACCCCCAGGCATGATATTTAAAGGAATATTTCATTTTTATTGTTTCACTTTAAGCATTATTAAAATCACTGCTCCTGAAAAAAAGTCAGTTTTTAAAACTTCTTTTGCATTGATACATGTCCCCTGGGGCAGGGGACCCAAACACTTTTTATGGCAATAACAGGCATATAAGCCTTTAAAATTAGCATTTTTAATTTTTCATGTTCGTGTCCCATAGACATTAATGGCGTTCGCGTGTTTCTACAAATTTTTTGCCTGTCATCCCCACTTATGATAATTCTGCCATATAACTTTATAGGGGTTTTGGGACGAGGACTTCTGAACACAAAAAAGTTTAGTCATGCTTGTTATTAGCTTGATTTGTATCCCTGCATTTCATGTGATTTGTTAAATGTGTCTAATTTTTTGTGTCCTTGTAGATTGTAAGCCCTTTTGAGCAGGGCCCTTCTAATTATTGTCATTGCTGGAGCATCATTTCCATGCCTTTTTTTGTTTGGCCCAAGTACATTAATGTAACAAATGTTTATACTAATGTTGAAATAAAAAGTTGATTTTCTTTTTTTTATACATATACATATTTTAAAAGTGCAAACAATTTATACCCCTTTAAGTCTGTATTGAATCTAGTTGCATACAAAAGTATTTAGATATACAAGTCCTTGAGTAGAAAGTGTAATAGTGGAGAGGAGGGAGAAAAGTCCCAAAAGCCTAAAGAACAAAAAAAAAAACCTGCTCCAAAGCTGAAATTCAGAGCTCTACTAATTATTTTGTGGACTATGTAAGCCATGAAATAGGTCAACTAAATGTGAATTCTCTCTAAGCACAAAATTAAGAAAAAAAATACCCCAAAAAAACTGTTGTTTAAAAAAGAATTGGTGTGGGGTTCCCCCTAAAATTCATACCAGACCCTTTGGGTAGGAAGAAACAGGAAGGATACAGGTTTAGATGGATAGCTACAAGAATGATAATATTTTTTTCCAAATAAGTAGTTTAGGTAGAGTACAAGTATCAGTGTAATCATAAGTATACATTTCTGAAGACATGCCTTATTCTGCTTTGAATCTGTCCATATTTTCCACTGGGTGTCAACACTTTCCTCCTTCCGTCTTTATTTGTTAACAGAGATTCATAGGTGTAATTGATCTGTGTAATTTCAAGTACCAAGAGACAATGGGTACCTTGTTAGATTTCCAATTTCTGGCCACTAAGAAGATATGTGTGACCACTGTGCGAACGCAAAGAGAGAAAGTCTCAATACCTAGGTTTAGTTGGGCTACTCCAGGGTCTGGAGGTGTCAGAACTCCTGTAATTTGTGAAATGCACCTTAATAAACTTTTCCAGAAATGGGTAAGATGTTTGCAGGACCAGAACACATGTAGGATATTTCCTACTGCTCCACATTCTCTCCAACACAGTGGGGAGTTGGAACGAGAACATTTTGCCATTCTGGGAAAGTTCCCAGTGGTTTACACAGCTATTGGCGTTATGTATAGTTCTAAATGCGTGTTGCCATCTGGTCAGTGTGAAGGATTTACCTAGGTCTGCTTCCAATTTTTGATAAGGAAGGGGTTTAGTGAAGGTAAGCTTGTTTTGAAAAAGGTTACAGAAGAGAGAAATCCCTTTAGGAGGGGGTAGGTGACTTTGTATAAGATTGCAATGCTGCGTCTTCAATAGATATGGGGAAGGATTGTAGTGACTTCAGAAAATGGGAAACTTGAATATGTTTATAGAAGTTGGTGGGCATTAAGGCGAATTCTTTTTGGAGTACTTCAAATGTTTTAAGGATATTCTTCCCCTGCTTCTTCTTCTGGTCTTCTTCTTCCTCCGCCTCTGCTCCCGCCACCGACCCGCTGAACATGAAAATAATGACCCTTCTCCGACTCTGTGGCTAGCTGATCTGTCTGCTTCCATAACACATATTTCATATATAACTATGGGGTGTGGCCACTGGATGACATCAGCTGGAGACCCCACCCCCTTGTGATATCACGGCCCCATAATGCCCAGGCGTGGAAGTCTCAGAATGATGTCATCTACCCCATCGCAGCATCAGAGAAGGATGAAGCAGGGGAAGAAGAAGCTGGAGGAAGAAGGAGAAGGCCCAAGGAAGACCGGAGGAAGATGAAAGTAGAAGCAGGGGGAAGGAGAAGAGATTTTTAATAAAGGAAATGTCAAAAACCAATTATTTTTCTTTTGTCATATTTTACTACTTTTTTTGGTGAATGGGGGGATTGGATCTGCCTATCCTATCCAGACCAATTTTCAGCTTTCAGCGCTGTCATAATTTGAATGACAATTGCAAGGCCATACAACACTGTACCCAAATGAAATTTGTATCTTTTTTTTCCCCCATATAGAGCTATTTGGTGGTATTTGATCACCTGTGCGATGTTTTCTTTTAAATTAAATAGACCGAATAAAAAAAAAAAAAGTTTTTAAATGTTATAAACTGGTAATTTTTGTCCGTCATTGATGTACACTGATGAGGCGGCACTGATGGGCAACGATAAGTGGCAGTGATGGGCACTGATGGGTGGCAGTGATGGGCACTGATCAGTTACACTGATAGGCAGCACTTCTAGGTGGCATTGATAGGTGGCACTGGTGGGCATTGATAGGTGGCATTTTTGGGCATCCATAGGTGGCACTTGTGTGCATCGATAGGTGGCACTTGTGGGCACTGTTACTCTTATAAATGAGGCATAATTGCCTCTTCCTTTTCGGGACCGATGTCCCTTTAAGATAAGCCGGTGATCAGCTTTTTTGTTCTCCTCTGCTGTCAGCGTGAGGAGAAAAAAAACGATCACCAAGCTTTTGTTTACATCATGTGATCAGCTGATATTGGCTGACAGCTGATCACATGGTAAGGGGTCGGGACCAGCCCCTTACTTGGATCTGTGATCACCTGAGTCTCAGTGACTCAGTGATCACAGCGTGCGCATGCGCAGTGATGGACGTCATATGATGGCCTCCCAGAAATTCACATCCGCACTATGCCCGTCATTTGGCCATAGCGCGGATGCCAGGAGGTTAAAGGAGGCTTCTATATTCCGATAAGTACCCTGCCCGTAGACCCCCACAACCACTGGGCAAGGGTTGGGATGAGACCCTTGTCCCCATCAACATGGGACAAGGTGCTTTAGGTGGACTCTCCCCATGTTGAGAGCAAGCGGCCAGGTATGGTTCAGTGGGGCCCGGTATGGTTCACCCCCCTTCTTTCCTGGCCTGCCATGGCTGCTTGGTCAGATGAGGGTCTGGTATGAATTTTGGGAAGGACCCTACATCATTTTTTTTTTACATTTTGCCATGGAGTTCCCCTTAATGCCCATACCAGACTCGAAGGGCCTGGCATGGACTCAGGGAAGGACTGACCACACGTCGTTTTTTTACTTGATTTTTAATCTTCATTGCCGGGAGCCTGCAATACATTCCAGCTACAAGCAATTTTAAATGAAATTTTTTCCTTTAGAAGTGTCAATCTAAAGGAAATGCACTACTTCACAGGCAGACTAAGAGGACCCCCCAGGCAGGATATTTAAAGGAATTTTTCATTTTTATTGTTTCACTTTAAGCATCATTAAAAATCACTGCTCCTAAAAAAAACGTTTTAAAAAAAAAAAAACATATTTAATTGATACATGTCCCTTGGGGCAGTACCCGGGTCCCCATATACTTTTTATGGCAAATAACTTACATACAAGCCTTCAGTGAGAACTATGGATTTTGCAGGTTCGAGCCCCATTGACTTCCACTATTCCCGCATATGTGATCTGACAGGCATGTTCGTCGACAATAGTGCCATTTGCTATTTGCATGTACTCCCAGTGTCTGAGAGTTGAAGTCCTAATTGGTCTTAATTAAACATTATTAACCCGGAAATTGCAGGATCATAGGTTGGTGCTATAGTAAATTACCCCCTTAGTATTTCTTAGTTTAACATACTGAGGACGATAGCATAAACATTCCCTAGTAAACTATTTGTTAATATTCTTACTCCAGCATTTACGGTTTACAAATTTCAATGTTGCTGGCTCCTACTCTCTCAGTGATGCTTCCCGAAACTTCTGTTCTTCACAGAAAAGAGTTAACAGTGAACGGTGAAGTCTTGAGTCAGTGCGGTTTATTTACTAGAATTTAAGAATGCAAAATCTGGTGCATCTCTTCATAAAAACCAATCAGCTTGCAGTTTTTTTTGTCAAAGCTTAATAGAACAAGCTAAAGTTAGAAGCTGATTGACCACCATGCACAGCTGTACCATCTTTTGCACTCTGCAGTTTTAGTAAATCAACCCCAGTCTGTTAGCTTGGAGAAGGGAGGAAGGAATATCAGGAGAGTGTCTTACAAAACTAGGCTAGTGGGCTGTGTAGCTCTATTGATGCACAAATCTAGCCCCTGCATGCAAGGGTTGCTCAGTAGGACACTGCAAGAGAAAAGATCCACACTGATACATGAAACCTTGGGAAGCAGTAATGGCACCAGCTAAAACATGAACATAGACAAGAATTTGTTATTTTTCTCATGGTATAGGTAGATGATGTTTTAGGAATGTACAAAATAACAATGAGGGGAACTCTGCACTGGCCCATAAGTTAAAGTATGTGCATGCCTTCATTCACAGACCTTCAGTTTAAAACAGAGTAATACAGAACCACATCAGGTAAGGTATAACCAGGTATTAAAAAAAGGTGAAGAATATTTATTAAAACGAGGCACCCAGAGCATAATGAGTCCATGTTCTAAAATCTGTAAGCCCCTGTACACACGGTCGGAGATTTCGACAACCAAATCCGTCAGATTTTGTCCGTCGGATTTTGTCCGTTGGATCTTGTCCGAAACTGTTGCATACACGCAGTCGGACAAAGTTGTCGAAAAATCCGATCTTTCAAAACGTGATGACGTAATTTCGTTACGATGGGACTACATTCAGGCTAGTAGCCAATAGCTTTTATGTAGGAATTTGATCTGAGCATGCGTGGTCCAATCAAAATTCTCTACACATGATCGGAGTATGTCCGATCGGCCCAGTTGGTCGGGAAATATTTCCAACAAGTTGGAAAATTGGGTCCGACGGATATTCCGACAGAATCAGTCCGATGCATACCACACACAGTCGGATTATCCGACAACACGGTCCGATAGGACACATTCCGACGGATTCTCCGACCGTGTGTACAAGGGCTTAGAGTAGACTTAGGATAGGAAATACTGTAACAGCAACAACCTGACCCCACCACTCTGTAACTGATCATTATCTCTATGAAAACAATGATCCCAACAAAAATTGACTGTCATATAGGGATGAGCCGAACACCCCCCGTTCGGTTTGCACCAGAACATGTGAACAAGCAAAAAATTAGTTTGAACACCATTAAAGTCTATAGGACACGAACACAAATAATCAAAAGCACTAATTTTAAAGGCTTTTATGCATGGTATTGTGATAAGAAAATGTTTGGGGACCTGGGTCCTGCCCCAGGGGACATGTATCAATGCAAAAAATAGTTTCAAAATTGTTAATTTTTTCGGGAGCAGTTATTTTAATAATGCTTAAAGTGACGCAATAGAAGTGTAATATTCCTTTAAATTTCATACGGGGGGGGAGGGGGTGTCGTCTATAGTATGCCTGTAAAGGGGCACATGTTTCTCGTGTTTCGAACAGTCTGACAGCAAAATTATATTTCTAAAGGAAAAAAAAAAGTAATTTAAAACTACTCGCAGCTATAATGAATTGTCGGTCTGCAATACACAGAAAAATTAATTGATAAAAACGGCATGGGGATTTCCTCACAGGGGTACCCAGAACCAAAATTTAAAAAAAATGCGGGGGTCCCCCTAAATTCCATACCAGGCCCTTCAAGTCTGGTATGGATATTAAGGGGAACCCCGCGCCAAAATGAAAAAAAAAATGGCGTGGGGGCCCCCCTCAATATACATACCAGACCCTTCAGGTCTGGTATGGATTTTAAGGGGAACCTCACACCATTTTAAAAAAATGGCGTGGGGTCCCCCCAAAAATCCATACCAAAACCTTGTCCGAGCACACAGGTAGCCCCTCAAAGCACCTTGTCCCCATGTTGATGGGGAGAAGGGCCTCATCCCTACAACCCTCTCCCGGTGGTTGTGGGGGTCTGCAGGTGGGGGGCTTATTGGAATCTGGAAGCCACCTTTAACAATGGGACCCCCAGATCCCAGCCCCCCGTGTGAATTGGTGAACCCCTACTATTTCACACAAAAAGTGATGAAAAAGTTAAAAAAGACAAAAGACAGTTTTTGACAAGACCTTTATTACATTTTTCTTCTTTGCGCTTCTTCTTTCATCTTCTTTCTTCTGGTCTTCCTTCGGTGTTGTTCTTCTTCGCCATCTTCTTTTTCATCTTCTTCTTCCTCCGCTCTTCTCATTCCACATCTTGCCCCGGCTTCTTCTCCGCACTGTCCGCACGATCCGCCTCTGTGGAAGTCTTCAGCAGTGTGACGCTTCGCTTCTTCTGACACTTCTTAAATACCGGGGACGGGGTCACCTGTTTGCGTAAACGGTGACCCCACCCCCTTTGACATCACGGGGAAAGCCATAGGGAAGTCCCCATTTTTTTCACTTTTTTGTCACTCTTTTTGTGAAATGGTAGGGGTACATTTGTACCCCATTACCAATTCACACAGGGGTGGCCCAGGATCTGGGGGCCCCCTTGCTAAAGGGGCTTCCAGATTCCAATAAGCCCCCACCCACAGACCCCCACAACCACCGGGCAAGGGTTGTGGGGATAAGGCCCTTCTCCCCATCAACATGGGGACAAGGTGCTTTGAGGGGCTACCTCAAAGCACCCTCCCAGTGTTGAGGGCATGTGGTCGGGTACAGTTCAGGAGGGGAGCACTCTCTTGCCCCCCTCTTTTCCTGCAGCCTGCCAGGTTGCGTGATTGGATAAGGATCTGGTATGGATTTTGAGGGGGACCCCCATGCCATGTTTTTTTAAATCTTGGCGTGGGGTTCCCCTTAATACCCATACCAGACCTGAAGGGCCTGGTATGGAATTTAAGGGGACCCCACACATTTTTTTAAAATTTTGGTTTGGGGTTCCCCTGTGGGGAAATCCCCATGCCATTTTTATCAATGAACTTACATGTGTATTGCGGACCGACAATTCATTGTACTCGGGAGTAGTTTTAAATTACTTTTTTTTTCCTTTAGAAATGTAATTTTGCTGTCAAACTTCTAAACACGGGAAACATGCGCCCCATTACAGGCATACTATAGACACCCCCCATGTATGAAATTTAAAGGAATATTACACTTTTATTGTTTAAGCATTATTAAAATCACTGCTCCCAAAAAAAACACCGTTTTTAAAACTTTATTTTGCATTGATGCATGTCTCCTGGGGCAGGACCCAGCTCCCCAAACACTTTTTATGACAATACCATGCATATAAGCCTTGAAAATTAGCACTTTTGATTTCTCCCATAGACTTTTAAAGGGTGTTCTGCTGCTTTCGAATTTGCCGCAAACACCCAAAATTATTTGCTGTTCGGTGAACAGGGCGAACAGCCAATGTTAGACACGAACATGAGTTTGACTTGAACATAAAGCTCATCCCTGCTGTCATATTAAAGTTTAAAGAGTTAGCTCACCTTTACAGAGGAAATGTAAAGGTGAGCTAACTCCAGAAATCCCCCATCCCCCACTGAACTGAACTTTTGCTAATGTTTTCCCCCTCCCTTGCCCTCCAACTAACCTTTGGAACCCCCCACCTTAAAAAAATGATTTGTATAAAACTTTAGTCTCGAATTTCTCTTCCTAGGCTAATTACGCCAGCAGTCTTCTTCTCTTCTAGTGGCAACAGTGGCGATCATACCTTGTGGACTTGACAGTGCTCTTGTACATGAGAGCCATTCCATCCAGAAATACAGCTCATGAAAAGTTAGTTGAATGACACTGGTCATCATACAGTCTAGAACAGGGATCTGCAATTAGTGGACCTCCAGCTGTTGCAAAACTACAAGTCCCATCATGCCTCTGCCTCTGAGTGTCATGCTTGTGGCTGTCAGAGTCTTGCTATGCCTCATGGGACTTGTAGATCTAAAACAGCTGGAGGTCCGCTAATTGCATAGCCCTGGTCTAGAAGACTGGTGACAACTAGTGGAAGACAGAATGAAATGAGGGGCAGCACCAGATTAGAGTTCTGGTTAAAAATATTTGTCAGAATACAATATACAAATACAATATACAAATAGTTCTGAATACTGAGGTCCTACATTTGAAACATGAGATTTTATTCAATAAAATAAAGAGTGGGGGCGTGGCCGGACGTTGAGCTGAGTGGACGCTCTGGCTGTGAGCTCCGGCCTTCCGAAGGCCTAAGTGGTGGATTCTCGGGTCCCTCTGTCCTTACCTGGTCCTCGGTGCAGATCCCGGTGTCCCTCGGTATCTGGGGACCTCTGGGCACCGGAGACGCGGATCGCGCACTCGCCGCGGCCGCTGCTGCGCGAGTCCGCGGCTTGGGCCTAGTCGGAGCATACGGCGGCCATCTTGGTACACCCCGCGGAACGGACGCCGCTGCCTCCTGCCATCCGGGCCCTCCCGTGGCTGTTCTTCGGCCTGCCAGGGGTCCGCTGAGGCTCGGGTATGCGGCGATCTCCTGGAGCCAGGCCGCCTGGAGTGGATTCCGCAGCTCCGGCCTGTTTGAGGGAAACGGCGGCCATCTTGGCCCACCCAGCAGCAACTCCTCCGCTGTTCTCTGGATCCACCGGCTCCCCTACACCTGCATCTCCTTTCTGGACTGTTCTACAGCTGGGCACCCCTTCCCACGTGGTCAGTGGGACCGCGGATTCTGCTCCCAAGCCTACTACGTCGGTCAGCCAGGACATAGGTAGGAAGCAGCCATCTTGCTACACCCTGACACGAGTTATCAGCCTCGTTGCTTTGCCTTCCCTGGACCATCCCGATTATACAGCACCAGACACTGGCCCGTCTCAAGGTATCCTGCTGGCAACTTACATTGTACCAGTGCAGATAGGGGTTTATTCCCCATAACCACATACATCGGCCATCTTGCTCCACCCGGCTACAGGCCTTTAGGACCCTTCCTAACTCCTCCGGGTCTGAATCGCCCCACGCAGGGTCTCTGGTACTGAGGGGCCTCAGGCGTGACATGTAGGATGGAAGTCATGTAGACTTTCGGTCCCCGTCCCTACATTTGCAGCTCCTGTACAGCGTCCACAGCTTCTTTAGATCCAGGAGCGACACCACAGCTGGTCAGCTACTTCCGAGCTGCTTATGGGAAAGATTGGTTTCCAGAAAGAAATTTACCGTGGATTTATCCCGCCATCACCTAATAAAACCATGGAGCGCTTCCTGTATAAGTCACAATCCCCGACCCCGAATGCTGCGTCGTCTTCACCAGTCCCTACCGACTCCCTCCCCACAGCCGAACAACCACCTCAGACGGACCTCAGGTCCCACCCAACACAACTCTCCGATACATCAGCTATGGTGACAGTAGCTGTGTTGGACCTTAAGCTTCAATCACTGCTCCAGGACCTGACCCATAACATAGCTAGAGAGGTGGGTAAAATAGCACACGAACTCCGTGGGGAAATAGATCAACTTGGAGAACGTACAGACACCCTGGAGAACAAATTCGACGAGTTGACCCAATATGTACACGCTCTGGAGGAAGACAATGCCGCTATGAGGCACACGGCCTCCCAACTCCAGCTCCAACAAGAGGACTTGGAGAACAGAGAAAGGCGTCAGAACCTAAGAATCCGGGGAGTACCTGAGGCTATCAGTGATAAAGAACTCCGCCCATACCTCCTAAGCCTATTTGTCACCTTGGCCCCCCACATCCCAGATATCGATTGGCGTCTTGACCGGGCTCACAGATCTCTGGCTCCTAAACCTCCACTCGGCTCTAACCCCAGGGACGTCATTGTCCGTTTTCATTATTATGAGAGTAAGGAAGCCCTCACTACCGCAACTCGCAACAAGTCTCGCATTGACTTTAAACAAGCCAAGATTCAAATTTTCAGCGACCTCTCCCCTATCACCCTGGCGAAAAGACGCAGCTTCCGCCCAGTTACCACGCACTTACAAAACCATCAAGTGCCTTACCGCTGGGGGTTTCCATTTCGTCTCTCTGTATCTAAAGATGGCGCCCAATTCTCCCTACGTGACCTTTCTGAAAGCGAAGCCTTCATTCGTAACCTAGGTCTCCCACCCATCCCTGAGGAGGACTTACAGCTTCCCATCCAAAACCCCAAGCCTCTGACGACACCAGCCAAGATATGGACCCCCGTACGTCGGCGGCCGCAGAAGTCCTCCACTCCTCAACGAGCTAATCCTGCCAGATTTCCTACCTGAGGGGGCTCCCTCTTCAAGGCTCTCTTGAGCATTTCCCAACCTTACCAATCTTACAATAGCTTACAATCCTTTTGTTTAACTGCTAACCATCCATTGAACGGAGCTGACTATTTTTCTTTGAAGAGACGGGAATCTACCGTCGGATCGCATGGTCTGCCATGTCCCTTACTAATACCCCAGGCTGCTGCCTGGGTTCCCTGAAGTTTTTTTCTCTTCAGGATCTCCAAAAATGTTTTCAAATTATTTTTTCCGTTGTTTCTTTCTTCTTCTTTTTTTCTCTTTTTTTTTATAGATTCTCATTCCCACTTCACGGAAGCCTGTTTTCTGACCCTTTTTTGGTCACCAATGTTTCTTTTATGATACCATTTCAACTTGAATATTTACTTGTTAATGTACATGTTGCACTAAGGTTATATTACTGTTGGTTTACAAACTATGGTACGCTAGCTATACACGAGTCTGATTTACTATGGCTCTTAGAATATACTCCTGTAATGTGAAGGGCCTGAATTCCATCAGCAAGAGATGGCAAGCTCTGAAGGAGTTCAGGACCTCCAATGCGGAGGTGATCATGGTCCAGGAGACCCACTTCAGACCGGGTGGATCCTTTAAATTCGCATCTAAGCATTTTCCTTTGGCCTATTTAGCCTCTAATCCCTCTGGGAAGGCTGGTGTGGCAATTCTCATTAAACGTTCTTGCCCGCTACGCATCCTCTCTTCCTATCTGGATCCACACGGTCGTTTTGTGATCCTGAGCTGTAGTCATCTGAACACTCAATTCATTTTAGCTAACATCTATGCTCCAAACGTGGGTCAGATTGGTTTTATTACAAAAGTTTTGGAGAAACTCCAATCGTTTTCTCAACCATTTATGATTATAGGGGGAGATTTCAATGTGTGCATGTCCCCGACTAAGGATAGACGAGCCCTATTTCAAGACACCCCGCGGACCGCGGTCCAGAAGCTTTCCTCCTCATTCCGTAAACTAACTAGATCGCACAACCTCTTTGACACATGGAGAGTGAAACACCCTACTCAGACAAGCTATACGTTTTACTCTCCTGCTCACAAGATGTATTCCAGATTGGACCACTTCTTTGTAACTGCCCCTCTCCTTCCATACATTGTCTCTTCTGAGATCAACCCCATTACTTGGTCGGATCATGCACCCATTGAACTTGACATTGTCTTGACGGCCTCCACCCCCAAGACCTGCCATTGGCGTCTTAATGAATCTCTGATTAAAGACCCAAAAATCCAAACCCAATTGCATCAAAAACTATCTGAATTTTTCCACCTAAATGATGGATCGGTTGCAGAGGTTTCCACCTTGTGGGAGGCCCATAAGGCTTTTTTCAGGGGTGAATGCATCTCTGCGGGATCCCGCCTTAAGCGGGACTCCATCAAACTCAAAACTGATCTCCTTGCTCAACTGAAAATCGCAGAGATGCACCTACTCAACTCCCCCACGGTGGAACGACTGAGAGTAGTTACCTCTCTCCGGAACCGCATCAAATCTTTTGACATGAACAGGATTTCCAAATCTATGCTATGGGCCAGGCAAAAGTTCTATGAATTTGTAAACAAGCCACATAGAATGCTTGTTAATAGACTGAAATCACGCCCCTTCCTTTCGATACCTGACCATTTGATGCGATCAGACGGCACTCCTACCCACTGCCCTAAGGCTATGTCCCAGGTATTTGGTGAATTTTACAAGAAACTTTATAACTGCTTAAGTTCAGATTCTACGTCCCAATTTTCCCAGACAAAATTTGATGATTTTATGTCCTCCATAGACCTACCCAAACTGTCCACTGCACAAAACTCCACGCTCAACGCCCCTATTACTGTGGATGAGATAGCGGGGGTGATTAAAGCCTTGCCGGCTCACAAATCCCCAGGCCCGGACGGGCTCCCTTATATTTACTACAAAATCTTTGCTCCAATTCTAAATCCCTACTTGCAGACTTTATTTTCCTCTTTGCTCAAAGGTTCTGTCCCACATTCACAGTTCCTACATGCACACATAACCGTCATTCCTAAACCGGGTAAAGATCCGTCACTCCCAGATAATTATCGCCCTATTGCGTTATTAAATTCGGATTATAAGATCTTCACTAAACTACTGGCCAACAGACTTTCCCCACTACTACCGAGGTTGATTCACAGAGACCAAGTAGGCTTTGTCCCAACGCGACATGCAGGTGATAATACACGACGGACTATAGACCTGATAGATCTTTTGACTAAAACCAAGCAATCCGCCATTGTCCTAAGCCTAGATGCACAAAAAGCTTTTGACCGCCTAAGTTGGCCGTTTATGTTTGCGGCCCTTTCCAGATACGGATTCTCAGGACCCTTTATACAAGCCTTGCAAGCTCTATACTCTACACCTTCCTCTCAGGTTCAACTGTCCTCATACTTGTCGCAGCGGTTCCCCCTCACCAATGGCACTAGACAGGGGTGCCCTTTGTCACCCCTGTTGTTTATTCTAAGCTTAGAACCTCTAGCTTCAGCCATCAGGTCTCACCCAGACATCCGGGGGGTATCGTTGCGACAACAAGAATACAAACTATCACTTTTTGCTGACGATATTTTACTGACACTCACCCATCCCCTCATATCCTTACCTTCCCTTCAGACAATTCTCTCCACCTTTGGTTCTCTCTCAGGGTTTAAAATCAACCAGTCAAAAACAGAAGGTCTACCCATTAACATTTCACCAACATTGCTTGACACCCCCCAACGCTCCTTTAGCTATCGTTGGTGCCCTTCTTCCTTGAAGTACTTAGGAGTTCATCTTACTTCCTCGTACGACTCCCTTTATCAAGCAAATTTTCCTCCCATGTTTGCAGAAATAACCCGTCTCTTAAATCTGTGGTCCCCTCTTCCTATTTCTCTCCTCGGTAGAATTAATGTCCTTAAGATGTCAATACTTCCTAAATTACTGTATTTATTTGAAACACTTCCTATCCCAGTCCCAATGTCGCAATTGAAACTTCTCCAAAGAAAATGCCTCAAGTTCATATGGAATAATGCATCCCATAGGATTGCACGCTCCGTAGTCTACTCTTTAAAGTCTAGAGGTGGACTGGCGGCGCCAGATATCATTAAATACTATTACGCCTCTCACCTCCGGGTATTGACTTCCTGGATCTCTAGAAAGGCTCCGAGCAGGTGGGCTGAGATTGAGATGGGGGTCACTGTTCCAGTACACCCGTGCTATTTGTTATGGCCTTCCTCTGCTAAATTTATGCCTCAATTGCGATCCTTATGCCTAGCACCAATGCTTTTCACCCTTTCCATTTGGAAGAGATGTGCGGAGCAGTTTTCCCTATCCTCTAAATGTCCCCCATTCCTAAATGTACTCTTTAACCCGGATATACCCGATGGTCTGTCTTATACAAGGATGCTTCCCTGGACGCAGGCGGGAATCTTTCAGTTGCGACATCTCGTACATCCGGCTACACGTAAACTTATGCCTTTCTCAGATCTGCAAACAAAATATGACTTGCCTACCTCCCTTCTATACTCATACCTACAGTTTAAACATTTCTTCCACTCTAACTCCCCCTCTCTTTCTTTGGAGAAACCGACTGATTTTGAGGCCCTGTGTGCCAACGGCCCCTATGAAACAGATTTCCTCTATATACAAAATCCTACAGGAAACCCCACCTCTAACGGAACTCACTCATAATTACATGAAAAAATGGTCCCGCATACTGCAACGACCAATCTCTCTATTAGACTGGGGTAAAATATGGGAATCTACATCCAAAACGTCACGTTGTGTAGTGCAGAGGGAAACCGCTATTAAGATCTTGATGTTTTGGTACAGGACCCGGACTTGCTGCATGCTCGCAACCCAGCCATCTCCAATATTTGCTGGAGATGCGGCGAGTCTGTAGGTTCTCATTTCCATATATTTTGGGAATGCCCCTTTATTAGCCCTTATTGGACTAAAATTCAGGATCTTTTACAAAAGGTACTAATGTCACCTATCCCTCTGAATCCCATGCACTTCCTTCTAGGCCTTCCTTTTCCGAGACTGTCTAAACCCTCGCGCAACCTGATGTCCTTTATCCTTCTGGCCGCTAAGAGAGCAATTCCTAGACATTGGCTATCCACCACTCCCCCCACATTCCATCTTTTTCTTTCCATAATGGCAGATATACGTAGGATGGAACACTTGACTGCTAAAACGGAAGATACACTACCCTCCTTTTATAAAATATGGAAGAAATGGGACGACTCTGAGTTCCCCCTTGAGTCTGCTAACCCTTAAACCTCCTGATTCCCATGATGCAAACGTCTGATTAAGTTGTACCCTGCTATCTTTTTCTTTCTTTTTTTTTTTCCTGTATTGTTGTTATACGTAACTATATATCCTCTTCCGCTTTCATTTATCACATGATATGGTATGCCAATTGCACTTGAATGATCCATGGTTGGAAGATGCTTACTTTATGAACATACCTGTATGTACGCTCAATTTCGTACGTTTCTATATACATGGCTTTGTATTATCGAAAGTTGAAATGCTTTTTCTTTATACTGTATTGTACCTTTTTCTTTTTTTGGAAAAAACTTTATAAATAAACAATTAAAAAAAAATAAAAAAAATAAAGAGTAATATGCAATTTACAATAACCCAAAGAATGAATCACAAGTCATCTCTCACTGACCAGATAGCACTAAATTGGAATCTAAATTTGGTACTTTGCAGCACTTACAAATCATTATTGCTCCCTGCCCATCCATGATAAATAAGCCTCCTTTCACAATGTGCTTACTAGCTTTGCCAGCATTCTAATTTTATTAGTACAGATTAACGTGTGCTTTTGTTCATCACAACAGAAAAATATTTTCTCTCTGCTGTTATAAATGTATAGTTAAGGCTGAGAGCCGAACATGAGTTTTGTTTTTGGGTGAATGCCATATGGTGCTGTTTTTTGACAGTGAACTTCTGATTCTCATATTTTAAATGGTTTTGATATTTCAATATCTCCTGTCAGTTTCCAGAACAATTTTAATGATTTTTGTTTACTTTTTTAAATGTATGAACTAGAAATATTTTTTTTTCCTGTAGAGGTTTCTCTATATTGTATTCTAAATGATTGTCATGCTATCCTAAACAGTCATGCTTTGCTAGTATAATCTAGCTGGATGTTGCTATGTCAACAGCTATTGGGCTAATATTTTGAAACTGTTTTAATTGCATATTCTCAAAGTGTGTTAAAGAAAGGGTATACCATAATTAGTATGTTAATTTCCAGGCCCAGGTAACAGTGTGTAGATTTTTAAAAATAAGGGTCTAAATCTGTCATGGTTCAGCCACTAATTTATTTTAGTTACCTTCATGTAAATCTGAGTAATCTGTGTTGGGTCTTGATTCATTTAATGTGGCTCTTTAACATTGAATCCTAATGTAGGCTCAATGTTATTGGACAATAAACTTATCTGAGGGTTTTAAGCAGAAGAAGAGTACTAAAATCTTCCAGAATAGGATCAAGAAAGTGAATAGTAGGAATCCCAATGCCATCGAGTGGATTGGTAATTCCCTGTCTGGAAAGCTGGTAGTGTTTTCTTTCGTATTTTAGACAACACTCTGTCACTTATGTAGTTTATATTTTTCTTTATTTTTAACTATCTCAAAATGCTATCAAAATAAAAAAAAAGTAATTTGATGCATTGGTAGAAAAATATTAGGAACAAAACTAACATATCGCATGCAAGCTAGAACACAATTAAAAGGGATATATAATCCATTGACACTATGGCCCAGATTGGTAATAAGCATCCTTCAATAGTTTCTGCTAGTATTCTTAGTTGCAAGCAGTTGCTTACCAAGTTCTACATATTTTCCCTTATGCATTCCTTGAATCCCTTCATCCCACAGATTCTTGGATCTTTATTTCAATAGTCTTTCTCCAGATTCAGTTGATAGAAGTTTCTTGCAAGAGAAGTTTTCATCTAGACAGATGAACAGTTCGCCTAAGCCTGTTTAACTTTAACATGTTTGCAACACCAAAGTCAACTGGTAGATTTCATAGCTGATTTCAAGATGTTTTTATTCTTGCTATTCTTCTCCTGCATAATATTGAGCCATTATTTTTGGAAGATACTCCACTTAAAGCACACATGCTAATCTTCCACCCTCTCCTGGCCAGCCAGGCTGAAAGCTGGCTGATATGGAATTTTAGAGGGGCCTCATGCATTTTTTGTATTTGTTGAATCCCCCTTAAAATAAATGCAAGACCCAAAGAGTCTTATCTATGCTATTTATATTCTTGCTGTAGGATGTGCCACAGCAAAATTGACATTTACAAAGAAACAAATGGCACAGTTTAAATTGCCAGCAAACGTAATTGCCGGATTATAAAAAAGAACAAAACACAAACCTCTACAAAAGTCCCCCAAAATATCCAATCCTCTGGGTGACCTTTGGGCTCTATGTGCTATGGGTTATATCATTTGTTCAAAATTTAAAACTCTTTTTTTCCTTTGTAAATGACAGTGCTTTAAAAAAAAAATCACTGTTTCCGGCTTGAAATGTTTTGAACTTTTTTTGTTCGCAGGGCTTTGCTCATCCCCTGTACTATTTTTTGCCACCACCTTGCCTATTATCCCATAAAATTGGTATTCTTAATTTGACAGATTTGGCTCACATTGACTTCAGTGGGATTCAGGTTAGGAACCAAACTTTTTTGAAGTTTGCTGAACCCTGCTTGAACCAAACCCAGGGCATTTTGGTCTATCACTATTTATAATGTGTTCACCAAGGAGTCACCTATAAACACACCACTTTGAACATTTTAAACCATTGTGTACACTGTGTACCATGAGTGTTGACTGTAATATTTATGTGGGCACAGCCCCTACCTGAATTTGCTGACAACTGTAAATGATCATCAACTTTATACAGCATCCTAAAAAAAAGACCAATAGTTAAAGAAAACAGCAACAGTTGGAATCATAAGTTTTCCATTACAGTACCAATAACTGTAATATACTGTACCAGTTCACTTCCCCTACCTTGATAAACTAACTGTAATATTCAGTAAGTCCCAAACTTTTCCATTGTGAGCCCATGAGTCTGTGGAACAACTTCCTTTCTAAAGTAACAAAGTAGTAACTGATTTGCTGTCTCTTTAAGATACTACACACTGAAATAGTCTTTCAGTATATTTTGCTGGGACAGATGAGCTTTTTTTAAAATCAGTTTATAACAGTACATATAAAATGATACTAGTACTCTCCAGTGGATGGTAATCCCTGGTACCCAATGCGTTTCCAGTTTAACACCTTTGTCAGGGGTAGAGAGTAGAGATAAGTGCGGACATAAATAGTTTAACTCAATCAAAGTGATTCCATGTCAAGAGCAGATGAGGCAACTGTCAGGATGGGGGTGCGGATAAATGCCAGCCCAAGGTCAATATGGACTTGGGATAGTGGGTTTCCAGATTTATTTAATAACCGATGGGCAGCAGCAACTGAGTTCCAGTGATTGAGCGTGGATGGTATATGCTCTGTAGAATGTCAGGATGGGAGCTAGCGGGAGTCTTCAATGAAGCCCCAAAATCAGTGGGTAAAACCAGACAGTCCCTGTCTTCATGCATGTGCTATATATTTGTGATTGTGTCAGTATATGTGGTGTCTCCCCTCTCTCTGCATTGCAGGGGAGTATGCTTAGCTAAGAAAACTCCTCATCCTCTCATAATGTTACGCCAAGTAAATTGGTCCCCAACATGTCACGCTTCAAAATTGCGCCCTCTCGTAGAATGGCGACAAACTTTTACCCTTAAAAATCTCCATAGGCGACGTTTAAAAAGTTCTACAGGTTGCATGTTTTGAGTTACAAAAGAGGTCTGGGGCTAGAATTATTTCTCCTACTCTACCAATCGTGGTGATACCTCATGTGTGTGATTGGAACACCGATTTCATATGTGGGTGCTAATCACGTAGGCATTCGATTCTGTGATTTACCTTTTATTTTGTATTTTTACACTGTTGTTTTTTATTCCTATTACAAGGAATGTAAACAAAGCATGGCAGGACCTCTTAAATATGAGATCTGGGGTCAAAAAGACCTCAGATCTCATATTTACACTAAAATGCAATAAAAATAAATACAATTTTTTAAATAAAAAAAAAGGCCCTTTAAGAGCTATGGGTGGAAGTGACATTTTGACGTCGGTTCTGCCCTGCAATGGTATGGAGATGGGTAGGGGCCATGTTCCCCTCACTTGTCTCCATACCACACACGGAAGAGGACCTGATCACCTTCACGGCTCCGGTAAGCGTCGGAGGGCACCGGAGAGCAGAGGGGGGTCCCTCTGCCGCCACTGAAAAAAGTGATCTTGCAGTGAATCTGCTGCGGAGACAACTTTTATTGTAAGCCAGACCGCCCGCTGAAGAAGAGGATGGTTATGTCAGCTAGCGTGCAGAGGTCCAGAAGTGGTTAAAAAGTAACCCAGCTGTTGACCCTCCTGAAAACACCTGAGATGTATGACATCATTTGCCTAGATAAGAAACCAGGAAGTAACTAAAGAAATAAAAAGTAAAAATTATATACTTTTATTCACTAATGCTAGCAGCACAAGGACTAAAAAAATCAATGTTTATTGAGAGAGTGAAGTTCCACTTTAAGAATAGCGGGTGCTGCAGCAACAGCTAGCTGAAGACTGGAAAACATCACAAATCAATGTACATTTTTGCCAGCACATCACAGATCTTCAAATATTGTCCAAAGGTTTTATTGAAAAGTGATCACATCACTTGCGGGTCCTGCTTGGTCGCAAAACATTTTACTCTTTCCTTGTAATGTGATAAATTTACTTTGGATGTTAGTTGAAGATCCATAGTGTGCTGTCAATTAAGTATGACTCACCACCACCATTAGCCACCTCCTGATGATATTGACCAGCCGACATGACAACACATTGTCCACTGATATTTACTCATTGCACTCCAGCTCCAAAATGACAGAGCCCTAGTTGGTTGATTTATGTAAACAAACTGGCAGAGCATTCTGGGTGACATCATTGACAAATATGGTTGTGACCATATTCAGTCAGTGATATCACCCAAGATACTCAGCTGATTAGTTTACAAGCTTCATCCAGTTCAGGGTCCATCTTTTTGTGAAGTTATTGCTACTGCTGCAAAAAGAGAAACATCAGCCTGGGGGTTTCTGGCAGGTGATTGCTAAATGGTCAAACGCAAACTTGTCCTAATTTTCTCATATATACTGCGTGTATATGTATATATATATATATCTATATATATATATATATATATAGTACAGGAAAAGGTAGCTGAAGGTGTGGTAGTACTGTGTTGTGGCAAAATAATGCAATGCAACATTATTGCATTATTGCAAGGTATCAGGGCCTCATATATGATGAACCTGATTCTGTTGTGATATGCGGCATCACAGGCAAATATATGATTCCAGTAATGTAAACAATATATAATGTATATAATGAAAATTGTGTACTAAAGCACTGAAATTAAAGTGGTTGTAAACCCTTACGAACCACTTTGACCTACAGGTAAGCCTAGATTAAGGCTTACCTGTAGGTCCAAGAAATATCTCCTAAACCTATATGGTTTAGGAGATATTTGCCCGAAAACAGGCACCGCTGTCTACAGCGCATGCACCGTAGACAGCGGTGCGCAGGCGAACTGAGCGCGGCATTCTCAACGACAGAGCTGCTGCGCGTGTCGGCTCCCGTGCACATGCGCGGGAGTGACATCATCGCAGCTTCGCCGAATGACAGCGGCGGAGCTGCGAGACCCCACCAAGAAGATAGATGCGGCGGACTACAGGGGACAGCGGCGACTTCGCTGGCTACTGTTTCAGGTAAGTGACACATAATAGACTACTATGCGATGCATAGTAGTCCATTATGCTTTGCCTTTGCAGGGAATGAAAGAGGAAGTAAACTCATCAGGGTTTACTTCCTCTTTAATATTTAAAATGAAAGAAAAATAGAAAATGACTAAATAATCAAGCTGCAACTATTAAATAGTGCTCTGACACTTAAATTAAAAATATAAACCAAACAATGATGTGCTTATTGCACGTAACAGTCAGGCAGTCAGACGCTTGTATGGGCTAATTTCCTCACACCGCATCTACTGCTCTCAATTCTCAAACAGATACAATAGATGCTGTCACTGGCTCCTCCTGACATATATAATGTACTATATAACAAGCTTAAGACCCGTGCATGATTTTTCTATTGTATGTTTTTAATGCAACAACAATAAAGCGTTGTTAGCTTTATACATGTGCTTGATTAATGGTACCTTAAATGTCCTTTCCACTCATGCTTTTTCTGTATCTTTTGCATACAATATTTTCATGTTTGTACCATGTATAAACAGTCATGCTACTGTAAAAAACAAAACTGAAAAACACTCTATACAGAGACTCCCGTCGGTATACAACAGGGCTGATTGAAAACATCCGGTGATGTGATGACGTTACAGCAGGCTCCACCCTACGTGTTTCATAAAAACTGGCACCTTCCCATTAAAAAAGTCAGTTGTGATGAAATGCATAGGGAAGAGCCTGCTATGACATCTTTGCGCCAACAGATTTTTTTGATCAGCAATATTGTATGGCGGCTGGAGTCTGTATAGTGTGTTTTTCTAACACAGTTTTTATGTGTCACTCTTCTTTTTAATAAATTATCTTTTTTAATAAGTACACACTATGTAGATTTCTTTCTCCCTTTGAGTACATATGATCTCATGACTAGGAGCTGAGAGAGGCATCTCAGTTGACAAACTGCATTATCCCAATATTAGAAGGATCCAAGCAATAACCCTTTTGGGGCAGAGGCCTTGTTTGACCTTCCGTTCATAAGAAGGTCATGGCTGTTTGCTAAGCCTTTCTGGATACTACTGCGTGGTGGATTCCACATTTTTCCTTCAAGCCACTGTTATGTTATCATCTATCTTCTATTAAAGTAGATAATTGTCATTTCACAGCCTTTGTTGGATTTGTCTTCACTTATTTGTCACAATTGGGACTTTTTATTCAGTTTGTAATAGTTGTTTATCAATTTTTTTTTTAAATTAGATATTTATTCACATGAATTTAAGGTCAGCACATGTTTTTATTATTATTTTCTGCATTAAGGTAAAAAAAACCTTCTGCATACAGCTCCCCTTTAGCCCCCCGTATACTTACTTCCCGATCTTTATCCAGTTATGTGCAGCTCTCTCCCTCCTCATTGGCTCACAGACAGCAGTGGAAGCCATTGGCTCCTGCTGCTGTCAATCGCAGGCAGTGAGGAGGCAGCAGGTGGCAGGGATATTCTGGGCACTGTGTGTCAAGGGACATGGGAGTGAGCACATGAATGAGTGCCTCCAGAGCAAGCAACATGATATGGGGGCACTCGTGGGAGCCAGGAGTGCTGCTTAGGGACCCGAGAAGAGGAGGATCGCTGCTCTGTTCAAAACCATTGCACAGAGAGGTAACTATACCATGTTTGTTATTTTAATAATAATAATAATAATTATAAAAATAAATTACAATCACTTTAATATCTACAGTTTATGTCTTTTAGTTGGTCATTTTATGGATTTAATATGAAGACATATATAAAAAAAATATCATATCGTTATATATTAAAGTATAAACAAGACATTAAGCAGGCATCTGGAGCTTCTTCTCCCTATCATGGAACATGAAATGTGCTATGTAATACTATATACATAATAACTCCAACCATACAAAACATCAATGGAGTGAAATTACTACAAGAATCCAATGAAGCTGTATTGTTATCATGTGCTTGTATAATTCTCATGTCTTTCACAAGAAGACAATGGCATTTTCTTTTTTTTTTACTTGTTACTGCTCCGGGTTATTTGTTCACAATGTTTTATTCTAAATGTAGCCATCTGGATTGGATAAAAAGGTAGTTCTATCAACAGTAAAATAGTATGAATATATAAGTGCTTTGAAATGGATATTCATGGAAAATATATAAATACAAAAGTTTGTATTTTACCTTCCCATTAACATTTACTTACACATTTAAAATAAATCAACATAAGATTTATTCATCAGTTTATATTAGTAAAAGTGATTCAAAGTATTTGATTTTACAAAAGTAATGTCAATAATCAACAGCTTTGCTGCTGATCTATAGCATCTATTTCCAAAGACCAGTAGGCCTCATATCTTTAACTTCCAAGGGTCTGCTGTTACCTGTAATCCCACAAAACTTGTACTGAACACTAGTTATTTACCTGCTGTTGATTTAGTTAGCTACATGCTCAGTCCAAGCCCAGACAGACCATCTCCCTTTCTATTTAAGCTCATTGCTTTAGGCTTTGCCGGTGCAACAGCTAGTGTTTATAGCACCAGATCAACCAGTGTTTCCTAGTGTCTCTTACGTTCCAAGAGATTTAAAATTACCCCATGCCTCCTAGTGTCCCCCAATTTCCAAGAATATTCTGAGTGACCTCAAGATTCCTAGTGTCTGTGACTTTCCAAGAAGACCCTAAATGACCCCAAGATCCCTATTCTATCTGAATCTCAGAAAGATTACACGTGACCTCACAATTCCTAGTGTCCCTGGCTTTACAAATGATTCTGAGTGACTCTATGATTCCTAGTGTCCTTGACTTTCTGAAAGATTTTGGGTGACCCCGAGATTCCTACTGTTTCTGTAGCTGAACCTCCCTTGTTCCTAATGATTTTGCAAATGTCTTCCAGAGCCTTTCTATGTTACCTTCACATACCTCCCAACTGTCCCTGATTTTGAGGGACTGTCCCTGATTTGGAGCAATGTCCCTCTGTCCCTCTTTACCCTCATTTGTCCCTCATTTTGGTCAGATCCATATAGGTGTATATAAAATGCACTTTTTATATTTCAAAAAGTTTTTCCCAGTGCTAAGCCTTTCATCCAATTTCTAAATTGCTGGATTTGTACATTTTAAAAGCCAATATAAAGGAATAGTAGTGGTAAAAAAAAAGTCCTTGTGTATTGAATTAACCTTTTTTTGGTTTATTCTCTTTTAAGGGGGTGTGGTAGGGGGGGGGGGGGGGTGTGCTCTATGCCTACATACAGTTGTTAGTAGGTGTCTGAAGAAAAAACTCAGCAGAAAAAACTGATAGTGTGTATGGGGCTTCAGTGTCCCCATGATCAGTCAACCTATCCCCAGTGACTGTGTGTTCCTGAATGAAATCTGTATCAACTGTATCAAAGTTGTGTCCTCTAAGCATTACAGTGAACCTGTGCCTCTGTTTCCCTTGTGTACCTACATACAGTTGTTAGTAGGTGTCCCTCATTCCCATCTCAAAATGTTGGGAGGTATGCCTCCATACTCCATACTCTAAATCCCCATACACACTATCAGTTTTTCTACTGAGTTTTTCCTTCAGGTTTACCAAAACCATGTAGTGCAGGGGCCTGCCTGATTGCATACAAACTGAAACGCCTGAGGTTTGACCTCATATTATATGGTTTTGGTAAATCTGAAGAAAAAACTGATAGTGTGTATGGGGCTTCAGTGTCCCCATGATCAGTCAACCTATCCCCAGTGACTGTGTGTTCCTGAATGAAATCTGTATCAACTGTATCAAAGTTGTGTCCTCTAAGCATTACAGTGAACCTGTGCCTCTGTTTCCCTTGTGTACCTCTGCCAGCATTTAGCCTCCGTGCACCTCCATGATCCCCTGTGAGTTTTAGCCTGCCTTTCAATATCAGAACCTACCTCTTCAGTTTACTTCCATTTCACCCTGTTTTTTCCCAATTTCCTACTCTGTGTCAATGTACATTTCTGTCTGCTCTCAGTGATTCCTTTCTGTCTCGCCACTCACTCTGAGAGGTTCTGTGTGTCTCTCTGCACTGCTACCGATTCCCAGTACATCTGTGTGTTTCCAGGCACTCCTGCAAGCTTAAGCTGTACTACCTATTGACCAGTGATTCCAGGATCTCATCACTGCAAGGGACTTTTCCCTGCTTATCGACCTTTAGTTGCCAGAAGCTGTCTGCTCAGGTGAGTCAGAGGGCTGCAAGATTGGAATTGTCTGTAGCAACCCATAACCCAGCAACCCATCCCCACCTTCAGGAGCTCTGGAGAAGATAAGGTGGTTTCTTATCTTAGACTCTGTGACAAGACCCTTCCATTGCCCTCATCTTCACTGTATGTGTTATGTTGTGTTCTCATCCATAGGTCCCAACAGGCATTCTCCTTGTCCTAGACCCATGTGCACCTCATTATTGCTGATACATACCATTACCCCTATGTTCTTGTAATCCCAGTATCTTACTACTTAGGGATCCACCTGTACTCCTGTGTGCCTGTAAGGCTAGCAACCCAATGCTGCACTATACACCTGCTATTCCTGTGATTCCAGTATTCTGTGCTTTCCTAGATCTTTAGCTCTTCCTTCCCCTTCTCTTCCTGTCCTTCCCATAACCGGTGAGCTGTAGCATGCGTGGATGTACTCTCTGATCACACCACCATCCATTGTGCAGGCTGCATGGAGGGCCCATGATCCCCAATTATATGCAATAGTTAACCACCCCATACAAAAAAAAATCACATACATATAATACAATATTTACAATAAATATAATAAATATAAACAGTAGTTGTTTTTGACAGTCAAGTGTAAGCTTTCTTGAAAATTTTCCTTTAACATCTTGACCTCCAGAAGATTTACCCCCCTTCATGACCAGGCCATTTTTTTGTGATACGGCACTGCGTTACTTTAACTGACAATTGGAGGAGAAGATTCTTCTTGGGGACTGGAACACAGACAGGTGCAGGCAGGCAGGGTCTTAAACTGGACAATTCAGGAACTGATGCGGTGGCTAGAGCGGAGTAAAGGAACAAGCTGAGTCGATAGTGAGCTGGCAGCGAGGTAGTAGAAGGAGAAGGCAGGTGCAAGAGACAAGCTGGGGTCGGGTACAGGAAAATAGCAGGAGGAATCAGGAACAAGCTGGGTCAATCCACATGAACAGGTATCAGCAACGGATAGCAGGTAACACAGGGAATGCTGTAGACCAGACAACATTGATACTGGGTGCTGACCCAGTATAAATAGCCCATATGGCACCATGATCTGTCACAGGATGTGTGTGTACTGGTGCACGCCGGCCCACCTGTGCCACTCTTTTCACTGGAATGAAAAGCTCCGGACATCTTCTTCAGCCACCATTTCGGTTGCTGGCCTAGCCTTCCTGATAGTTTTACATTTAAACTTATACTAAAATACATTTAACTTTATTTTGCAAATAAATTAATAGAAGCAGAATTTATGATGGCAGGATATCATACAATGGTACCATGTTCCTTTCCTTTTTTTCTTTAGCCTGTGGTAATTGTGAACACCTTCAAAATGCATGCCTTTTTTAAAGGTGTAATCTGCACCAACTGGTGAAACTGTCTATCAAGGCTAGAAAGTCGAAAAGGTTTACTTAGCACATTCTGTCCAAAGTCCGGCCCATGGGCCAATTGCGACCCACGTTCCGGTTTAATATGACCCCACAGGTAATTTGGCAAAATCTATATATTCTGGCCCCCCAGTGAATCCCCAAGCGCCGCTCAGGACCCCTAGGATCTCTGGATCTCTCAACGCCATGGGACTGCACGTCCTCAGTCGGTGTTCTCATGATCTCTCGGACGGCGCAATATTTGGTGCATTCCTTCTCCCTGCACACACAGCCACAAGGGCAGGCAATTCATCTTTGCTGCAACTGAAGAGAACCTGCACTTGCCATATTTATTCAGGAAAGGGGACAATAGACAATAGTCCAGAAGGGCACATAGGGCTTAAAATAAAAAAAGATTGAAGTTTATTACATGAGGCTACAAGACACCGCCTGACAAATTTTTCAGCTTCCTGGATTTTTTTTTTTTCATCTGGCCCTCAGATATGAAAAGCAGAGTGATTTAACACCCGTTTAGATTTTCATCCATGTGACAAAATGAAAAGTATGCCGTTTGCAATAAACTTTGCAAAAAATAGTTAATTTGCATTTAATTTTAATGGTTTAAAGAATGTCAGGCAAAATGATCGGCCTTCACGCATGTTCACTTTATCAAATCTGGCTCTCTTTGAAAAAAGACAAACTAGCGACAGACCATCCACTAGGGGCACACAGCCGCCACCCCCCCATCCATGCATCTGTCCCCCTGATCTACATACAGGGATGCCAGACCATGGATTCCAATGGGGGGGTCTATGCACGTGATTAGAGTCAGAGGCTCCAATAGGCTTCAAGGTGCAGAGCAATGCGCTCTGAACCCACCCAGTTGTGTTACAATAAGGTATGAATATTTGCTATTGTAACACTGAATCTCCTCCCGACCAATCACCTGATTGCCCAAAAGGAGATCTGATCGCACAGCGCATGAAGGTGAGGAGCGAAAAGACATACAGGGGTACCAAGCAGCAAGCAAGCAGCCCGCAGCCCGGAGAGAAGCTGCCACCCACCATGCTGTGATTGTGTAAAACACAATCATATGTTTTAGCGTGCATTATATCATCACCCTTACAAGAGTCAAAGGCAGATTGTTATGTCAAATAGTGTCTTCAAACTCTAGACATAAACTGATTGCCACCCAGATTAGATCATTTCAACCTCATTTGTTGAAGATGCCCATGTCTACAGGCTTCAGCAGATTTTCATTTACATCCATAGCTGATTTCCTGGAAAAAAAGGTGATTATTGGTGTTGGATTTGTCCAACTGATTGCTATTATTTTCCCCATATGCCAGCACTGGGAATATCCTTCTGTTCTTCAATTAATTTTTCATAGCCATAAGTATACAATACATATTGATGTGATCTGATAATGCATGTTTATGAACACAATGAATATGGTAAAGTAGCGCTAAATCCAAAAAACGACATATAAAAAATGTGCAAAAGCTCAGCAAAACAAATGTGTAATAGTGAGTAACAAAATCACAAACAGTAAAAATATAGGCCATAAAACGTGAGAACAAAGTCACAGTTAAAGTTTGTGATATTTAATAACTTTTTCAGTGACCATGCATGGCATAATCTAGATGTTTCCACGTTGCCACTTTCTGTTCAAAAAAATGTGCTTCTGCTACCAAGCGACACCACATAGGGAGGCCTCTTACCAGAAGGTGTTGGCCATCAAGTTATTCACTTTAAGACCAGGCTTTTTCTGTCACTTTCTGTTTACAAGTTTAAAACAGTATTTTCTGCTAGAAAATTACTTATAACCCACATTATACATTTTTTTAGACCTTAAGGAATAAAATGACAATCATTGCAATTTTTTATGTCTCTTAGTACTTGCTCAGCGGTTTTGTGAATGCAATTTTTTTGGGGGAAATAATACATTTTAATGAATACAAAAAACAAAACAAAAACACAAGATATACTGAATTTTTTTTTGTAAAATGTGAAAGATGATGTTATGCCAGGTAAACAGATACCTAATGTCTCACGCTTTAAAATTGTGTATGCTTGTAGAATGGCAACAAACTATAGTACTTACAAATCATAGGTGATGCTTTAAACACTTTTACCTGTTTAGAGTTACAGAGGAGGTATAGCACTGGAATTATTGTTTTTGCTCTAACGTTTGCAGTGATACCTCACAAGTGTAGTGCAAATATAGTTTACAAATTTGTGAGCAACTTACGTATGTGTTCATTTCTGCGGGCAAGCATGGAGTGATGGGGACAATTGAAATAAATTTTACTTTTATTTTTTTTTGTATCATTTTTATTCCTATCACAAGCAATGCAAACATCCCTTGTAATAGAAATAAGGATGACAGGTCCTCTTTATAGAGAGATCTGGGGTAAAAAAAAAAACAAATCTCTCCTTTATTTTTAAAAGCAAAAGAAAAAAAAAATTTTTTTTTAAATCTTTTGCTTTGAAAAAAAAATTGTTTACTTCCAGACTGGACCAGAAGTGATGTCATGATGTCGCCCTGATCCTCCAAATCCATAGAGGCAATCAAAAAGGCGATAATCCCTGTAAACTACTTCAAATCTGCAACGTATATATGTTAGAAGGCTGGGCATTGGCTAGCCTGCATTTGTAGGAGGAGTGTGGGGCCTTATAATCTCACCCCCTTCCCCTACACTCTTGTCGGCGTGTATTTTCAGGTTGCAGTCGCAGGTCACTTCCAGTTCAGCGTTGTGGGGATATCGTGTCTACAGGGGGTATGCTCTGCCTCCCGTCCAGCTTGTACCAGGTTTGGGGGTATCGCCTCATAGGGTGGGTGTAAAGCATGGCATTGCTGGGTTTTTCATCTATTCATTCAGGTTTGTGCAGTGAACGTCGTGGTGGCATCACTTCCGGGTATCGCGCGGGACTTGCGGTAGACGGTCCTTCATCCCCGGCTTCTTCTGTGGTAGTTACATGGCTCGGTGGCTCTTGGGACAGGTACCTACCACGGGAATATCACCTGCAACATTGCGGTCAGGCAGAAGGTAGGTGCAGGGCTGGGTGCTGGGGGGATGTATGGTTGTATACCATCTGGGGTTCACAGTCTCTGTGGTCCACGAGGCACTGCAGGTGCTTCATCGAGGCTGCTGCATTGTCACTGTGGGGGGTCACCAGGTCACTGTCTCTATGCACGCAGCATATCACTGTGCCAGTCCTTGGTGGCTTGCAGGGCTCAGTTCTCTCTAGCGCAGCATCAGGTTCACTGGCGCCACTATTTGTCCTGCTGAATCTGATGGTTCCTCAGCTGGGTGGTCACGTCCAGCCCTTCACCCAGGCTGCCACTCATACCACACCACCAAATCACAGTTGAGGGGGTCACGGGCTCCGTGTCAGGGGGTCTGGCATTTTCTTTTTCAGGGTCTGCTGCACATCATCTGAGGTGCTTGGTTCCCAGGGCACCGGATGCGTGGGGCATACACAGCCTGGTTGATCTCACCCCCTTCCTGTGGGTGCAGCCATAGGTGCTGGGTCCAACAGTCCATACGTTGTTATTTTCCACTGCAGGGTCATCTTGGCTCACTCTCCCACCACAGAGCTCACGTTTTACTCTGGTCAGATGGTTCCTTCGATTGTTGCATCGTTTGTTAGGTTTCATAGTTTCAGTTGGTACGTTCCATAACTCATTCAGGGCATTCATCATGGTATTGTTTCAGGTGGATTCCACATGTTATGTTCAGGATCGGCAAGGTGGGTCTGTGTATCTTTTGTTCAGGGGGTGTAGCTAGTTGCTGTACATACCAGGATCTGTTACGTCTTCAGATCCGTACGGGCTGAGTTTTCATTTTTAATGATTGTCATCAGCAATCTTCTTGCCCGTACTTCATACTTCACATGTTGCACGTCATGTACATTCCTATTTCTGCCTACCACGGTCTGTAGGTACCAAGCCCTGAGTGTTCGTTTTTAATTACCTGTCCCAGCGCCACAGGTTGCTCAGGCTCATGCCACACTCGTGCAGGCGGTCACGGTAATTAGTATCTCATGTACTATGTTTATTTCTTTACAGCACCACTCACCATTTCATATAGTGAGGGTAGGGGTCTTTGGGTTGGGGGTAGAGTTGACTTATCGGTTGGTTTGTTTCAACAGATTGGAACATGTCTCATGTGTCTGAAAGTGATGAGTTTGCCTTCATCCCTCCTACTCCAGCTAGTGGCTGGGAGCAGGGCAGCATTCCATCCTTGAGGAGCTGGACGATACCTAAGCTTATTGCCAAGCTCCGTTGCAGGGGCATTCCATTACAGCCAGGAAAGCTGGGTTGTTCAGACTCTTTTCAGTCCCATCCCAGCCACAACCTTCCACCAGTGCGGAACATGCATCTCTGATCACCTCAATGACGCAGATACACACAGTGTTGAACACCCTCTCCCCTTCTGTTCAGCTGTTGCAAGACAGAATGGATGTGATGGAGGCCTGTCCAGCCAGCGTGGTGGTTCTGGCAGCTTCCTCAGGTGCTAGGCCATCCGGATCCTCTGCAGGTAACACCAGTGTGCCGTTACCTCTGGCGAGTCCTACTCCTTAAATCACATTACCATCTGTTTCTCCTGCCCATTTCATTTTGGCCAACCTCAAGAAGGACATTTTGGAGGGGAAGGATGTCAATCTGGCATCCCTGCTCATTGCATCTCAGGATGTAGTTGTCAGGTCACCTTGAGGCGAGGTGACAGGTGCACACCGTAGGGATCAGGAGTGCACCGCAAGGTTGTGGACCCTACGGCTGACTGTTGCAGATGGGGGAAAGATCCCACTGGGGTTAGAGCGTAAGATTCCCTGGGGCGCGGAGTCTAAGAGCCAGCAGGTGTTCACCAACGTCTCTAGTGGTGAGGATGGACTTGGCTGCAACTGGCTCCAGGTTGCGACCCCCAGGGTCCCCCAGCTCACACCCACAGTAGGCAACAGGAGGATAGGGATGGTGAGGAACAAAGCCAAGGTCGGGGCCACAAGCAGACAAGAATAGTCGGGGACACGCCAAAAGGTCAGGATCACAGGCAAACAGGAATAGTCAAAAACACGCCAAAGTCGGTAACGGAAAACAGTAGAAGAGCACACGGCAGGAAACAGGAAGCTAACACACAAAGGAATACACAATGGTTGATCAGCACTGATGGCCTGCAGTGCACAGGTTAATATAGGGCTCCCTGATAGGGCCTGGGGTGGAGCCATGCTTAGAGGAGAGGTTATAAAAACCACCAGGTGGAAGTGGCTGGCCTCTTAGTCTGAACACATGAGGGGAGGTAAGCAAACACAAGAAGATCACTGCATAACCATGACAGTACCCTCCCTCTTATGAGGCCTCCCCCTCCCCCGCCTGGGTCCAAAGGGAAACTCCAGATGGAACCTCCTTAACAGACAGGGAGCAAAGACCTCAGATGCAGTGATCCAAGACCTCTCTTCAGGGCCCAACCCTTTCCAAAGTACGAGGTACTGAAGAATGCCTTTACGGAGCCGGGAATCCAAAACTTGACTAACCTCGTATTTTAGATTATCCTCAGAGACCGAAACAGAGGTAGGGAGAGGACGAGAGGACTTGAGGACTAAGGGCTTTTTAGGAATGGGTAAGGGCATGAGAAGATCAGGAGTCTGAGCAGGGTCCCCCACACCCTTAAAGATGAGCTGGGCATACATAACAGGACCACCAGACTGGGCAGAGGTCAGTGGATCCCTGAGGTCAGGTTGGTTAGAAAGTGACATGTCACAAGAGTCAAGCTGGATAGCTGAAACACAAACAGAATGCGGAGAACCCTAAGAAAAAGATTGAAAACCCCACCTGGCCGAATGAGGCAGTCTATCAAAAGGATGAATTGAGCCTCTTAAACGGGTTTGAACAGACATAGTAGCAGTAGGGTGAGGCCAGGTCACAGAAGGTCCTGAACAAGAAGCAGGAAGCTCATTGGGCATGGGCTGGACTGGCATAACTGGTGCAGAGGCCGGCTGAATAGAATTGTCAGGTGTAGCGACCATCTCAATTGCATCACAGGGCATAGCAATTGTGGAACTTGCAGACAAGTTAGCCTGGCTGTGCGTCCAAGGGAGATTAGGGACAGGCAAAGGTAAATAGCCATGCAAACTGGAGTGAATGATCGACTCAGGTTCATAGGTGGGCTCCTCATCCAGAGTACCACATGACCTAGAGAGTGCATCAGTCCAACTATTGCAGGACGCGTCCCAGAAAGCGCTATATCCAGCGGGAATAGCAGAAGATACTGGGATGGTGGTAAAAGGAAGTTTCTCTTTTGGGGTACCCTTGAGTAGGCAGGAAGAGGAACAGGAGGAAACCCAAGCCAGAATCTGACCGGCAGACCAGTCGACGTGTGGAGAATGGAGCCATAACCAAGGAAGACCTAATATGATAGGAGATGAAGCCTTAGGTAAGACAAGGAAGGATATCCACTCCTGGTGGAGTGTCCCTACTGACATCTTAACAGGAAGAGTCTGGAAGCGGATAGGGCCCCCTGGGAGAACAGTGCCATCAATCGCCAAGACCACCAAGGGCATTGTAAGGGGCAAAAGGGTAAGTGTCATGAAGGATGCAGTTTCCCAATCCATGAAATTGGCAGCGGCTCCGGAATACAGATGTGCTGAGACCAAACGAGAGGAAGCAGCGACATGAAGCAACACGGAAAGTAGAAGACGAGAAGGTGAAGGTGATATTTCAGGGTCTAATAATCCACCTTCCAGATGTATTAGCCCTGAGCGTTTTTCCGGACGAAGAGAACAAGTATCAAGGAAATGACCTTTGGCCCCACAATAGAGGCATAGGCCCAGAGTTCTGCGCCTAGCACGTTCTTCGGGAGATAACTTTGTCTGGCCCAACTGCATAGGTTCCTCAGCAGGCAGGGGGTGCTCCTCAGATCGAAGAGAAGGGACTGGGGGCTCAGGCTGCCTAAAGAACGGGGAGTGCTGGCGTCTTTTTTCCAGGGCCCTCTCCTGAAAGCAAATATCGATCTGGTTACACAAGGTGATGACACTGTCCAGATCAGCAGGAAGGGATCTTACTGCTAATTCATCCTTCACTCTATCAGAGAGGCCATGTAAAAAGGTTGCAACTAGTGCCTCATTATTCCAGCTCAATTCAGCTGTGAGGATACGGAACTGAAGAGCATACTGTCCCACAGACGCGGACTCTTGACGGAGACGTAAAAGAGCGCTAGCCGCTGAGGAGACACGACCCGGTTCCTTTGAAGATATTCCCAAAAAGTTTCAAGAAATCAGACAGGCTAGAAACCACTGGATCATCCAGTTCCCACAGAGGGGCAGCCCAAGCTAACGCCTCGCCGGACAGGAGGGATATGATATACGCGACTTTTGCCCGATCGGACAGGAAGTTTTGGGGCTGAAGTTCAAAATGAATTGTGCACTGGCTAAGGAACCCCCTGCAAGCCTTGGAGTCCCCAGAGAAACGGACCGGAGCTGGTAGTTGTAATGAATGTGTGGCTGAGACTGATGCGATAGGTGCAGCAGCATATAGCGGTTGCGGTTGTTGAACTGGGGGTCCTAATGAGGCCTGAGCCTGTTCAAAACGGGATGCCAAATCCTGAAGGAATTGCATCATCTGGGTCTGATGCGATTCTTGGGTCTCAAGTCTGCGAACTAAGCCCTGCAACGGATCGACTGCAGGAAGCAGCACTTCAGCCGGGTCCATGGCTGATCAAACTGTCAGGTCACCTTGAGGTGAGGTGACAGGTGCACACCGTAGGGATCAGGAGTGCACCGCAAGGTTGTGGACCCTACGGCTGACTGTTGCAGATGGGGGAAAGATCCCACTGGGGTTAGAGCGTAAGATTCCCCGGGGCGCGGAGTCTAAGAGCCAGCAGGTGTTCACCAGTGCCTCTAGTGGTGAGGATGGACTTGGCTGCAACTGGCTCCAGGTCGCGACCCCCAGGGTCCCCTAGCTCACACCCACAGTAGGCAACAGGAGGATAGGGATGGTGAGGGACAAAGCCAAGGTCGGGGGCCACAAGCAGACAAGAATAGTCTGGGACATGCCAAAAGGTCAGGATCACAGGCAAACAGGGATAGTCAAAAACACGACAAAGTCGGTAACGGAAAACAGTAGAAGAGCACACGGCAGGAAACAGGAAGCTAACACACAAAGGAATACACAATGGTTGATCAGCACTGATGGCCTGCAGTGCACAGGTTAATATAGGGCTCCCTGATAGGGCCTGGGGTGGAGCCATGCTTAGAGGAGAGGTTATAAAAACCACCAGGTGGAAGTGGTTGGCCTCTTAGTCTGAACACATGAGGGGAGGTAAGCAAACACAGGAAGATCACTGCATAACCATGACAGTAGTTGAGAACAAGGCTTACACTTGCGGGGAAGTCTCGGTGGTCCTCAGAACCTGTGATTCCAGACTTAACTGCAAGCTGAGCATTGCTGAATTTGTCCTTGCCTTTAGTATCTACAGGGATGTCATTTGTGCAGTCAGTCCTGGCTGGAGGGAGGAGCTGGATCTCTATCTCCACAAGGTGGTATATCTGGCCCACAAATATGGCAGTTCCGCCTTTTACGACTATCACAGGTCTTTCTAATCTAAAGTCGCTGCCATGTGGGCCCAGTTCCAGTTGGTCACATTTGGAGCAACATCGACAATTAGTTATTTTGCAAGCATTTCACCAGTCAAAAATCTCCAACATGTGCCAACTGTCAGTCGGCTGCCCACACCGCCAACTGGTGTCCCAACCTAGATCACCTGGGGGCTTCAGAGTCTAATAGGCCAGGATCCAATGGATCTTCCTTGGGGCCTTCCTGGCAGTTTGATAAACTCAGCAGACCCCTTAATTTGCTAGGCAAGGCTCAGCTTTGCAACAACTTCAACTACACCATCTGCAATTACAACCAGTGCAGGCTGCTTCATGTTTGTGCCAATTGCCATCATCCCAAAACTGCCTGTCCCAGCAAGGCATCCAGTTTGTCCTGACTGAGCCGGGTCAATGTCCCCAGGTTGGAGTTCTAGTTGGGTCACCACCTGTCCCTGGGTCTGGGCGGTTCCTCGTCGATGGGTTTTCTGAGGGATTCCATATGGGCCTGATCAACCTTGCTGTATGTGTAATCATATGAATGTGCCAATTTGTTGTCTGCTGCCTCCAATGCCAGGTTAGTGGATGAGTTGTTGCAGGATGAGTTGATTAAGGGGTTTGTCATTGGGCCTTTTTTGCATCCACCATTTAGCATGTGGAGGGTGAGCCCCATTGGTGTCATCAAAGGTAAATTTTCTAATAAATATTGGTTAATTTACAATCTGTCAGCTCCTCATTCATCACCCATTCCTAGTTTAAATTCTCTTATACCATCTGAGGAGTTCTCCTTGCAATACTGATCGGATGACTCAGCCATCCAGCATATATTACAGTTAGGCGGGGGCACCTGGTTGTCAAAGGCTGACATCTCGGATGCCTTCAAGCTCCTCCCCATAAAACCATCTCTCTGGCAGTGGCATGGTTTCAAATGGCGGGATCAGTTTTACTTTTTACCAAATTGACGTTCAGCTCCAAGAGCAGCCCTTGGCTTTTTAATACATTTGCCTCTGCGCTCAATTGGGTTTTGTCTTCTCAGTTGGGATGTGGCAAGGTCATTCATTACTTGGATGACTTCTTGCTGCTTGAAAGCCCGGCACAGCCTCACAAAGATCTCGCTACTCTCACTGAGTGGTTTAGGGATCTGAACGTCCCTTTGGCTACCCACAAGATTGATGGGCCTTTCACTGTGATCACTTTTCTAGGGATCCCCTTGGACACCGTCCGCAGGATCGCTAGTTTGCCACAAAACAAGCTGGTCAGGATCTGCAGTATCATTCACAGTTTGGTCAGGTCCCCAGTGTGCTCTAAGAAAGAGTTACACAAGAGTAAGGCATGCTCAACTTTGCCATGAGGATCATTCCTCAGGGTAGGTCCTTTGTGTCCAGGCTCCTGGCTCTCCTTCCGCTCGTCCAAGACACTGACTCGGTAGTGCGGTTGCAGGCCGACGCTAGAGCTGGTCTACTGATGTGGGATCAGTTCTTGTGTGAGTGGAATGGGATTTTCATGTTCATTCATCCACCTACGACAGCCTCCCCCCCAGGGTTTCTTCGGATGCCGTTGCCTCGATAGGTTTCTCAGCCATTTTCGGGTTTGCCAGTGGCTTGCGGGCCCCTGGCCTTCGGAAGTGTCAGATATTCTGGGATTTTCCCGGACATCTGCACTTTTTGAGATTTTTCCTATTGTGGCCACGGCTTGCACCTGTCCCTCCGCTGAGATTGCCAACAAAGGTAGGTCAGGGTCTCTCCTGATCATGGCATTCATGCGCAGATTGACGTGGTTGGGCCTCAAGTTCAATTTCCATTTTCAGGGGGAATTAATCAGTGGGGTTCACAATGGGGCAGCTGATGCTTTATCCAGGGCTGATTTCCGATGTTTCTTTCAACAGCATCCGGAGGCAGATCGGAGGGGCATACCAGTTCCACCATTTGCCCAGTTTAGGTTGGATTAAAAGCACTCGGGGCACAGGCAGCCAGCCTGGTAAATGCTTTATTGTCCAGGAACATTCTAAGGGCATACAGGACAGCGTGGAGGTGTTTCTGTGGCTTCACGTTCTTTTATCCCTGTGATAGGGGGTGTAGGGGGCTGTTATGGCCTATTGTCATAACAGATTGTCATTGTTCTGCAACACCATCAAAATATACCTTTCTGGTGTCCAACATTTCTTTTCCTTTCTCCATTCTGAGTCACCGTCATTTTTTGCAGCTCACCCCATTAAAGCCATGCTCAAAGGTATCCAGAGAACTCAGGGGAGGCCAGCAGTTATGCGCTTGCCTATTTCCAGGCAGATGTTCCGGGGGCTAACTGATTTATTATCCCTCTCACCCTTTGGGTTGGGTCCCAGTTTGGTCCTGAAGGCAACAGTGTTCCTCTGTTTCTTAGGGTTCCTCAGACCTGGGGAGGTGTCCCAAGCCAGACTCCATGTACCAGTTCTCTGCAAGGGAAGTCTTACCAGGTTGCAAGATGATTTTGCATTACAACTCCCCAACAATAGGAACTGCCAGGTGGGGCAAGGGTTTGTAATCAACTACTACAGAACCAATGTGTCCGGGGGAGGTTTTGGATTGGCTCACTTGCTTATTCTCTGCTGCCCCTCTAGACAGCCCGTTGCTTCCCTTCTCTACTTTGGGCCTCTTGTCCAGTCAGTTAATTTCACAGCGACTGATAGACAATGGAAATTCCTCCCCTCTGTTCTGTGGTCTGTCCACACCAACTTTCGCAAGGTGTAAAACTGGGGGGGTGGGGGGGGGAGGTTTAGATTTCCAGATTTTATGAAGGAAGTGTTGTATTTGCTGGTATCTGAAATGTTCAGAGGGTGGGATCTCCAGCTGTTGTCTACAGAATTTCAGAGTGATTGGTCCTGTAGCAGTGAAAAAGTGTCTGATGTGGTACAGCCCCTTATCCAACCACCACTTGAATGCTTTGATGTCTAGGCCTGGGGTGAAGTTCGGATTATTGAAGATGTGCAAAAGGGGTTGGCATTCTGAGATTAAGGAGGGATTGTTCCTCATCCTGTTCCAAAGAGAGAGAGCTTGGGAGAGAATGGGGGAGAGGATAGGGGGTCTTGCCCTGGGTGAGGACCCTAAGAGGAAATCGAGTGTGTTCAAGGGGGCCGCCTGCCTTTCTATCTGTATCCAGTCTGGCTTTTCAGTTTTGGAGTTCATAATTGATAGTTGGGAAATTCTAGCCGCTTGGTAGTACCAAAGTAATCTGGGAAGGCTCAGGCCTCCCCTAGACCTAAGTCTGTAAAGGGTATTTTGAGGTAGTCTGTGGCCGGATCCTCCCCAAATGAACCTGTTCACTTTTTGTTGCAAAGATTTTAGATGGTCGTGTCTAATTTTAATCGGTAAGGCTCTAAAGAGTTACAACAGCCTGGGAAGGAGGTTCATCTTTATAGCATGTATTCTGCCAAGCCAGGAGAGTTGCAAGTCGGATTCAAGCTTTTTATATGCCGGGATAAAGTTGCTAGAGTATAATTGTTAAATTTTTGCCGTGAGGGAGATACCCAAATACTCTATGGAAGAGTTGCTCCATTTAAAATCAAAGGCACTTTGTAAGGACGAGACTATTTCTGGCTTTAGGGAGATATTGAGGGCGTGGGATTTGGTATAGTTCACCTTAAGGCCCGAGATCGCTGAGAAGTCAGTTAGTAGTTTGCATAGATTGGGGAGGGAGGTGATCGGGATGTGACAAATAATAACATGTTGTCAGCGAATAGGCCGCATTTATGTGTTTCTGATCCGCAGGAGACTCCTTGAATATTAGAGTTCGAGTGTATCGCGATCGCAAGAGTTTCGATAGCGATAGCGAATATAAGCGGGGAAAGGGGACAGCCCTGCCTAGTGCGTTTCGCGATCTTCAGAGGTTGCGAGTAGTGTCCCTGTAGGTGTATCAAGGCCCTCGGGGACCAGTAAAGGGAACGAAGCAGTCCCATGAAGTGTTGGTCAAATCCCCAGTGTTCCATGATAGAAAATATGAATGTCCATTCGACGGAGTCGAAAGCTTTGTGCAAGTCTAATGACAAAAGCATCCCCTCCTGTTTAGGGCCTTCATTCCAGTTAGATTGAAGAATGGATGTGATGTCTATGGCTTGTCTAGTTTGGTCTGGCCCCTGCCTGCCGGGGATAAACCCTGCCTGGTCCTTATGGATGTACCTGCTTATGAAGGAGGAGAGACGATTGGCTAAGATTTTGGTCAAAATCTTTAAATCATTATTTATGAGGGATATGGGTCTGTAGTTTTCAACTTCTTCTGGGTTTTTGTTCGGTTTGGGGATTACTGTAATGTAAGCGGTGTTGAGTTGGGAGTCTAGGTGAATGCCCACGGTTTTTGCATTAAAGAATTTTGCCATGTGAGGGGCTAGGGTATCTGCGAAGGCTTTATAGTATATATAAGCCCTCCGGACCCGGGGCAGAGCCGTTTTTGAGATTTCTGATGATGTCTTTAATCTCTTAAAAAGTGTCTTCCATTACGCTTTTGTGTTCTGTGGTGAGGGTCGGCATAGGCAAGTCTCTTAGGAAGTCAGTGATCAGAGTCTCCACATCCGTATGGGAAGTGGTGTAAAGTTTAGAGTAGAAGTCGTGGAAGGTTTCTAGTATTTTCTTTGGGTCGGAAGTGGGGGGATGACCAGGGCTCTTGATTATAGGTAGGGTGTAGGTGCGAGATTTGGGAGAAAGCCTGGCGGCCAGCATAGAGCCCATCCTGTCCCTATGCAAGTAAAATTTAGCTCCACTCCATCTAGTGCGTTTTTCCGCCTTGGCGGTCAGGGCCAGATTGAGTTCCAGTCTGGCCGCATCCACTTTATCAAGAAGAGTCTTCGAGGGGTTTTTCTTGTGAGTTGTTAATTATGTCTATCTGTCTCTCTTTTTTGATTTGGGATGCCATCTTGATTAAAGTACCTCTAATGGTGGCTTTGTGAGCTGCCCAGAGCGTTTCAGGGGAGATGTTGGCTTGGTCATTAAGTCTAAAATACTCCTTGAGAGCGTCCTCTATTTCTTTGGTTATAGTGGGGATGGTAAGGAGCGATTTGTTAAGGCGCCAGTGTGATAGGGTAGTTCTGGTGATGGAGTTCTGTATGGTTAGGAGAACCAGTGAGTGGTCAGACCATACAATGTCAATGATAACAGCTTTTCAAGCTAAGGGTATGATGGAGGGGGTTACCAGAATGTGGTCTATCCTGGCGTATAGTTGGTGGGAGAATGAGTAGTGGGTGTAGTCTCTTTTAGAGGGATTCAATTCCCTCCAGATATCCCTTAGGCCTTGAGAGTTAATAAGTCTCGCTACATTCAGGCTGGTCTTGGTGGGACAAGTGAGTTGAGATGCTATGGGTTTAGATTTGTCCAGCCTTTGGTCAAAGGCTAGGTTAGAATTTCCTCCCAAGATGACCGAGCCCTCCGGTTTACGGTTCAGAAGAGGTGTTGAAAAAATGTATATTGACCCTTATTGGGAGTGTAGTAGGAGAGGAGGGAATACAGTTTGCCTTCCACTGTGCCCTTTACCAAAATGAATCTGCCCTCCGGATCTTTGTACTCAGATTTAAGGAAGAATTGACAGTGCCTAGAGACTAATATAGCTACCCCCTTGGTCTTGCCCGGTGCGTTTGCCAGAAAAGAAGATGGGAAAATGAGCCAGAAAGTGTGTTTCCTGTAGTATAATGGTATCTAGTTTGAAGGAGTGGTAATTTTCGAACGCCTTTCTCCTTTTGTTGGGGGAGTTAAGTCCCTGAACATTGTGAGATGCTATTCTAAGCTCAGTACCTAAATGTGGTGTAGCCTTAGGAACAGATTTGTGTGGTAATTTTATCTTGTTTTTGTTCTTACCTAAAGCCTTGTACACACTAGTAGTTTTTTTGTTCACCAGGGCTGAACGAATGACAGTTCAGGGGGAGCGGCTGCACTAACTGTCTGACGTTAGTACATCAATCTCCCCTGCTGCTTTATTGTGTTCTGACTGGGGGATGGTAAGAGAACTGCTCTGATATGCATACTTCGGCTAATAGGTGCACAGGCAAATGAATATTTGCAAATGTGCCAATACGCATGTACGGAATAATGCAAGCACTCGTGCAAGCACGTCTACGTTTTTCATTGGCACAAGACAGTCTATTTAACCACTTGCTGACTAGCCACCATCATCATACGGCGGCAGGTCAGCACAATCCCGCGAACCATCCTAGCTATATGTAGGCTCACGGTAACTAGATAGTAGGCGCAGCGGGGTGCCAAAGCTCGTGGGTGACGGTCGTGATGACCGCTGGCCACGAGCTATCGCAAGCACGAGGCACATAACACGGAAGTGTGTGTGTAAACACACAAATCCGTGTTTTGTTCTGAGAGGAATGACATATTGTGTGTTCCTATTAGCTAGGAACCACAATCTGTCACTTACTCTAGTCAGTCCCCTCCCCCTTCAGTTAGAATCACCTCCCAGGGAATACATAACCCCTTGATCGCCCCTATTGTTAACCCCTTCACTGCCAGTGACATTTTTACAGTAATCAATGCATTTGTATAGCACTGATCGCTGTATAAATGCCAATGGTCCCAAAATTGTGTCAAAATTGTCCGATGTGTCCGCCATAATGTCACACTCATGATAAAAATCGCAGATAGCCGTCATTACTAGTAATAAATAAATAAATAATGAAAATTCTATAAATCTATTCCCTATTTTGTAGACATTATAACTTTTGCGCAAACTAATAAATATACGCTTATTGCAATTTTGTTTTGCCAAAAATATGTAGAAGAATACATATTAGCCTAAACTGAAAAACAATTTGCTTTTTTTTTTTTTTAAATGGGGATATTTATTACAGCAAAAAGTACAAAATATTGTTTTTTTTTCAAAATGTATGTTTTTTTGTTTATAGAGCAAATAATAAAAACCGCAGAGGTGATCAAATAACACCAAAATAAAGCTCTATTTGTGGGAAAAACTGACGTCGATTTTGTTTGGGTGTAATGTCGCACGCCGGCAAAATTGTTAGTTAACCACTTAACAACAACCCATTGCCGTTTAACGGCTTCAGGGCGGTTGTTTAACTCTGAGAGGCCTCCCAGAATTCTGCTCTCCCCCTGGGGCGCGCACAAGAGAGCATCCGAGACCGCTGGGTCCAGTGTCGCGGCCGTTTACCACGTGATCGCTCCGTCAAATGACGGAGTGATCACTTGTAAACAAACCGACGTCATGTTATGACGCCGGTTCCTCCCTCCCCCTCTCTGTACCGATCGGTACAGCGGAGGGGGAAGAGATCGGTGTCAGCAGCGATGTGGGCTGCATCTGCAGTGCCCACATCGCTGCTCACCGAAAATTAACCCCTCAATTCTCTGCCATTACTCTGCAATACCCTACAATACTCTGCAATACCCTGCAACACTCTGCAATACCCTGCAATACCCTGCAACACTCCGCAATACCCTGCAACACTCTGCAATACCCTGCAACACTCTGCAATACCCTGCAATACCCTGCAACACTCCGCAATACCCTGCAACACTCTGCAATACCCTGCAATACCCTGCAACACTCTGCAATACCCTGCAACACTCCGCAATACCCTGCAACACTCTGAAATACCCTGCAACACTCCGCAATACCCTGCAACACTCCGCAACACCCTGCAACACTCCGCAATACCCTGCAACACTCCGCAACACCCTGCAACACTCTGCAATACCCTGCAACACTCTGCAATACCCTGCAACACTCTGCAATACCCTGCAACACCCTGCAACATTCTGCAATACCCTGCAACACTCTGCAATACCCTGCAACACTCTGCAACACTCTGCAACACCCTGCAACACTCTGCAACACCCTGCAACACTCTGCAACACCCTGCAACACTCTACAACACCCTGCAACACTCTACAACACTCTGCAACACTCTGCAACACCCTGCAACACTCTGCAAAACCCTGCAACACCCTGCAACACTCTGCAACACTCCGCAACACTCTGCAACACCCTGCAACACTCTGCAACACCCTGCAACACTCTGCAATACCCTGCAACACTCTGCAACACCCAGCAACACTCTGCAATGCTCTGCAACACTCTGAAATACCCTGCAACACTCTGCAATGCTCTGCAACACCCGCCAATACTCTGCAACACTCTGCAATGCTCTGCAACACCCGCCAATACCCTGCAACACTCTGCAATGCTCTGCAACACCCGCCAATACCCTGCAATGCTCTGCAACGCCATACTCTGAGATACCCAGCCATACTCTGAGATACCCAGCCATAGTCGGTGATACCCTGCAATACCCAGCCATAGACATTCCCCCCCCCCCTCCCGCCGCCCTCCGGTGCTTCTACCGAATCGCTAATACGATCAAAGCCAGAATCTTTTATTTTTTTTTTTGTTCAGGCTTCCCAGCTTAGAGGTGAGATGTGGGGTCTTATTGACCCCACATCTCACTGTAAAGAGGACCTGTCATGCCATATTCCTATTACAAGGGATGTTTACATTCCTTGTAATAGGAATAAAAGTGATCAAAAAAATTATTTTTGGGGAAAAAAATGTCAAACTAAAATAAATAAAGTAAAATGAACAATAAAAAAAAATGTTTTTTTTAAAGCGCCCCTGTCCCCATGTGCTCGCATGCAGAAGCGAATGCATACGTAAGTCCCGCCCACATATGAAAACGGTGTTCAAACCACACATGTGAGGTATCGCTGCGAATGTTAGAGCGAGAGCAATAATTCTAGCCCTAGACCTCCTCTGTAACTCAAAACATATAACCAGTAAAAAAAAATTAAATCGTCGCCTATGGGGATTTTTAAGTAGCGACGTTTGGCGCCATTCCATGAGCCTGTGCAATTTTGAAGTGTGACATATTAGGTATCTATTTACTCAGCGTAACATCATCTTTCACATTATGCAAAAATTGGGCTAACTTTACTGTGTTTTTTTTTTTTTTAAGCGCAAAACTGTTTTTTTTCCAAAAAAAAGCATTCGAAAAATTACTGCGCAAATACCGTGCGAGATAAAAAGTTGCAAAGACCACCATTGTATTCTCCAGGGTGTTTGCTAAAAAAACATATATAATGTTTTGGAGTTCTATGTAATTTTTTAGCAAATAAATGATGATTTTTACATTTAGGAGAGAAATGTCAGAATTGTCCTGGGTGCTCCAGAATGCCTGATGGCGCTCCCTGCATGTTGGGCCTCTGTATGTGGCCACGCTGTGTAAAAGTCTCACACATGTGGTATCGCCGTACTCGGGAGTAATAGCAGAATGTGTTTTGGGGTGTAATTTGTGGTATGCATATGCTGTGTGTGAGAAATAAACTGATAATATGACAATTTTGTGAAAAAATAAAAAAAGTAAAAAAATCTTGATTTTGCAAAGAATTGTGGGGAAAAATGACAACTTCAAAAAACTCATCATGCCTCTTACTAAATACCTTGGAATGTCTTCTTTCCAAAAAGGGGTCATTTGGGGGATATTAGTACTTTTCTGGCATGTTAGGGTCTCAAGAATTGAAATAGGCCGTCAGTACGTCAGGTGTGATCAATTTTCAGATATTGGCACCATAGCTTGTGGACTCTATAACTTTCACAAAGACCAAATAATATCCACCAATTTGTACTTATTTTTACCAAAGATATGTAGTAGTATAAATTTTGGCCAAAATTTATGAAGAAAAAATTACTAATCTGCTAAATTTTATAACAGAAACGAAGAAAAATTCATTTTTTCACAGAATTTTCGGTCTTTTTTCTTTTATAGCACAAAAAAAAAAAACTGAGAGGTGATTAAATACCACCAAAAGAAAGCTCTATTTGTGTGAAAAAAGGACAAAAATTTCATATAGGTCCAGTGTTGCATGACTGAGTAATTGTCATTCAAAATGCGAGAGCACCGAAAGCTGAAAATTGGTCTGGTTATTAAGGGTGTTTAAGTGCCCAGTGGTCAAGTGGTTAAAGCGACGCAGTGCCGAATCGCAAAAAATGGCCTGGTCATTCTCCAGCCAAATCTTCCGGGGCTGAAGTGGTTAAAGGGTGCTCTCACTCTTGCTCAGCGCTGACTGGTCTCCAGCTGTTTCCCTGTGCCCTGCTTGAATCCTGCTTGATATCCATTGCTGACCTGGCTTACCACTTACCTGACGTTAGATTCTGTTTATACTCTTACTTATCAGTTCCTGACTTTGGCTTGACCCCTGACCTTGCTCCTGTCTGATGCCCTGGTGCCCGCTGCCCGTTCGCTGCTGACTCCGGCTATGCTGACTACGCTTCTGTCTCCTGTTTGGCTCCACGTTACCTCCGAGTGCATGTGCTGGTTGCCCCTCATCCCAGGTCCAGTGAACACAGTGTGCTCCTGTCTCAAGACTGCGGGAAGCTCCGACAACCCACATAGCCTGAATCTGAAAGCCTGGTGGAGTGACCTTTAACCTTGGCTGATCTAACCAGCATCATCACAGTTTCTGGCCTGATGTTCGGCCTGAATCACCGAGTCTACAACTCTGCCACAAGCTCTGCCATCAACACCTACAGGCACTCATGTTCTTTTTGTTCCTTGGCACCATCTGTTCCACTCTCAGTGGGGCATGGGCTGGAGATACAAGAGAGGCCGACCTCGTCATTTCAGTCTCCTAAAGGTACACGACTCTCCCTGTCAGAACACTTCAGTCAGCGCTCTGGAGCCGATCGGCAGACCTGCCTGGACATTCAAGGCTTCTGTTATAAATCATGGAGCCCCATACAGCCTACCTGACAGCTCCCCTCCCCCAAGTTACAGTGTCCTGCCAATCATAAGTGGCCAAGGTATTGTACACTGCTGCAGCCACTGGGAGTGTTTGTAAAACCCCCCGCCACCCCTACCAAAATATGTACAACAGTAACAGTGCCTTTGCAGCATAAAATAGGTTGGTTTGAGAAAGTACAAATGTACATTTTTACTGCCCCCCAAACACAAAGTGTAAACAAGACCTAAAAGAAAGCATCTCACTGTGATGACCACAGTACACCAAGTGATACATAACTATCACATGGCAAGGCTGTTTGTGGTGACTTGCCACTTGCAGTACTAACAGTCTGTTCTGTATGGCTGTATCTGTCTGTACATTCAAAAAATTGTTGCAATAAACCAGGATAACTGTGCTGAGTCCTCCGCCACCTCTCCACACAGTCACCTCCCACTGCCTGGCTACAGCCTCACCTTCCTCTCTACTCAGCACTTACTGAGGGGAGCAGTAAGAATCATTCCACCAGGTAAAGGCCGTCGGCCAGGACTTTAGTTACAGTATCAAAAACCTTGGCACTCTTTTTATCTGCCTAAACACCAAAAATTTAAGAAAATAGTCCTCGCCCTACTCCTGCCTCCTCAGCCCCTCTGTCGGACTAAAGGGGCCCAGATAAATGTAATTTTCTGGGAAGCCCAAGAACAGGTCATCTATTTAAGAATATTTTCAGACCATAGATGAACAATAAATCTGCCTGTGCCCTGCCACTGAACTCATGGGGCCCTGACCTAGTACAGGAGTGACAATTGTACTGCCAGTGGCCCTGTAGACATTAATCAGAATGCTCTGCTCAGTGCCTGCTGCCTTTAATTGAGAAAAGTTTGCCCAGTGCATCCCTTTGATAGAAGTTGGTCTAATCATTGACTTCTGTTAAACATGGAGAGCCACACACAAATCAAAATTCTGTTGGTCCCTGCTGAACCAGCTGAATTTCAATCCATCTATGTCCAATAATACTTTTAATAAAATTCTTTGAAAAAAAATTCTGAAAAGGTGTCAGTTTATTATTTTGGACTTGAGTCTTAACTTGCTGACCCACTTTGTGAACTGTGTTTTAAGGACTGGAGTTTTTATTTGGTGCTTGTTGTTGGCATGACCTCTTTTTGTGGGTTTTTCAATAGCACTGGTCCAGTTTGGTCCTTTATATTTTATTGACTTCTATTGAAAAGTGACCATTCCTTACAGTAGTTGAACATTGATTGCATTCATAACTAATGACCTTATGCCAACTGGAAAAGTGAATTGAACTTGTATAGTTTGCTCTGAAACAGTTGAGATGTTATGGCTTTAACCCCATGAATGTGTACATACACTAGTTACAAAAACACAAAGTGAATAGCCTCTTTGCATTTAACCAGCCAACACCAAATTCTCAGTAAATACATTTTTTTCTTTGTGTCATTATCTTTAAAAGTATGTTCTCTACCTAGAAACAGAAGCTTTTACTCACTGTATATTACTTGGAATTTTCATTATTAATACATTTCTGGTTGGGCCAGCCATTTACATTGACTTCTAGAAAAGTACATAGAAGAGCCGGCACCGCTGGAAATTCAGTCTTCAATTTTATTGTTGTCATATGAGCATGATAAAAAGAACACACAGACATGTTTTGGCATGCAGGCCTTGTTCACAGCATATTTTAAATAGACACACATAGCATATATATATATATAGTGTAATGTAGCACTGACCCCCGAAGGAGCTGCTAATTTGAGTTGGGCCTGCACACTTCTGAGAAAACCCCCTTTCTGTGTAATTCTGTCCCCTTGGCACAGTTGTGGTGCCATAATAATACAGTACAATATAAACAGTATAAGGTACCTGTATCGATCCCTCAGGATCTTCTGGCTCCACGTGGTTGGGAAAGACAGTAGACCACACACTTGTACTCTTAACCAGAAATAATTTTACTGAAAGTATAACGAATAAGTGATTACAGGAATCACACTGTCGTCCCAATGTAGAACGTCAGTACAGCATGAATCAACAGTCAGATACAATAAACAATATGCAAGTATGTTATTATCTAGACCTGGGAGCTCCCCTTACTTAAAGTCTACATGAGGCCTCACTTAAAGTATTTCCTCCTTTATCTTCTTTCTTCGCTAGCTTAAATGGTTCCTCAGGTAATTGTAATCCAAAGGGGTAAGTGGAGAAAGTTAACTCAGAATACTCCAGGTATAACTTCAAGAACTTGTAATCACACTTGGGCGCTAAAGTGAACCTGGCCTCAAGCCTACTAAATGTTAGTTGCTCAGTTTCGCTTCCATGGAACAACAGGTTCCAGCGAGGCCTGTGAGTAAGTCTAGCTGTGTGCAATAGTATTAAACGGTGGGCCAGTGTGCTGGCTCTACTGCTGGCAAACCTGTACCTTGTTTCCAAAATAGAGCTAAGGTTTGTCTGTGGATAAGATAGAAAGATGTTTATATATAATGCTGGTGATCTTATTAACCACTTTGCGACTGGCGCACAACAATGTACGTCAGCAGAATGGCACGGGCAGGCAAATTGGCGTACAGGTACGTCCATTTGTAATTGCTGCCCTGCCATCGCGTGCGCACCGCCGGCGGCGTGCGCACGTGCTGGTCAGGACCCCCGTAAGTCCAGTCTCGGGTCCCGTGGACTTGATCGCCGCGGGGATACCCGCAATCGTCTCACGTGGAGGCTGAACGGGAAGAGATACCAATGTAAACAGCATCTCCCCATTCTGCTTAGCAACAAGTGACACTGATCTCTGCTCCCTGTGATTGGAGCAGAGATCAGTGTTTACTAACAAACAGCCCAGCCCCCCCACAGTTGGTAACACACTCCTAGGACACACTTAACCCTTACACTGCCACCCCTGGTTAACCCCTTCACTGCCAGTGTCATTTTCACAGGAATCAGTGCATTTGTATAGCACTGATTACTGTATAAATGAAAATGGTCCCAAAAATGTGTCAAAAATGTCCGATGTGTCCGCCATAATGTCGCAGTCACAATACAAATTGCTGATCGCCACCATTACTAGTAAAAAAAAAAATATTAATAAAAATGCCCTAAAACTATCCCCTATTTTGTAAACGCTATAAATTTTGCTTATTGCAATTTTTTTTACCAAAAATATGTAGAAGAATACTAATCGGCCTAATCTGAGGAAAAAAATGTTTTTTTATATGTTTTTAGGCGATATTTATTATAGCAAAAAGTAAAAAATAATGCGTTTTGAAGAGGTGTTTTGTGGAGTTTGGGCAAATGATGAAATAATGGGATCACTGGGTCATTAGCAAAAAGGTATTGCGCCATCTTGGTTGTCAAAACCCCCATTTCCTGACCAAAATCCAGAAAATGGGAGAGCTGACTTGCAAAATCATTTGTGGGATTTTTGGGTAAGATGCGATATGTAGATGCATCGTTAGGTTGTCGTCAGTCTGAATTTAAAATAACAACAGCCTCCCCCTTGTCTGATAACTACCTTTTTATGCGATTTTAGCGTTTTATTGACAGCTCTCTCTACTGTTGTAAGGTTATCATTAGATAAATATGGTGATTTTTTTTAATCTTGGCTTCAAGAGAAACTAGTTCAACCAAAGTCTGGAACATCTCTATTGCTGCACTTCATGTTTAAGCCAGGTAAAAATATTTGATACCCTCACAAATATCATGCGTTGTGATACCATGTAAACCACTCGTTGTCTCCGACTGTAGGCTATCCAAAGTGGACCTGATCACCAGGTCCTGGAATGTGAAATTGTCATTATTACCAGACATATCACTGTGGAGAGCCACAGGTGGAGAAACTGCTGTTTCAGACTCAGCTTTGAAATGCTTCTTTAGTACTATGTTGCAAATAAAGCGATTCACATTAAGCAAAGTTTCAAAAGTATCAAAATGAAACATAGGAGAAAAGGAAAGCTACTTGGAAAGAAGAGATAACTCTGCATCAGAAAATATAGCAGAAGAAAGATTAACCACCTTAGCCGAATGAACAGAGTCCAAATTAGTTGTCACCTGTGTAGTTATCTGGTACTCCTTGTCCGTCGATGATGATGTGATCTTGTTGTGGCCCTGTCATTCTCTTCTTGTTTTTCTTTTGTTTTTTTTGTTCCCCTTGTTGACTTTTGATGTCGTGGGATAGTTTTTTGAAGACAATTTGTCAGACTGACCCAACTCTGGAAAATACAGACGAGGTGCTGTTCCGAGAAACATTTGAAAATCCTCCACTTGTACCATCAGAGACCTCCGACTGAGAATCTGACTGCTCTGGGGAACTAAAACTGACATGTCTTTGTATGCGGCGTATAGACCATCTCCTATTTTTCAGGATTGACTATGGTCTATCCGATCGATTGTGTTTATAAACCAATCCATTATGATAATCTTGTAAGTCCCTTATACATTTTTGTCTCTTACTGTCCATGAGACTCTGCTCAGATTTATCAATAGAGTTAGTCAGATCAACATTAAGTGTATCATATAATTCTATAGTGTGATACATTTTCAATGTCTCACACATGGATTCAATTTCCTCATTGATTGAACCAAGCAGTTTATCCTCCTGTGAAACTGTAAGCTGCATCAAATGCAGCATTTTGATAAAATACTGTTCCACTCCACCATAAATTCCTCTGAATAGGACGCACAACCCTCTTGGTATCATGGAATCTCCGATATATTGCTTAAGAGTTAAGACCCTTCGCATTTCACCATATCTTATAGTCACTTTGATCAGTGCTGTCTTTAATTGACCAAAAAAAGAGATGCATGTTGAATCTTCAGGTGTGGGGTTTGGATCCTTGATATAAATGACAACCTGCTCTTGATGCATAGGTACCAGTGAAGAAGTTGCCCCTTTTGTCAGTTTTGTTATTTCTAATCATTTGAATTTGGAATTCAGTCATGAGTTCCAATGCAATAATATAATTTTTTTTGCATATTAGTCTGCAAGGTTGTAACTCTTCAGGTAATATAAGTACCAGAACTTATCACAAGACGTACAGGCAATTCACTACTGCTAGGTTCCCTCTGTCCCCACTCACACACTATATGGGCAGTGCCAGTGGGAGAATTTATTATGACTGAATGCAACTGTTCAGCTGTGGAACATTTTACAGATGAATGCAATTTGATATTCTCTCAGTTGCAAGGACGTGGATATAATAAACAGGATATAGATAGAGCCATAGTTATAGCCAATAATAGAGATAAGGGAACTCTTTTGAAAAAATTCTGTTCAAAAAAATCTAAAAAACTGTTAAAAACCACCCCATTATTTTTGTCACTATGTACTCACCTGAATTTAATAATATTACCAGCATTATACGTGAATGTCTTCCTATCTTATACACAGACAAAGACCTTAGCTCTATTTTGGGAGCAGGGTGCAGGTTTTCCAGCCGAAGAGCCAGCACACTGGGAGATCTTTTTTCTCCAAGCATGTTCCAATTAGAGGCATATACTAAAACATGGTTACACACCACAGGCTCTTATGACTGTGGTGTTAATACCTGTAGGTTTTGCACCAAACATTCAAAAAACTCTGATGTAGTACACTCATGTTCCACAGGTAATGCCGCGTACACACGGTCGGATTTTCCAACTGGAAATGTGTGATGTAACCTTGTTGTCGGAAAATCAGACTGTGTATATGCTCCATCGAACATTTGCTGTCGGACTTTCCGCCAACAAATGTTTGATAGCAGGTTCTCAAATTTTCCAACAACAAAATTGTTATCTGAAGGTCTGATCGTTTGTACACAAGTCTGCACACAAAAGTTTGCGCATGCTCGGAATCAAGTACAACCCGGAAGCACTCAGTCTTGTAAAACTAGCGTTCCTAATGGAGATAGCACATTCGTCACGTGGCAAATTTTGAAATCTCTCAATGCAGCGTGTTCTCTTCTTTATAATGCTATAATAATGAATTTGCTTTGCTGGTGATATTTACAGATTTCTGACAAATGGATTTTTTATTCTTTCTCGTGATCTCCCGAATAATCTTTTTTTTTTTTGTTTTGTTTTTTCTAGTGATCTCCATATTTTTTGTTTTTTCATTTTTTTCTCATGATCTCCAGAATAATTTTTGTCATTTTGTGTGTCAAGTTACCACAACACCATTGTTATCTTGTATTTTTAACCTCAAATAGATAAAACTATGTTGGTGTCCCTTGTTAATTTGACATTGTATTTTTGAAATGTACCTGCCTACTCACAAACAAATTGTCCTTTTTGAAGTAAAACACATAGCCAGGTAGTTGTCAGAAAAAAATAGAAATTTAATAGGGGTCATAACAAAATAAAGAGGAAGGAAGGCAATGCCGGCGAAACAGTTGAAATTGGTAAAGTCTTTGTACCCCAGGACACACATCAATTATTTGACTGTCAAAATTAGTAACCTGAGGAGTCCATTTAATAGAGAGCACAACACAGTCCAGGACTCCGAGAGATCGGGAGCAGCAGCAGATGACATATATGTCCAGAGGCTGTGGTCTTACAACGGTCTGCATTTTTTGCCAAACCACACCAAACCCAGGCTATCACTCTCAATACTTCCTTCCACGCTACCTTCCATGCTGCTCTGACGGGTTGGGTGGCTGTGGTGTTGGTGGTGTTGCTGGAGGTGGTGGAGGAGTATGGTCCAACTCACACAGGTGGCTTTGATTTGTGAGTTTGCCCCTTGTCCCCTTGTTTAGGGCCTGCAGAATGATTTCCTCACAGATCAGGCTTTGGCCCACCTCCATGTGCTCGAGTTTACTTGCTGTCACACATCAAAATGACTTGTGGCCACCAAGGGTTGTATTAAGTGCCGCAGTAGCCTGGCGAATTAAAGCAGTTGCTGACTCCTCACCTTCCTGGTACTTTTGGTTGGAGGGCAGAGGGGAGGAACCTGGGATTTTGTGAGGCTGCTTGCCACGGCCTCCTCCTGGCTGAGAATTTCCTGTGTATGAAAATGGTACATAGTTTTCGTTTTTTGTTCATCAATCACACAATTTTGAGCTCATGACTGTTGCAAATTGAATGTTAACAAATAGGAAAGACTATCATTCTGACCCCACCATTTTTCATTCTTGTCCCAATCATTTTTGGCAACTATTTTCTATTGATATGTAAATCACTTTGTTAAATCAGAAATTAGTGACCAATAACATGTAGTTAACATCATTCAAATTTTGACTCGAAATATATTGAACAATGCTATACCTGGCTCAAGCTGGGCTCCTCCACATCTTCTTCCTGGGTGGAAGGCCCAGGTTGGACTTCAGGAACCTCAGTTGATGTGGAAGGAAGTGTAGATAGGGATGGCCTGGGTTCCATCTGGTCTGACAAAAAACGCGGTCTGTCTAAGCCCTTGTACACATGGTCGGACATTCCAACAACAAAATCCGTTGGATTTTGTCCGATGGATTTTGTCCGAAACTTGTGTTGCATACACACGGTTATACTATAGAAGTTTTCCCCTTAGAAAAGGTGGGACTTTTTAGGCATAGACTGTGACACCAATTAATTTGGTAAAAATATATAAAAAAATAATTTTATTTCAACATAGAAAGAAGAAACAAAGAATAATATATTAACATACATTTCCGAACAGGAGAAAGGGACACATTACTTCCTCCATGTGCATATATTTATAGAACCAGAAAACATTTGCTTCCTACATCTTATTCCAAAGGAACAGACTTCTATGACATTGTATATAGGCGTATTCAAAGCATTCTACAAACAAGGTCAAATTGCGTTAATACTGTGCATCCAATGTAACCTACACGTTACGGAGTTAACTTGCTCCTTCTTCGGGGATGATCCATTTTAGCACACTTAACTTTACAAAATAGTAGAGTCTCTTTATAAGAAAACTTCTTTTTATAAAATATGTATAACAAGACATCTGATTCAGATAAACAATTGAGTAAGGAGGAAGAAAATGCGATCAACTTACTGGTCTCTCTCCTCGATTAAAACGATGATCAGGCTGACTTAATTGACAGCCTTGATATTGAAAAACTTTTATCCATACAAGAGGGCAATTTAGAAGAAAGTAAATCCCTATTAGTAAATCCCTATTAAAGAAACAAATCAGACCAATATCCCTCACCTAGTTCTAATCCTAATGCAGTAGCCTTTTTGAAACTCGTAACTAGAGATTTAAACAAATTAGAATTGCGAGTACAAATATCTAAGCACATATGGAGTATGAAAAAAGCTATTCCAGATCTACCCCTGGGAAGGCATGTTATCTCCCTACATGGAGGCACCCCTCCCAGGGTTATATTTATGGCGTTGGATAGAGTGCACCCCAATGAAAGAGGGGGAGATTGGAATAATGTGTTATTGCAGAAAGAACTAAAATGGATTTTTCAGTTACAAGCTACTAAGTTTCCTGGCCTCAATGAAGCGATAAACTATAGACCATTTCTGGAAGGCTTTGTATCAGGGGGTATAGAAAAGTGATATATGAGAATATTAAAATATAACAGCTTTTTCTTTTCCTTTTCTTCCCCCTTTTTTTAAATTTTTTTTTTTATGTACTTTTCCTCCCCCCTCGATTAGGTGAATTTTGGCTCTTTGAACACCATGGGGCTCTTCTGGATGGGATCCTGGCACGCTAACGCCACTATGGAGGGGAGAAGCCTGCCCTTGGTTGGCAGGTACCTTTTGTTTTTCCCCCCTGGTGGCCTTTTTTCTCGCTCATCGGTATACCTGTAACAGAAATGGGATGTGGGTCTGATCACCCCAGCTTCCCGTTTCTCTGTCTCCCTAGGTTTTCCACCCACGTTCACCCTATAGACATCTCGGACGAACGTGAGGTTAAATGCATTTACACATCCTACATGAATGTGCAGTTGCTGACACTGTTGCTGGCACTGTGCTTCCTTGGGGATGTAGTTTAGTGAACAACACTGTCTGGCCAACTCCAGGGCTAAGGTACGATCTCCGCATGCGTGTCGGTGGGAGCGTGACGCATGACGTCACTCCTCCCACGGCGCCATTTTGGATGTGGGCATGAGGCGACGTCGTGCGCCGCACACCCGGGGGACTGCGCTTAGGTGATAGGACTCACAGGTGAGTAATATTTACTGCACCTGGAAGGGGAGGGAAGGAGGTGGGGCAGTGAGATACTTTAATGGGCCAGGAGCAGTCTGTTATCACTCTGCAATGGCCATGGAGGAGGTGACTTGCTGAGAGATACAATTGAAGGTAAGGAAATATATATACTTTTTTATGTCGGTCTGTAATGCAGCCTTATGGAAAAATGAAGGGGAATTAACGGATATAACTGTCCTTCCCCTTCCCATTTTAGGCTGGACCTGACACGTCTATCTCTGGGGGGAATCTTTTTCTCCCATAGCACCAAAATCCTTGGACTACAGAGAGATTGCGGCGACTTTAAGCCAAATACTGTAGATTGCCTTAAATATTTAAAAGAGTTGCAACATTTGGGCATCTCATTTTAACAATTCTAACATGGGAATCTCAGGTGTTTTCTCTTCGGGACACAGCAAACTACTCTATGAAACGCTTTTGGGTACGATTTTTAAAAGATTTTGCAATATATTATCTTTAGGAATGATCACTATGAGATAGCTTTTTTTAGATAAAGTTCCCCCCTTTCTCTAGGGGTGTTTCCCTCTTAGTACAAATGTAATGACGGAAGTCATACAAGAGGGTTAACATATAGAACCTTTATCTGCCATTATTGGCGCTGCAGTAAAATACATGCAATACTTATTTAAAATCTAGGCATGTGAAAATTTGACATGCATCTACTTTACTTGTATACCTCCTCCCTTACAGTCCGTCTATCACTGCGGTCCCAGTTCCCATCCAAGAAGGTGGTCAAACATCTCCCCCTCAATATGAGCCTAGACCTGCATCTTGGAGTGAAGATCTTATATATAGGTGGTGCATTTTAGTGGTGCGTTGTGTTTTTTTTTTTTTTTTTTTTTTATTGTACGTATATATAATTATTTCTTATGTTTTTTATAGACTCTACTATTTTGTAAATTTAAGTGTGCTAAAATGGATCATCCCTGAAGAAGGAGTAAGATAACTCCGTAACGCATAGGTTACATTGGATGCACAGTATTAACGCAATTTGACCTTGTTTGTAGAATGCTTTGAATACGCCTATATACATTGTCATAGAAGTCTGTTCCTTTGGAATAAGATGTAGGAAGCAAATGTTTTCTGGTTCTATAAATATATGCACATGGAGGAAGTAATGTGTCCCTTTCTCCTGTTCGGAAATGTATGTTAATATATTATTCTTTGTTTCTTCTTTCTATGTTGAAATAAAATTATTTTTTTATATATTTTTACCAAATTAATTGGTGTCACAGTCTATGCCTAAAAAGTCCCGCCTTTTCTAAGGGGAAAACTTCTATAGTATTTCATGTTGGGATGTTGGCTACTATTAAGCGGATCTTAATTTATACCTCGCACAATTCAGATTTTTGCATACACACGGTTGGACAAAGTTGTCGGAAAATCCGATCGTTCAGAACGTGGTGACGTTATTTAGTTATGACGGGACTAGTAGCCAATATCTTTGGTCTAGGAATTCGATCTGAGCATGCGTGGCACTTTGTCCGATCGGAATTCTCTACAAACGATAGGACAAAGTCCCATTGGACCATGTTGTCGGAAAATTTTATAGCCCAGCTCTAAAACTTTGTCGGTCGGATATTCCGATGGAAACAGTCTGATGGAGCCAACACACAGTCAGATTATCCGATAACACGGTCCGATCAGACATTTTCCGTCGGAATGTCCGACCGTGTGTACAAGGGCTTAGTCAGTGTTGGTCATCTTACTTAAAAAAAGTAATTAGTTAAGTTACAAATGACTTCTCCCAAAAAGTAATTGCGTTAGTAACTCGGTTACTACATTGGAAAAGTAATTAGTTACTCAGAGTAACTGTGACTTTTTTTAAATATTCTATAGAAGGGACTAGTGAAGGAAGTGAATGTTTCCGCCTCCATTGGCGAGATTGACACCTTGCTAGCCCATTGCCTGGTATGGATTTAAAGGGGAACCCCTACACAGACAAAACAGCATGGGGGTCCCCCCAAGGTCCATAGCAGACCCTTATCTGAGCACGCAGCACAGCTGGTCAGGAAAGGGGGTGGGGACGAGTGAGCGCCCCCCCTCCTGAACTGTACCAGGCCTCATGCCCTCAACATGGGGGGTGCTTTGGGGAAGGGGGGCCCTGTGCCCCCCCACCCCAAAGCAACTTGTCCCCATGTTGATGAGGACAAGGGCCTCTTCCTAACAACCCTTGTCGTTGGTTGTCGGGGTCTATGGGCAGGGGGCTTATCAGAATCCAGAGGCCCCCTTTAATAAGGGGGCCCCAGATTCCAGCCCCCTACCCTATGTGAATGAGTATGGGGTACGATGTACCCATACCCATTCCCCTGGGGAAAAAAGTGTTAATAATAAAAAACACAACACAAGTTTTTAAAGTACTTTATTAGACAGCTCCAGGGGTCTTTTTCCAACTTCAGGGGTCTTTTTGCCAGGCTCCTCCACTATCTTCTGCTCTTTTACCACTAGCTCTTTTACTAGCGGAGGAGCCTGGCTTTCTCCTTTGTCACCACCGCCATTCGGGGGTCTTCTTACGACTTTGGGGGTCTTGTCTCGCTCTTCGCTTCTTGTGCCAAGCCTCCGCTATCTTCATACAGTTCTTTTACTAGCATTGGCCTGGTCTTGTCGCTTGTTGCCGCCTTCTTCTACTTCTTCTTTTTTTCTTCTTCTTCCTTCCGATGTAGACATGACACTCTCTTTGGCCATAATGGCAGGGACGTTATAAGGGGCAGGGTCACCGGGTGATGTCACATGTGAACCCACCCCTTTTTATGTCACAGTCCCAGCATCCCCCGGGACTGTGACATCATAAGAATAATTTTTATTAAATTTATGAGCCCCATGACTCCAAGAGGAAGTCGGGACCAGACTTGGGTTTTTGTTTTGAGAAGGGCAAATAGGGGTTCTATGTTCAGGTTTATGTAGTCTGCGGGTGCTCTCGTACATTATACTCCTAAGTATTTAATTTGGCTTGCTCTGACAAGGGGAAGTGCTGCCTGGGATGCCGTCGGGGAACTCAGGTCCAGCGGGAGGATTTGGGACTTGTATTTGTAGGCCGGAATATTCCCCAAATTTTTTTATCAGCTGTAATGCAGCCTCCAATGAAGGGCTTGGGTCCTCCAGATAGAGGAGCATGTCATCTGCATAGAGACTGACTCTGTAATCTGGCCCATGTGGAGGCCTTTGATGTGGGGGTGGACTCTGATGGCAATGGCCAGTGGTTCTACGGCGAGAGCATACAGTAGCGGCGAGTGACCCCATAGACAATGTTAATGAGTCAGAACATCCTGCCATTGACCTGTATCCAGGCAGTGGGAGCCTGGTAAAGGAACTGTAGCCATTTGATAAATTTGGGGCAGAAGCCAAATCTGTGGAGGCATTCCCAAAGGTAGCTCCACTGAACCGAATCAAATGCCTTTGTGGCGTCCAGGCTCAACACTGGCACTACCCTGGATCCGACATTGTCGTGCGTAGCCTGTATGTTCATAAATAGCCTGCAGACGTTGAATGCAGTGTTTTTATTGGGCATGAATCCGGTTTGGTCGGGGTGAATCAAACTGAGTATTACTTTGTTGAGTCTTAAGGCTAGAATCTTAGCTAGGATTTTTACATCTAATTGTAGGAGCGAGATGGGACGATATGACTCTGGGAGGAGGGGGTCTTTGCCGGGTTTGGGGATAAGAACAATGAGAGCCTCTCCCATGGATAATGGGAGGGTCTCAGAGTCAAAAAATGCGGGTTTATAGGGTTTGTAATTTGGGTACGAGGGTTTCTTGGAATTGCGTGTAAAATTCTAGGGGGAGGCCATCAGAGCTTGGTGCCTTGGTGGTCAGGTGGTGCAAAATCGCTTTGGTGATGCATTCCGAGGTGATAGGCGCTTCTAGTTGGGACATTTGGGAGTGGGTAAGAGAAGGAAAATCTACGTCCTGGAGGAAGTGGGACAGTTCAGTTTGAGAGTGCTGTGCTGTGGATGTGTAAAGGTCTGAATAAAACCGTTTAAATTCCTCTGCCACTAGGCTAGGGTCTGAGATCACAACCCTGCGCGCTCGCCGTGCTCAAAATGCGCTGTTTGCTGAAGAAGATACCCTGCTTCGCCTTTTCGAAGTGTAATTGATCAGTCAATCTAGAAGATTGTAGGCAGACTAGGAAAGCATTGGCTGCTGAGGGGTCTGTGAGGAACACCAGTTCTAGGGATCTGAGCCACTCCTCAGACTGTTGTAGGGCATACTTGGATGTGGCTTTGTGTCTGTTAATGCAGGTAGATAGGATTAGGGGGGCATGGATTTTGAAGGCCTCCCATACTGAGACCGTGGACACTGAGCCCAGATTGGTGCTGAAGAAGTGTGTCCATTCCCTAAGGATGGACTCCAGGTCCAGCAGGACAGTGAACCAAAAAGGGTTCAATCACCATATGTGGGAGGATGGGCACTGGGAGCTGCTGAGAGCTACAGTGTCACCCAGTACGGTGAATGATCCGAGAGCACCCTGGTGCCGAACTCCACGTCCATGAGGTCAGGCGGCAAGGACGGGGAGAGCAATATTAGATCAATGCGGGACATGGCTGTGAGGGGATGAAGCAAGAAAAGGCTATCTTGTCTGGGTGTTTATGTCTCCATGGGTCTGTCATGGCAAACTCCAAGAGGAACCTACCAAATCTAGTGGTGGATGGGGGGGGGGGGGGGGCGTTTCGGTGGTCGTTCTGAGTCTTCAAGCCTGGGGTTGATAGTCATGTTGAAATTGCCCAACCAGAGTGTGGGTACTGTGGGATACTTTGTCATGAAGGCGAGGCCCTCCTGGATGGCGTTAAACTGGAATGGAGGTGAGATGTAGAATGTCATAAGGAGCATGTCCAGGCCACCAATGGTGGCATGGAGAAACAGAAATCGACCCTAGGGGTCCGACTGCAGGCTGTGCAATTGAAACTGCACTGTTTTGGCAATTGGGATGGAGGTATACGGGGCATGATACAGCCAGCCCACCCAGGGTTTCTTAAGTGCCATTTGGGTTTGACCCGTAATGTGAGTTTCAACTAGAACAGACACATCAGCCCATATAGCCTTAAGGTGGGAGAGGACAGCAATCCATCCCACCCAGGGTTTCTTAAGTGCCATTTGGGTTTGATCCGTAATGTGGGTTTCAACTAGAACAGACACATCAGCCCGTATAGCCTTAAGGTAGGAGAGGTAACTCCTTTTATTTCAACTGAGTAACTTACATACTTATACCAGTAGTACCACAGCCTGGGTACATATACATAATCAGCTGCTGCTTCGGATCTCATGAAATCCTGGAATTTCTTGTGCTCCCTATTATATGTGCTCCTCAGGCTACCAATTTTGGCCTTCAAATAGTTGATGTCTGCTGTGGGATACACAGGCTTCACCAATTCCAACAGTTTCTCCAGCACTGCCTTCCTCTTTTGCTTGTTGGAGTATTCCCTGTTTTGGATTTGCCAGAGATATGGCTGCTCCCTGTACATGTCCCCGTCAAGGAATTTGGGCAGGAAGTCTATGGGCAGACTATGATGGGAATCGTGGACCATAAGACCCAAATGTGAGAAAGGCCAAGATCATGACTAAAGTTGTGAGAAGTCTGCACAGGACTTTTGGGGTACAATGATCCAATGCGCAATTGAGGAAACACTGGTCAGACCTGAAATTGAGAGAGCACGATCAGTATAGAAGGATCAGTGCTTCAAAAAAATATTTGTCGTGTGCTCCTATTATTATTATTACTTTTGTGCTGGTCCATGTTCTTTTCTTTACTGTCATACAGTTTAAAATGCCAAGTTTGAGGTTTGTGGGCACATAAATCGTTCATATTAAACTTCGTTCGTTTGACCACCAGTACATTGTTTTTGGCAGATGCAGGTAAGAAGTGTATTACATTGTTGTCTAGATGTTTTTGTAACTATAATGAAATGCAAACTTGATTCAGTGTAAGGAGAGGACACTCAGCAGCTGTTTACACATCTTAGTGTGGGACACTAGAACAACCTTTTTATGGTGTCCCAGTGGATACTAGGGGTCTCTCCATTTGTGAAACTTGCACAAAACAGGTAAGTATTCCAACTTTTGAAATGGAAAAAAAACATGTCTTAAGCTTGGAACTTGGACAACACTTCCAAGCAATGTTTCATATTACTATTTTCTAGCCTAAAATATTTGTCTGTTAAGTATACCTTTTTTGTATTCACATAGGGGAGAAAACAATCAGGACATCTGAGGACACCAGGAACCCCACACATCCTAAAGAAGGGGAAATCAACACACAACCTGAGGATGATGATTCCGAGGTTCAGGAAATGGTCGAAATGGTGACCACAACAGGTCAATGTCTGAGACCACAGCTTCAGGTAATAGATGTATGCCTGCATATTTATAATACATGGTGTGTTTTATTCTTTTTAGGTGATGTGGATGTTGTGGAAGAAGAAACTCACTTCAACAGTGCAAGTGCACAAGTCCTCACAAGTGCAAAAGTGAAATAATGATGTGCAATCGGGATTTAGAGAAGGTCAAGCAAAACATCAATAATGCTCAAAAAAGACTGACCAACATCATTGATGTTTTAGCCAAAACCTAAAACCACCCAAAAATGTAACTTTTCTCATTATTGTTTAAAGTTTTTAAAAAGTTTTAAAGTAATTGCAAAGCCAAGTTTTGAAGATGCCAACAATGTGTCAACATGTGCTATCTGCCATCATTGGATATCAATGTACATAGGAATGCAACCCCTTCCTCGCAACTAAAGTAGGTGAGAGGAAAGGGTTGCACCCCGAAACATGTCCATTGATCCCCCATGATGAGATCTAGCACATGTTGCCACACTGTGGCTTATTTCAAAAAAGCAAAACCACTTTGCTCTAGGAGTGCAGTGCAAGTGCACTTGAAAGTGTACTTGTAGGGCAAAGTGGATTGTCCTTTCTGAAATAAGGCCCAGTGTGTCAACATGTGCTAGCTTGCATCATGGGGGATCAATGGACATGTTTAGGAGGCGCAACCCCTTCCTTTCATCTACTTTAGTTGCGAGGAAGGGGTTGCACCCACAAAACAGGCACAGTGATATCCCATGATGGCAGATAGCACATGTTGACACTGTGTGTTTTGTGGCTTGCAAACAATAGATGTAGGGAAAAGACACATTTTAGGCATGGTATAATGAGGAAAATCCACATTTTGAGTGCCAATTTGTGTGCATCTTCAAAATTTGGCTTTTACAGGAGTGAGATCACCCCAGCTGATGAAGGAAAAATCAACACAGTTTTGGCATACTAATGTCTCATATGGCTTTCACTTTATCAAAGTTGAACTTTGTAAGTTCCTGAGTTGGGGATGTGGATGTTATGTTTTTAAACATGCCTGTTTAGCCACAAAAAAGGCTATATCTACTGTCAAACATACATGTTATACACCAAAGATGTTGGTTTGTTTAAAAACCCTTTTATAACGCACATGTGAATGTGCTTGGAGTAAAATGTTTTTTACTTACTAGTATGTGGCTTCTTTTTTAAATGCTGTATACCTTTTTTTTTATTAAGTTGTTGTAGTTACAGGGACAATGGAGGGTATTTACTAAAGGCAAATTTACTTTGCACTACAAGTCCACTGCAAGTGCACTTTCAAGTGAACTTGTAGTGCAAAGTGGATTTGCCTTTGGTAAATAACCCCACTGTGCTGTTAAATTTGCCAAAATCAGGCCATTTTAGGGACTACAAGCAATTAATTCATGGAGTTTAAAAGGATTATTTTTATCATTAATGCATTACATACATTAACAACCAAAACATTGTGTGTGTGTAGCAGACCCATAGCACAACAGAACATAATAGGTAGCTGAAGGAAAGATTGTCACCTCATGTATCAAATAAGTTACGTTTACACTATTGAAGAAAATGGCCAAAAATAAAAGGCCATTGGAGAACCTAGGAGTCAGGTAAGAAACACAAGCGATAAATCAAACGAAACATGAGTTTAGTTTTTCAGAATTTTTTATTAGAAAGACCTTACAGATTCTCTGGCATATCAATTTCCCCCCTACCCACAAAATACTCCAGATAGCTTTCCCGTGATTCATGGGCGCTTTGGGGGGCAAGCCAAGATGGCCAGCTTCAAGCGCCATCATTATTTCTTTTGGTGAGCCAGCCACAGTCGCAACTAAGGCCAGATAGTTGGCTGCATTTTTACGCATAAAATTATGTAAAATGCAACAACATAAATTTATATTGTTCAGTTTGTATTCAGCCATATTTATGACCATTAGAAAAAGACGGGACTGGCTGGCCATTATGCCAAAGGCATTTTCCACCCCTTCTTCTGGCAAGGACTAGCCAATAATTAAGAACCCTCTGGTCCAGAGTCAGGGTTCTCATGAGGATTGGCCTCATCAAATGCTCCCCCAGTGCAAGGGCCTCATCTGCCACAAAGATGAACGGGAGGCCCGCCACATTTTTGACGCTGGAGGTGGCAACCCCAAGCTGCCATTCTGGAGACATCTTTAGAATTTAGTCTGGGTGATGACTCCCCCATCTGACATATGGCCATTCTTCCCCACATCCAGATACAGAAATTCATAAGTCGCCGACACCACCGTCAACAGTTGTAGTAGTATGACCTCGAGTTGGGGGGTTGGATGATCTGGACGTGTTTCTCATCCATCACTCCACCGCAGTTGGGAAAGTCCCACTGCTTTGCAAATTGGGAGGCCACAGTCTGCCATTCCTGTGGGTTGGAGGGAAACTGTGGAGTCAAACAAGAAAAAAAAAATAGTACTTTTGCACATAACATCGCAAGCAGATTAGATACAAAGATTCTTGGCCAACATAAGTATAATAACATTTATTTAAATGAGTATTAAAGTCAAAAGTCACGGTTTTGTTATCGGAAACTACATTCGTGTGTACGCAGCATAAGAGCTTTAAATTACACGATTATATTAATTGTGGAACTACCAATGTAGTATATGTGGTGGAATGTGTATCATGCCATCTACAATATGTAGGGAGCACTACAAGGGCTCTAAGAACTAAAATAAGCGAACACTACCACAGCTTTTCTGCTCAGAGTGGTGTGATTTTTTGCTGCATACGTTTACTTCTAGAGCACGGATCTCCAAACGACAGCCCCCCAGCTGTTGCAAAACTACACATCCCATGAGGCATTGTAAAACACTGACATTCACAGACATGACTAGGCATGATGGGAATTGTAGTTCCTGAACAATTGGAGGGCCATAGTTTGGAGACCCCTGTTCTAGAGGATCAGTTTCCATAATATTACCACTCTCAGTGCACTTTTTCCACAAGTTCCCTGTTAAGAAGCTGTTCACTTCCTACTTTCCTATGGAAGCTGTCCCATTTTACTCTTTTCTCCAGCATGCAGGTCGCCTTCAGCAGATTGATTGACATTTGCTACCTCTGCTCTGCCATCCACACCATATGATAACCTGATTCCAGGGTAGCTCCAGCAAGGATGATAGAAAGGGGCTTCTTTATCACTTGTTGGCTGCCCCAGGTTACACATAATTCAATGGCTTACCGAGTGGCACCCAGAGGGAAATCGGTGGCAACTCCTCTAACATAAACTTCCTGCATTGACATCTACAGGCTGCATCAGTTTCCTGCTTGCTCTGCACGCCAATCTCAGAGTCTGAGCAAGTACAATGATGGCATGTGATTTTGGTAAATATAAGCAAAAAATAAAAAAAGATATTTGGTAAAAATATTTGAATGTAATCTACAAACTGTTGCCTCAATTGCTATATTACTATAAGATAGTATATAATGGGTTTAATGACACTTAAAATGAAACTTCACTTTGCAAAGTAAACATGCTCTACTTCTTTAGTTATAGTATAGTGGAACACTTAATCTCAAAGATATGCACTATAATAGGAAAACAATGGCTGAAGTATCAACAGTGGAGATTCTGAATGGTATTTGGAACAGCTCAATTAGGAAAATGTAACATTAAAGTTACTTTGTATATTGTTTGTTTAATTAATATGCAGATCAAAGGGTGACCTTTGATCTGCATATGATATGCATTAGAGAAACCTTACAAATATTTTTAACCCTTTATTTACCTTTAGCTAACCTTAATAACCTCTAATTCATCCACCTGTAAGTATTTTTTTTTGCTATTTTGTTTTGTTAATTTCTAATATTTTAAACCGTTAATATTTCAATTTTGTTTTAATTTGTATAAATGTTGTTTTTAATTTCTGTTACTTTAAAAAAAATGCTTAAAAAAGGAAATAAACAAGTTTATTTGAAAATGTTCTTATTTATAAAAGGTTGCATACCAAAATCAACATTTTAGTTACATTATAAACCAGACAATTTATAGAAAAAAAAATGTTTTTTTTGTTTGATTTTAATTTTTTTCCAGTGTTTACTTGTCTTTAGATTACATAGAAAATAAAAAAATTTTTGCAACACAATATCATGAAAAGAAACCCTTATTTGTCCAAAAAACAAACAACATATGTATTACTTGTTAATTAAAGTAATGACAAAGTTATTCCTGAATAAACAGGCCCATAACAGAAATGTAAACATTTATCAGGTCCAGGGACAAGTGAAGTGATTAATGATTGCAAACCTGTGAAAATTTCACCATCTTACTTACACTTAGTCCTATCAGTGCAAACCTGTTTTGTTCTGATCTTGATTAAGTTTCTAATAATAACAGTGTATACAAAGAGATTTTTTTTTCTTGTGGGTCACAATGTACAATTCAAAGGGGAAAAAAGCTGTTCAAAATGAACAAGTATGCTTTGACTTTGAGTTTTACTATTGAAAGTGACCTGTGGTAAACCTCAAAAGCTGTCAATTTATGTAAAAGATGGATTAGGAAAAATTACAGCAAAGTGCATTATTTTTCCCAACTTTTCCATATTTCAACCTTTTTAAGACCTAGGAAATAAAAATATAAAATATATGCATCAGAATCTGCGACCAAGTAAAAGCCCTATCTTTTCTGAAAAACAGAAATTATACACAATACATTGAAATAGATTATAAGGGTTTAAAGTACAGAATTGAGACTAAGAATGAAGTGGTTAATATAAAAATTGTCTTGCCAGCGTTGGAAGCTGCAGATAACTATGTTATGCATATTTATAACTTTCAAATGCATAACTTTATATTCATTGCATAACTTTATATTCATTCCCCTCTATTTGCAATTTAGTTGTTCAGTTAATGGGGCTGATTTATTAAAGGACACAAGACTGTTCCCTTTGCAAAATAAAATTGATTTTAACCATGCCAAGAGAAAGTTAAATAAAAATTAAAAGGAAAAAAACAAAAAAACATAGCCTTGTCTTATTTACTAACCTCTGTGAATGTTTACTTTGCTAAGTGAAAATATATTTTCCTATTGCTAAGGGAACAGTCTCTGTTCCCTTAGTAAATCATCACCAATGGGTCTAGCTCAACTTGCAGGTTTGAAAAAATGTCCATGTTTTTCACTGTTACCTGCATACACAGAAACAGCATTTTAGTCCCAAGTTTGGGGTACACCATTTATAATCCTAAACCATTTCAAATGTGAGTCATCAAATGTGAGTGCAGTCTATAATAACACATCCAAACACATTAACAAACATGTAATATAGTGCATCTTACAATTTCTTAGATGTGGTGGCTGCATTAATTTTCTTTGTTTGGGCTAAGCACATTTCCCACAAGAAATTGTGTTTTGATCCTTATAGAAAGTAAGTTTCCATTTAGCTTCCTGTTCATTGAACTAAAATCTCAAATGATGTTATTAGCTCTCACCAGTTCACTTCTGTGAACTATGATGTGATAGAGATGAGGAGAGGGGGAGGTTTTATATAAAAAATCAGGGGAGCATTAGAGTGACACTGCTCCTCCATGGATACAGTGCAGTGAGTGTGTTGTCACCCAAGGATAGGAACTATAATTCTGGCAGAATCCCCAGGCAAAAATAAAGAAATAAAATGAAAGAGGAAACTGATACAGGCCACATCCAAGGACTGACAACCTGCAATATGTAAAACTTTGGTTTTGAAGTTTAGATTTGAATCAGGTTTTAAATCCACTTATGTATTGTATATTTAACTTAACATAAGCTAAAATAAAATAAAATAATAAGGTTGCTATTCCTGACTACTATATCTTCAGCTACTAACCTCCTAATCAGTCCTTTTTCAGGTGTCATGCTCAGCCCTTATATTTTTTTCTATTGAGATATAGTAAAATATTTTTTTAATATGTTACCTTACAATTACTCATATTATTTCTAGCAACCTTTCTTTTATTTTGATTTTTTTCTTAATAGCTATTTGTAATGTTTGTTCTATTATATTTGTAACTCTTATGGAGTGAAAAAATCCTTGAAATCTAGAAGTAAGTATTCTGCTCCCTCTTTAAAGGTATGTGCTTTCTTAATAATTTTTAACAATGTGACACTGTCTCAGCATCTTAAGTGCAATCTCTCCAACAGAGACACAAACACCAGCAATAACACCTTTTAGGTTAAGTGCAAAAAGTTTAGATTCTCTATCAAAGTTTTATAGCTACAATTAAACAATGGAAAACACGCTGGCATGTGCAAAAAGAGTCGCTGGCAGAGACAGTCAGGCCGTGTACACACGGGCGGACTGTTCGCCCAACCTTGTCCGCTGAACAGTGTTTGGGCGGACAGTCCGCTCGTGTGTGGGCTTTCAGCGGACAGTTTCAGCGGACAGTTGGACGGACAAAGTCTTTCGGAAATTCCGAAAAACTGTCCGCTGAAACTGTGTTTGAGCGAACAGTCCGCCCGTGTGTGGGCTTGTCCGCTGTACTTTCGAAATGAGCGGACTGTTCCCGCTCGGAAAGTCCGCCCATTTCGAGCGCGTGTACAGGTAGGCGGGGCCCGCGAAGGAGACGTCGCGGGCTCCGCCGCCTGGAATGGGCTTAAAGGGGAACCCCAACGCCGAAAAAAATCGGCGTGGGGGTTCCCCCCAAGTCCACACCAGACCCTTGTCCGAGCACGCTACCCGGCCGGCCAGGAAAGGGGGGCGAGCGAGCGCGCCCCCCCTCCTGAGCCGTACCAGGCCGCGTGCCCTCAACATGGGGGGTGCCTTGGGGAAGGGGGGGCCGCGCGGCCCCCCCCACCCCAAAGCACCTTGTCCCCATGTTGATGAGGACAAGGGCCTCTTCCCGACAACCCTGGCCGTTGGTTGTCGGGGTCTGCGGGCGGGGGGCTTATCGGAATCCGGGAGCCCCCTTTAAGAAGGGGGCCCCCGGATACCGGCCCCCCACCCTATGTGAATGAGTATGGGGTACAATGTACCCCTACCCATTCACCTGTGAACTAAAGTACAATAAAAAACACAACACAGAGAAAAAATATTTTATTGCACAGCTCCGGGGGTCTTCCGTCTTCGGGGGTCTTCTCGCCGGACTCCTCCGCTATGTGTGTGTAGCTCTTTTACTAGCGGAGGAGTCCGGCTTTCTTCCTCCCCGCCGCCGGCCTCTTCTCCCGACTTCGGGGGTCTTGTCCCCCTCTTCGGTTCTTCTGCCGGGCCACCGCGCCTGGTCCGGTGGCCCGGTCTTCTGTCGCCGTCTTCCGTTCTTCTGTCGCCGCCTTCGGTTCTTCTGCCGGGCCACCGCGCCTTCTTGTAGCTCTTTTACAGGCGGTGGCCCGGTCTTCTGTGGCCGCTGTCGTCGCCGCCGCCGCCGCCTTCCGTTCTTGTTCTTCTTCTTGTTCTTCTTCTTCTTCTTCTCCTGGAGATGTTGACTCGACGATCTCTCCGGCCGGAATGCCAGGGACACGCTCCGCTGCCACTTATATAGTGACAATGGGGCGGTGTCACATGGTATATGTCACATGGGTTGGTCACATGGGTTGATGTCACATGGGGACTATGACATCGTAAGGGGGCGGGGTCACCATGTGACCAACCCATGTGACATATACCATGTGACACCGCCCCATTGTCACTATATAAGTGACCGCACAGCGCGGCTCTGGCATTCCGGCCGGAGAGATCGTCGAGTCAACATCTCCAGGAGAAGAAGAAGAAGAAGAACAAGAAGAAGAACAAGAACGGAAGGCGGCGGCGGCGGCGACGACAGCGGCCACAGAAGACCGGGCCACCACCTGTAAAAGAGCTACAAGAAGGCGCGGTGGCCCGGCAGAAGAACCGAAGGCGGCGACAGAAGAACGGAAGACGGCGACAGAAGACCAGGCCACCGGACCAGGCGCGGTGGCCCGGCAGAAGAACCGAAGAGGGGGACAAGACCCCCGAAGTCGGGAGAAGAGGCCGGCGGCGGGGAGGAAGAAAGCCGGACTCCTCCGCTAGTAAAAGAGCTACACACACATAGCGGAGGAGTCCGGCGAGAAGACCCCCGAAGACGGAAGACCCCCGGAGCTGTGCAATAAAATATTTTTTCTCTGTGTTGTGTTTTTTATTGTACTTTAGTTCACAGGTGAATGGGTAGGGGTACATTGTACCCCATACTCATTCACATAGGGTGGGGGGCCGGTATCCGGGGGCCCCCTTCTTAAAGGGGGCTCCCGGATTCCGATAAGCCCCCCGCCCGCAGACCCCGACAACCAACGGCCAGGGTTGTTGGGAAGAGGCCCTTGTCCTCATCAACATGGGGACAAGGTGCTTTGGGGTGGGGGGGCCGCGCGGCCCCCCCTTCCCCAAGGCACCCCCCATGTTGAGGGCACGCGGCCTGGTACGGCTCAGGAGGGGGGGCGCGCTCGCTCGCCCCCCTTTCCTGGCCGGCCGGGTAGCGTGCTCGGACAAGGGTCTGGTGTGGACTTGGGGGGAACCCCCACGCCGATTTTTTTCGGCGTTGGGGTTCCCCTTTAAGCCCATTCCAGGCGGCGGAGCCCGCGACGTCTCCTTCGCGGGCCCCGCCTACCTGTACACGCGCTCAAAATGGGCGGATTTGCCTCCGCCTTACGTGGGCGAGTCCGTTCATTTCAAAAGTTGAGCGAACTGTTTGCCCAACCTTGTTCGTCAAACAGTCCGCTCGTGTGTGGGCAAGTCCGCTCATGCAAATTTTGAGCGGACTGTTTGATGAAACTGTTTGCCGAACAAGGTTGGGCAAACAGTCCGCCCGTGTGTACGCGGCCTCAGACACATTGTGCCTTGTCTCCATTTGGGAGATTTCCATTTTTTCTTTTTAACTTACAACCTAGTACTCCAACCTAATCCTTTATAAATTTCCAACAGCTTTAAAAAATATCCTGCCATTCAGATAAACTGGAACTCTTCTTTAAAAGTGATCATATAAATTACATTTTAGAAAATAAGTATATTTAATGTATTTAAAAGTACATTTACTTTGTAAAAAAATCACTTTTCCAACAGTATCACAGTTTAGAAAATACTCGGTACTATTAGGTGAAGACATCATGGAAGAGCTTCAAGGGAGTATGCTACAAATACAACGTATGATAGATTAAATAAAAGGAATCGTGTTTTTATTATATGTTTCGACTGAAGCAGCTGCCTTAGAGAAGGATAGAAAAATGTGTCTTTAGTAAATTTAATTTGCAGTAGACTCTTTAGGATTCTTGGCAGTAGAACAGTGCAATTTAAACAGTGGGAAAATGCAGGCAGAAAATGATAGTATCGTTAACCAAAAGATTGGTGGCTGGTGTTTTAGGCTGTCATACTGTGCCTCAGAACTCATAAGTATGTAATCTAGCACTAAAAAAATGACACTTGATGCTTGCTACTTGTCAGACAGCTGTATCTCCCAATCACAGTTATGTGCTCCTTATTTTGACGGTGAGATCTGACTTGGGGAAAGGAAAGAAATGGAGAAAATATGTTAAGACAACATGACACCTAAATGATAATAACTAAAACATTTGATGTGCAAAACTTAGCAATACAAGACGTAAAAAGTATGTATTTTAATTTAAAGTGTGCATTGCGAATGTCACTGTAAGCAGTTATCAATATTTCCGACAAATTCATTTATATATTTTGATGAATGATAAAATTATAAAATATATTTTGAAACCTCCAACTAAAGCCTCTAGACATTCCTTTCAGTTTATATCTTTAATTGGTATAACATCACTGCCAGCAACAGCTTACTGACAGCGCCTGTTGATCGAAGGACACATTCCTTTAATTAAGTGTGATAAGTGATGAGTCACAAATTCACATGCAAGTTTCAACGTATGCATCACAATGAGCAAGGCATACAGCTTCCCTTTACTAAAAATATATACCATCCCTGTGCTGTAGTTCAGTGCATTTTGAAAAATAAAACTCTGTAACCAGGACACAGAGGTGCAGTGTGCAAATACTGATGCATTGGAGCTGCTGCCATATGTTCCACCATAAATATACCCAAAGCAATAATTATCATCAACAGCTAATACGAAAATAGAGAAATACCTTTTGTCGTTAAACAGCTTGCAGCCTACAGCAGATGACATATTCCCGTTAATATGCACCCCAACTATGGCTTCTACACAGTCTGGGAACTTGCATCATTCTCAAAAGTGATTATTATTTTGTCCCACTCCTCTCTCATTTTCTCCCTTATCATTATCTCAGATAATACATTACAGGTGTTAGATACTATTCAGCATCTTGTTGACTTCCCTACAATAAAATCATAAAGAACATTTGATAATGATTGCCCTGTTGCAAGGTACCTGCAAAAAAAATACACAAATATATACATTATTTTCTACAGTTGATGTCCTTAACCACTTCCCGATAGCCTCACGCAGATATACTGCGGCAGAAGGGCACGTACAGGCAGATTAACGTACCTTGTGGACACGCGCCAGCAGGGAGCTCCATGACCGTGATCGCGGGGTCCCGCAGACCCGATGTCTGCAGGGATACCAGCGATCATCTCACGGTGAGGAAGAACGGGGAGATGCTAATGTAAACAAACATTTTCCCGTTCTGCCTAGTGACACTGTCACAGATCAGCTCTCCCTGTAATCGGAAACGCTGATCACACACATCCCCTCTGCCCCACAGTTAGAATTACTCCCTAGGGCACGCTTAACCCCTACAGCGCAACCTAGTGGTTAACCTCTTCACTGCCAGTGACATTTTTACAGTAATCAATGCATTTTTTTTAGCAATGATCGCTGTATAAATGCCAATGGTCCTAAAAATGTGTCAAAATTGTCAGATGTGTCCGCCATAATGTCACAGTTTTTTTTTTCTACTAGTAATAGCGGTTGATTGCTGCTATTACTAGTAAAAAAAAAAAAATCAATAAAAATGCCATAAAACTATCTCCTATTTTGTAAACGCTATAACTTTTGCGCAAACCAATCAATAAACACTTATTGCAATTTTTTTTACCAAAAATATGTAGAAGAATACGTATCGGCCTAAACTGAGGAACAAAAATATTTTTTTAAATATTTTTTGGGGATATAAGTAAAAAATAACTTTTTTTGTTTATAGCACCACAAATAAAAACAAAACAAAGAGGTGATCAAATACCACCAAAAGAAATCTCTATTTGTGGGAAAAAAGGACGTCAATTTTGTTTGGAAGCCATGTTGCAGGACCGGGCAATAGTTGGTTAGAGCAACAAAGTGCCGAACTGCAAAAAGTGCTCTGGTCGGGAAGGAGGTAAATTCTTCCAGGGCTGAAGTGGTTAAGATCCACTTCAAAGATAACTATATTTACCACAAATGCTAGCCGAGGGAGACATGTGGGTGTTCGGCTCCACACAGGTTCCAACTTGTGAATACTTGCATGCCAGGTAGTTGTCCTGTTTTGATCCCATCATTGAAATCTTGAAGTAAAGAACATAATATCTGCCTGGGTTTTTGTGAAAAGAAATTACTTTAGGAATGTAATTTCCAATATGTCATGAAAATAAAGGAACCAGGTAAGTAAGAAAGAACCGTAGCCAACATACTAGCGGGGGGTAGGGGGAAAGGGCAAATAAACAAGGCCCAAGATAAACAAAGGCTACCACAGTGGCAAAATATGAAATGATTATATTAGGGTGTGGCACAATGGAAGAAAGTGAAATATAGGCAACACATAGAGGAAAAAACAATGCAGAAAACAGAAACAAGCATGCGCTAGAGTGACCTTTTACACTTCTTGGTGTGGCTAATGCACCATTGCATTTCTAAACAACAAAATACACCTACCAACATGGATGTGTGCAAATCCACAGTTTTTTTTTAATCATATTGCCTCATTATTGGTAACTCAGAACTGTCCCCTCTGTACCCCGTTGACAATAATGGGGTAAACTCAGTATTATCATGCTCACTCTCTAGAACCACTGTAGCACAAGCAGCAGCCACACGAAAAACATGGGCCATAAGAGTGGAACAAATTCCTGTGACATAACTGACCAAATATGGTAATATCCTGGGAGATCCCACTCCTTTGTATACTTTTATGGCAGGGTCCTAAAAGATAGCTGGTGTGTATTTTTCAGGGATAACTCCAAGTCGTTATTTTTTTCATGTGCAGTCCTTGAACTTCTATACCAGACCTTCATCTCAGGTAGCGAGTTGTTGCATGGGATTCAGTTCATCTATACAAGACCCTTATCCCGATCCTTTATTTACAAATAGAAGTAAATGCCCGGGAGCTGCCATTAGTAGTAGTAGATAGATAGATGTTTAAGTAGTCGTAGATGTACAAATCGTACAGATGCCCCACTTCACAGGCATGTTAAAGACATTACCCAGGCATTTATTTAAAGGAATTTTGAATTTGTAATGTTTCCATTTAAGCATCATTAAAATTGCTGCTCTACACCAAAAGGAATATTTAACATGTTTTTTTTTGCTTTGGTCCATGTTCCCTATGTTACACTCACCCGTTCCTCATTCCAAAGCAGGGTCTTTCCCTCTGTGTTTAGTCATCAGCTTCCAGCCAATCACAGAGGTGACACTGTCTTAAAGGGCTACTGTGCATGTTGCTCTGTGTTTAATCAATACTTGCATATGAATGCAGCCAGACAAGCATGCATAGACACATGCATATGAGCATACATGTATTTAAATGGACAGATTAAAATAATATTCTTTCTAATAGAATGCATTTACACTTAATGTAAAGTGGTATATCGTGCTAACTATTCAGAAACATAAACAGCGGTGGCAAAACCATGAGATAGCTTCATAGTAAACATAAGAATAAAAATACAAAAGCTGTGCTTGTCCCAAATGAACCACAAATGTTTAAAAAAAATAGTGTTCAGTGAAAATAAAGTACAATACAAATGAGTACTGGAGGGGTTGTGGCATTACAGATTAGTATTAAAATTAGTGAAAAAAAATGTACATGATGAAATAAAGATTTATTATCTATAAAAATGAATCTCAAAAAACATGAAAGAGTTCTCAAAGTATACCAAAAAAATCCAGCAAGATGAAATGATTTCAGCAAGTTAGGATAATCCAACAAGTTCCACCACCATCAAGGAAATGAGAGTTTCAGTGTAATAATCACTCTGTGAATGAGGACTCTTACCAGAAGATGTGGACCTCATGTAGTAACGAAGTCACGAACGCTAGCAAATACAGCCCTCTGCGGGGTCAGATAGTCCGTCTCATCTTTGGCGCTCACTACCAATCACGAACGTCCATCCACGATATCCAACTTTCATCCAACTCTCATCACAGGCTCTCAGTCAGCCGGATGTCCCGGAGCTTATGAAGAATAAAAGGCTCCAATGATGTATTATAGTTTAAAAAGCTTCTTTATTGTAAAACCAAAATGGGTAGTCACACATCATATGATTCCATTGGTTAAAAGAACGTTTGCCGACAAACAAAATGCAAATCACCCGCACTTCCGGGGTCACGTGGGGTTACACTTAATGCCATACGTGCATAAACACTTGTACATACATTGGAGGCATTTTTTCTGCCAGGTTCTGACAGAAAAAAAGAAGCATATTTGTAGCATAAATCCATATGCCTGTGTGCATAAGCCCTTAGTGTTCCCCAGAATTTTTTTGTGTCACCAGTGACGTACGGGTGACCCTGCCCCCCTCTGATGTAACGGAAACCTGCGTTACATCAGAGGGGGGTGGGGTCACCTGTACATCACTGGGGAAGCCCGGCTTTCCCCTTGCGTCAGATAAGAAGTGTCAGGCTGCCGGGATTCCTGCAGTGTCTCCGGTGGAGACAGAGGATGGATGCGCTGTGCTGAAGGCAGAAATCACCCATCGCTGGATCAGATCAGCCATCACTGGACCCCAGAGAGATGATCATCCATCGCTGGATAGCAAGAGTGGATTACCACCACTGGAATCTTTTTTTTTTTTTTTAATAAAGGACTTTTGCAACGGTGTGTGTCTTTTTTCACAAATTTTTTGCACTTTCTTTGTGAAATGGTAAGGGTACTTTTGTGATACTTTGTGCAGTGACAGTTCTAAGCATGGGAAACATGTGCCCCTTCACAGGCGTACTATACAAATCCCCCAGGTATGAAATTAAAGGAATATTACGCTTTTATTGTTTCACTTTAAGCCTTATTAAAATCACTGCTCCCGAACAAACTGCAGTTTTTAAAACTTGTTTTTGCAATGATTCATGTCCCCTGGGGCAGGACCCAGGTCCCCAAACACTTTTTATGACAATAACTTGCATATTAGCCTTTAAAATTAGCACTTTTGATTTTGAACGTTCGAGTCCCATAGACTTTAATAGGGTTCTAAAGTTCACACAAAGTTTAGGTCTGTTCGCAGGTTCTGGTGCGAACCAAACCGGGGGGTGTTCAGCTCATCCTTACCCCTAAGTGAAAATGTCCAAATTGGGCCTAAAGTGTCAATATTTTGTGTAGCCACCATTATTTTCCAGCACTGCCTTAACCCTCTTGGGCATGGAGTTCACCAGAGCTTCACAGATTTCCACTGGAGTTCTCTTCCACTCCTCCATGATGACATCATGGAGCTGGTGGATGTTAGAGACCTTGCACTCCTTCACCTTCCATTTGAGGATGCTCCACAGATGCTCAATAGGGTTTAGGTCTGGAGACATTGGGGCCATTATCATGTTGGAATACTGCCCTGCATCCCAGTCTCTGAACGGAGGATATTATGCTCTGCTTCAGTATGTCATAGTACATATTGGCATTTATGGTTCTCTCAATGAACTGTAGCTCCTCAGTGCATCCCCAGACCATGACACTCCCACCACCATGCTTGACTGTAGGCAAGGCACACTTGTCTTTGTACTCCTCACCTGGTTGCCGCCACATACACTTGACACCATCTGAACCAAATAAGTTTATCTTGGTCTCATCAGTCCACAGGACATGGTTCCAGTGATCCATGTCCTTAGTCTGCGTGTCTTCAGAAAACTGTTTGTGGTCTTTCTTGTGCATCATCTTTAAAGGAGGCTTCCTTCTGGGATGACAGCCATGCAGACCAATTTGATGCAGTGTGCGGTGTATGGTCTGAGCACTGGCAGGTTGTCCCCTCACCCCTTCAACCTCTGTAGCAATGCTGGCAGCATTCATACGTCTATTTCCCAAAGACAACCTCTGGATATGACGCTGAGCATGTGCACTCAACTTCTTTGGTCAACCATTGCAAGGCCTGTTCTGAGTGGAACCTGTCCTGTTAAAACACTGTAAGGTCTTGGCCACCTTGCTGCAGCTCAGTTTCAGGATTTTGGCAATCTTCTTATAGCCTACACCATCTTTATGTAGAGCAACAATTTCTTTTTTCAGATCCTTAGAGAGTTCTTTACCATGAGATGCCATATTGAACTTCCAGTGACCAGTATGAGAGAGTGAGAGTCATAACACAAAACACCCATGCTCCCCATTCACACCTGAGACTTTGTAACACTAATGAGTCACATGACACCGGGGAGCAGAAATGGCTAATTGGGCCCAATTCGGACATTTTCACTTAGGGGCGTACCCACTTTTGTTGTGGTTTAGACATTAATGGCTGTGTGTTGAGTTATTTTGAGGAGATAGCAAAGTTATACTGTTATACAAGCTGTACACTCATTACTTTGCATTGTAGCAAAGCGTCATTTCTTCAGTGCTGTCAAATGAAAAGATATAATAAAATATTTACAAAAATGTGAGGGGTGTACTCACTTTTGGGAGATACTGTTTGTGACAGTAAAGCACAGCAGGCAATGTAAAAAAAGTGCTATCCACTTCTTTTTTTTGCCACATTCTTTGTATAATAAGTATTAGGTATTATAAGTGTTAAAAAGTTGTTATTTAGGATCATTGGAAGACTCCCATTATTCTGACATGTTCAAATGTGCACGTGCGACAGCAACATGATCATAGCCAACATAAAACTGCACCTGTAATGAAGTCACTCTAGTCATATAGCCTGAGGGACTAAAAAAAATCCCAACCCAGTTAGTTCACAGTCTCAGCTACAAACTTACATATGTCTTCTATCAGGTCTTGTTGCCAGAAAAATATCTTCCATAAGAACAATGTCTTAGCTTTACTCTCTTTTGAATTCTATGCAAAAAAATAAAAAATGAATGCCACTCAAGTGTATGAATAAAGAGCAAAAATGGTTTAATACAAAAAGTGCATAATTCCAAAAACATGTCCGAACAAGTCTGTCTGCACAGAGTACATGTCACTGATTAAATAAACTCATTATAATTCATCCTAGTTCTGCAAATAAAACCTGAACTCTTCCACTGAGCATTCAGAAGGCAGACACTCTGCATGAAAAAAATTCAAGAGTCAAAACAAAGCACAAGAGTTTTCTGTAAAACAGAAGACAACAACTTCAAATGGTTTGTCCATGTGAGAAGAAATATTTATCTACACAAGGATTAAATGACATGCTCCTTACAGCATACGAAAACTGGAGAAAATTTGCAGTCAGTGGGTTCCGGAGCTCCCGTTGCTGGATACATGGCATACATATGAAATAATCCTGAAATATTATTAAAAAAACAAACAAGAAATACAAATTTCAAAAAATCTTGAGTACTTTGTTCATTTTCAAAGCCAGTGTAAAATTTAGTATGTGTTGAAGTCCCGCCTACTTTTGGGGAAGCAACACGTACGGACCACGTGACATTAGCCATGACGTCACCCGCTTGTTTACAACGCTGATCCGTGCATGGATGTCTATTGACCGTGTCAAAGTCTCGTCTGTAACTCGGCACTGGAGAGCAGTGCCATATTATGATTAACTCCCGGAGCACCTATATTTGAATGCTGATGTCTGTGATTAACCCCTGGTGGGGATATGCCTCTTTGACCTGTCTGACTTGTCAGGGGTCCATTGCTTAAGGTGAGAGTCCATCTTATCCATTGGTAGAAGGGATCATATCACCACTTTTATCTTTGCTGAAAGAAGACACCCTGCACTTGCGGACTCTTGAAGCTTACCTTACCTATCCTGCATTTCTTTTATTTTTTATTATTATTATCTTGTGGAGTGTTTTTGTATCTGCGCTGTACTGTTGTTTTTTTAAATTTAGTATGCATCACTAATCTCAAAGATCTCAACTTCTTCCCTCCTGGCCACTGCAGATAAACGGCTGGGTGGACGTTCCTGAATGTCCCTCAGAAGGAGCAGGATTTTTTTTCACCAAAGAGATGTAGTGGAATACATTCTGGCCTAAATTAAGCTCCCTGGCGGTATGATTATTTCTGATTTTAGGTGCTGAAAGTGGTATAATTATTTTGCATGGAAATTTGGCGTTTTATATTGTAGGCCTGCAATAACTCTCTTAAATCTGTTCAAACAAGACATCCCGGGTATGATAAAGTTTAGAATATAATAAATAACTATAAATAATGATAACAAATAATAATAAAAATTATTCAATAATGTAATAAAATCTAAAAACACAGAAATTTGCTCATTTGCAGAATTGTCGCTGTCATTAGATTTAGTGTTTGATGACGGATCTCCCCCCAAATCTCTATCGCTCAATTGTGCAAGTAATTCTAATTTATTATCGATGTTTTCTAACTGGTCTAAAATCACTTTTGACATAAAGGGACAGTTTTTGGTTGCTATGGACAATCTCCAAATTCCAGGCAGAAAAAACAGTATTTATAATAAAAAGTGCATGCAGGGCACTGGACAGACCACTAGGGACAAAGGGGATGTTTATTTTTTTATACAGTACTGTAATATGTAAGATTACAGTACTGTATGTGTATTTTTACTTTTTTTAATTTGGCGCTGATCTCTGCTCCCGTGTGTCGTAACGTCGCAGGGAACGGAGCTCGGCGACACTCGGGCACTGTGTGAATCGAGCGGAGGAGCTAGCACACACAGCGGGGGGACATCGCTGGATCCAGGGGACAAGGTAAGTAAGTCTCCCTGTATCCAGTGATGCAATCCCGAGTCTGGCTCAGGGTTACCGCTCCTGGTACTGAAATTACAGCCCGAGCCAGACTCGGGATTACCGCCAGGGAGGTTAATGATTACATTTGATTGTATTGGATTTCTTTTAAAACAGAAAGTTGAAAATACATTTTTTTTTCAAAATTGTTGCTCATTTTGCGCTTATATCAAAAAACAAAAACAAAAAAAAAACAGGGTTGAATAAATACCACCAAAAGAAAGCTCTATTTGTGTAAACAAAATTATAAGATTTTAATTTGGGTATAGTGTAGCATGACTGAGTAATTGTCATTCAAAATGCGACAGCATGGAAAGCTGAAAATTGTTCTGGGAAAGAAGGGGTGAAAGTGCCTAGTATTGTGGTGGCTAAAGAACTGAATGTCAATTCTAGAACAATTTTCCTTGAAAGAGGAAATGCTGTAGTATTCAGCTGGCAGAAGCTGTTGAACATTGCAGGCTGTGGGGAGAGATGGGCTGGTGTGTGGGAAATGTTTGTATTAGGTATCTAGGGTGTAGGTATATGAGAAACGTATCCAACGTTTTTTTTTTTTTTTCTATAAAACTGGAAACTGTTGCTGACATTTTTCTTTGAAGTTTCTTCTCATTTGTGAACTGTAGGCTGGCTTTGAGCTTTGCACTCATTAAATTCTTTAAAGCATTTTAAAGTGATCCCTGCAGATCATTCAGAAATTATTTTATCAATGCATGATCTTCGACTGCTGTGTTTGACTTGTTAAAGCAAGCTGTTTATAAAAGAAATGTTTCGTAGTATGACATGATTAACTTTCCACTGAGAAAAGACATCTTTTCTCAAAGCAAACTGCGGTAAAGTAATGACAAAGGTTCCTAAGATCAGTGCATTCTCAGCTTGTAAAAACTGGTGACAGTATACAGCTTTCTTTATTATCCATATTTAGGCAACATTATAAAATACCGGTACATCGCTTGCATGGTGTAAATGTGCAGCCTCCAACAAAGTTCTTAGCAGGAGAGAGAGGCTGTATATGTAGATGATAACATAAAAGGAATTGCTATAATGAGAACTTTAATTAATATATATATATATATATATATATATATATATATATATATATATATATGACAGTTGGATATTATGCCAGTCTGTCTCAAAGTATATGTACATCCAGAAAGTTATTGTGCTGGGAAAAAACACACAGCTGTCTATGAGACTTTTTACACCTTGCAATCAGTGGATTGCAACTGGGAAGATGATTCATCTGTGTTTAGGGAGTGTTCATCCACAAACACTCCAACTCTACAATGATTTGTACCTTTGGCTCATGTGCTTTTTTTGATTGGCGAGGACTGGAGGACGGTGGGCGGTGCTTTTTGCATCACTTCCGGTTTCTTGGCCACCACTCACTGTGTTGTGGACTGTGCGTGGTGCATTAAGGAAGGCCTGAGAGGCGCCTCTGTGATTCCGGCTAATGGTAAGTGCTGACGCCGTGGGCCTCAGGCCTCTTCACTCTTCACTCAGTCTCTATCTACTCTGACACTTACAGCTGCGGCTGCCCCTCTGCTCCGCGCACACTTCCCTGCGCTTCTCTGCTCTCAGTCATTCTCTACTCAGTGCAGACCGGACCTAGGCCAGGGCATATGACTGAGTGATCGTGCTGCTTAACTGGAGCATCAGGCTGTCAGTGAGTGTGCTACTGCCACATCATAACAAAATATTACAGCGCACAAATGCAAAAAAAGACATTTACCTCCAGCATGGCTTATTTAAAACAACTAGACATTTTTTTAAAAACATTATCAAAAAACATGGGGATTTGGTCACACCATATTGCTATATGGTGCTTAAACCCACTTACTGCGACAAAGTACCCCATGATTAGTGGGTCCTACACTATCCACAGACTGGGAGATCCTGCTTCTCTAAACCATGGAAGCAATACACTCCTCTATATGAGAGAACTAGAGGTCTCCACCCATGACACAGGTGGACGCTAATGAGAGAGTTGGGTGCTCCGTACCCAAAAGGATTTGGTCAGAATCCATACAATAGAAAAAAAAGATATTTGGGGGCACTTACGGTCTTATTGCTGCACCATCTTTAATGCATCTTTTAGGGTGTGCCCCCCAAATATCTTTTTGTCTACTGCCACATCATGTCTCGCTGGCTGAAAATATATTTAGGGGATTTCTGCCATGTACTGACTATCGAGGGTCAATCAGGAGGTGTCACTTGTCAGTCTTCCTGGATGTGTGTATATATAGCTGCATACACTACATAGATAATATACACAAATTGTGAGTACATCTGTCCTGTGTAGTGTATACAGTACATGCACCTACTTTCTTCCTTCCTGTATATAGAGACCTTCCTCCATCATCACTGACTGCAGATATACATCCACACATGCCAGGGTGCCAGGTGTAATCCTTGACTCTGACATCTCATTCAGCCCCCACATCTGATCGCTGGCTAAATCCTACTGCCTTCACCTCCATAACATCTCCAGAATTCGACCTATCCTGACTAATGACACCACAAAGCAACTTATTCACTCCTTGATTATTTCCTGCCTTGACTACTGCAACTCTCCCCTTAATGGCCTACCCTTACGCAGGCTATCCCCCTTCAGTCTATTATGAATGCTGCTGCTAGACTAATACACCTCACTAACCGATCAGTGACTGCTGCTCCTCTCTGCCAATAGCTTCACTGGCTTCCCCTACCCCACCGTATAAAATTCAAAAGGCTAACCGCAACATACAAGACCATCCACAACATCGCCCCCAGCTACATCACCAACCTCATTTGCAGATATCGCCAAAATCACCCCCTCTGCTCCTCCCATGACCTCCTGCTCTCAAGCTCCCTTGTTACCTCCTCCCATGCTCACTTCCAGGACTTCTCCAGAGCCTCTCCCATACCTGCCCCGGTATGTCTGATCAGCCCCTAACCTGTCCACCTTTAGGAGATCCCTGAAAACATACTTATTCAGGGAAACCTATCCCATGCCTACCTAACTACTGTCCCTGAGCAACCCCCATCAAATCATTCCCTGCATCTATTACCTTTTGTACCACCACCCCCTCCCTTTAGAATGTAAGCTCTATGAGCAGGGTCCTCCTGTCCTTCTGTATTAAACTGTACTGTAATTGTGCTGTCCCCCCTCTACCTTGTAAAGTGCTGTATAAACTGTTCGTGCTATATAAATCGTGTATAATAATAATACTATAATAATCACCTGTTACTGTATATAAAGCTTATAGGGGACAGATGATGTATAGCTGCAGTCAATGATGATGGAGGAAGGTCTCTATATACAGGAAGGAAGGTATAGCTAGCTGTATACAGGACAGATGCTATATACCTGCATACCCTGATCTGTGAGGCTGAGCTATATACCCTGATCTGTAATGCTGAGCTTTATACCCTGACCTGTAATGCTGAGCTATATACCCTGATCTATACTGTTGAGCTACATACCGTGATCTGTGAGGCTTAGATACGGTATATACCCTGAACTGTGAGGCTGAGCTATGTACCCTGATCTATAATGCTGAACCATATATCCTGATCTGTAATGCTGAGCTATATAGCCTAATCTGTGAGGTTGAGCTATATACCCTCATCTATAATGCTGAGCTATATACCCTGATCTATGAGCCTGAGCTATACACAGTACCCTGATCTGTGAGTCTGAGCTATATACCCTGACCTGTAATTCTGAGCTATATACCCTGACCTGGAATGCTGAGCTATATACACTGATCTGTAATGTTGAGCTATATGCCATGATCTGTGAGGCTTAGCTCCTGTATATACCCTGATCTGTGAGGCTGAGCTATACACCCTGATGTGCAAGGCTGAGCTATATACCCTGATCTGTAATGCTGAACCATATACCCTGATCTGTAATGCTAAGCTATATACCCTGATCTGTGGGGCTGAGCAATATACCCTGATCTGTGAGGTTGAGCTATATACACTGATCTGTGAGGCTGAGCTATATAACCTGATCTGTAATGCTGAGCTATATAACCTGATCTGTGAAGCTGAGCTATATCCCTGATCTGTGAAGCTGAGCTATATACCATCATCGGTAATGCTGAGATATATTCCCTGATCTGTGAGGCTGGGCTATATACCCAGATCTGTGAGGCTGAGCTATATACCTTGATCTGTGAGGCTGAGTTATATACACTGATCTGTAATGCTGAGCTGTATACCCTTATCTGTAATTCTGAGCTATATACCCTGATCTGTGAGGCTGAGCTATATACCCTGATCCTTGAGGCTGAGCTATATCCCTGATCTGTGAGGCTGAGCTATATACCCTGATCTATAAGCCTGTCTTATATACTTTGTCCTGTGATGCTGAGCTGTATACTCTGTCCTGTGATACTGTGGCTGTATACTCTGTCCTGTGGTGCTGAGTTGTATACTCCTGACACTATGGGTGGAAGCAAATGGAATACAGGGGATGGAGTGGGTGGATTCTTTAAGAGGTGGGGCTTATGGGAAGTGGGAGGGGCCAAAAAGACAGACCATCCTAAAACTTAATCAGCTGCCACTGTCTGTGTCCCAGCAGAGAAAATTCACCCTCTTTATTGTCCTAAGCATCACTGTCATCAAGAGAGAAAGTAATTTCAAATCCAAAATTTTAGAGTAGAAAAAGCAGAAAGTTTTAAAGTAGAAAAAGAGGTAAGGGTAAATATTCCAGTATAGACATCTGTTCTGGTGACAACTGCCTAAGGAGGAAATTAAGCTTATTTTTTTCTTTCACTTTCTGTTGTGTTTAGACAGAATGCGGGAATATATCTTCCCAATAGAGCAAAAAAAAACCTCAAAATTCTTCAAAATATTTTATCCTTGCATGCGCTTCAAATCAGAACTGTTTGTATTGACTCAAAACCACCAAAAATACCAAAATCTGGGCTGGAAAATTAGAGTTTCACATAATACATCAAATTTAATCAGATTTTATTAAACAATACACACATCTGAGAGAGACCAAAAACTCACTAGGTTCAGTGTGAAGCAGTAAATAGTGTGCAAAAGCATATTTCAGTTTCTAATAAGTGCTGAACAATTTTAATATCTATGGCTTCTCATATAAGTGACACCTTAAAAGGAAACTATAATGACTTATGTTCATTTTTATAACTTTATGAATTGTCTTTTTATATTATTTCTTCATTATATTCATTTGCAGAAAATGCTGGACTTTCTAATAGGAAATACATGCACTGTCCCTGCAAAGGAAACATACTCTTGAACACATTGGGTCCTGTCTCTGCTAGTAAAGGGGGGTGGGCTGTTTGCTGTTCTGAGACATGCAGATATGAATGTGTTCTAAGATATTCTGTTATTCAGGTACATTCACAATACATGCTATTTAGGCTAAACACAGCAAAGTGTAGTCAAAAACAAATGTACTAGTTTATGTCCCATCATCTACTGGTTGCAAGCAGTAAATGTGAAATATTCATAGGCAACATTATTTATTAACTTCTTGCCGACCAGCCACGTCGGTAGGTTGACTCCCCTGCGCGAATCGCCGTAGCTGTAGGCGGGCGCTTTAAGGGCTATAGGGGGCGCACACGTGGGCGATGTGCATGGCTGGTGACCATGATGTCCTGTGACCCGCATTCGCTCCTCAGAGAGCCAGAACGGTGATCTGTCAATGCATATCCAGCAAGAGAAATCCCCATATCCACCAAGAGACATCCTCATATCCAGTAAGAGACATTCATCATATTCAGAAAAAGACAGCCCCCCACATACCAGAAAGAGACATCCCCTATATCCAGCTAGAGACATCCCCATATCCAGCAAGAGACCCTCCTATATTCAGGCCACGTTAATAGACATCTCCTTATCCTGGCAGCATTAATAGATAGCTGGGCAGCCCCCATATCCAAGTAGTATTATTAGCCAGCTCCCATCCAGAAACACTGATGATGAATTAATTACCAAAAGCAATGTACTTAGTCTCAGACAGTGAGCAGTCAGGAGTCTCAGGACAGGCTAGGACACTGCAGCACAGCCCTTCCACTCAGCTATGACTGGCTCCAAAAAAGGAAGATTCGGTCTGCTCAGTGTGTCCTTTGGTGGAGGTGCTGGGACACCCTACCTGCAAGTTCCACCAAAAAAAAAACCATATGTGTATGTACATATCATAAAAGTATAACAGTATAGGTGCATATACTGTACATGCATATACATGCATATATATATATATATATATATATATATATATATATATATATATATATATATATATATATATATATATGTGTGTGTGTGTGTGTGTGTGTGTGTGTGTGTGTGTGTGTGTGTGTGTGTGTGTGTGTGTGTGTGTGTGTGTGTATATATAAAACACTGATTATAGTTAATAAATAGTAGTAAATTCAGATTTCACATTTTGTAAGCTCTATTATTGTGTAAATGCTGACAAAAAGAGGATTGCAAAGTATATAAAATACAAGGACTTGAAACACTGGAAAAATACTTGTCTTAAACTTACAGCAGTGGTGCTACAATTACATGACCCTCTCTCAATGGTTAGAAGGTTTACGGTGATAACTTCGGACTTCTTATCCACTCTGAAGGTTCTTCAGATACAGTCTCACATGGCTGGACCAAGCAGTTACTAAACTGATATGTAACCATAGAAATTAACAGTTTAAATTGGTGGGAATGGAAGAAACGATTGCCTTGAAAATGCATGCAGTAAGCATGTAAACACAGCTGTAAGCTTTGGTGGGTTTTAAATATGGGTGTACTGTATCTTGACAAGGTTTTGTTTGCTTCAGGCAAACTTTGCATTTCTTCAGACTTGAAGTAAGTCAAATTCCGGTCAGAAGAAAATCACATATCAATGAATTCATAATGATCTCACATACAGTATCTCACAAAAGTGAGTACAGCCCTCACATTTTTCTAAATATCTTATTATATCTTTTCCTGTGACAACACTGAAGAAATTACACTTTGCTACAATGTAAAGTAGTGAGTGTACAGCTTGTATAACAGTGTACATTTTCTGTCCCCTCAAAACAACTCAACACACAGCCATTATTGTCTAAACAGCTGGCAACAAACGTGAGTGCACCCCTAAGTGAAAATGTCCAAATTGGGCCCAAAGTGTCAATATTTTGTATGGCCACCATTATTTTCCAGCACTCCCTTAACCCTCCTGGGCATGGAGTTCACTAGAGCTTCACAGGTTGCCACTGAAGTCCTCTTCTACTTCTCCATGATGACATCACAGAGCTGGTGGATGTTAGAGCCCTTACGCTCCTCCATTTTCCGTTTGAGGATGCCCCACAGATGGTCAATAGGGTTTATTTCTGGAGACACACCTGGCCAGTCAATCACCTTTACCCTGAGCTTCTTTAGCAAGGCAGTGGTCATCTTGGAGGTGTGTTTGGGGTTGTTATTGTTGGAATACTGCCCTGCAGCCCAGTCCCTGAGTGAGGGGATCATGCTTTGCTTCAGTATGTCACAGTACATGTTGGCATTCACGGTTCCCTCAATGAACTGTAGCTCCCCAGTGCTGGCAGCACTCATGTAGGCCCAGACTATGACAGTCCCACCACCATGCTTGACTGTAGGCAAGACACACTTGTCTTTATACTCCTCGCCTGGTTGCCGCTACACACGCTTGACACCATCTGAACCAAATAAGTTTATCTCTGTCTCATCAGACCACAGGACATGGTTCTAGTAATCCATGTCTTGTGGTCTTCTTGTCTTCAACAAACTGTTTGCAGGCTTTCTTGTGCACCATCTTTAGAAGAGGCTTCCTTCTGGGAAAACAGCCAAGTATACCAATTTGATGCAGTGTGCGGCGTATGGTCTGTGCACTGTCAGGCTAACCCCCTGAACCTCTGCAGCAATGCTGGCAGCACTCATATCTCTATTTTCCAAAAACAACCTCTGGATATGATGCTGAGCACGTGCACTCAACTTCTTTGGTCGACCATGCAAGGCCTTTTCTGAGTAGAACATGTCCTGTTAAACCACTGTATGGTCTTGGCCACCTTGCTGCAGCTCAGTTTCAGGGTCTTGACAATCTCCTTATAGTCTAGGCCATCTTTATGTAGAGCAACAATTCTTTTTTTCAGATCCTCAGAGAGTTCTTTGCCATGAGGTGCCATATTGAACTTCCAGTGTCCAGTATGAGAGAGTGAGAGCGATAACACCAAATTTAACACACCTGCTGCACATTCACACCTGAGACCTTTTAACATTAATGAGTCACACCGGGGAGGAAAAATGGTTATTTGGGCCAAATTTGGAAATATTCACTGATGCGGCGTACACATTATTGAAAATTTGGCGAGCAAAAAACTGATGAGAGCTTTTGGTCGGAAAATGCAACCGTGTGTATGCTCCATCGGACTTTTGCTGGCTGAATTCCCGCCAGCAAAAAATTGAGAGCAGGTTCTCAATTTTTCGGTCGGAAAAAGTTCAGATCGGAAATTCCAATTGTACCAATTCCCATGTGCAAAATTCCTACGCATGCTCGGAAACAATTTGACGCATGTTCTGAAGCATTGAACTTTATTTTCTCGGCTCGTTGTAGTGTTGTACATCACCGTGTTCTTGACGGTCAAAAGTTCAGAGAACTTTTGTGTGACCGTGTGTATGCAAGCCAAGCTTGAGCAGAATTCCGTTGGAAAAACCATCCAAGTTTATTCCAACGGAAAAAACGCTCGTGTGTATGGGGCATGATTGGTATACTCACTTTTGTTGCCAGTGGTTTAGACATTAATGGCTGTGTGTTAAGTTATTTTGAGAGGACAGCAAATTTACACTGTTATACAAGCTGTGCACTCACTACTTTACATTGTAGCAAAGTATAATTTCTTCAGTGTTGCCACATGAAAAGATATAATAAAATATTTACAAAAATGTGAGGGTCTACTCACTTTTGTGAGATACTGTATATCTTAAACTGATGTGATGGTGTTGACATGGGCCCTATGTAACCTGAATTCAGACAGAGGATTGTGGTTAATATTGAGTACAGAGTCTGCAATTTTCACATTGTTCTACTAAGTTTCCTAAAACAAGTAATGGTGGAACTGCAAAATTAAGTATTAATGAGTAGGGTTATTGAATGCTTAATTCTTCACTTCAAACACAATTTTTAGTTTTGGGCTATGAAAACTTTAGAATATATAACTAATAAAGCAGTATGCATACATACATATGCATTGTACATGATTATCTGTTAGTAAATATTCAGATGATAGCATTATATGTTGTGTTTGGTCTGCAGTGCAATAGTTTCAAGTTGCTTTGTAGGCATACAACAAAACTTATGATTTATACCTTAGTCGTTATAATTTAAACCTTCGGAGAGTTAACATATCATACCGGCAAGTTAATTTATTGTCAGTGCTTGGACGGTAAGCAAGGCTATGAATTGGGAATGATTCTGAACTAAAATATAAATGGAGAGAATTTGAAGTTGGCATTCTACTTGCAAAGTGTGCTTGCATGATAATTAGAGCAGCATTGGAATGATAAGGTGGAGAAAAAGAAGCAGCTGTCTTAGGAATAATAGGAGCAGGGATAAGGTACAGCATTGAATGTTTCCAATCTTCTCTTTTGTGAAGCAAAGCAAAACTATATTATCATTCCAAGTAATAAAGGGAAAGTCCCAGATGCATACAGTTAAACCAATATATTAAAAATGTTGAGTACTTCAATTTTACATTGAAAGTAAAATTGAACTTTTGTTTACAAAAAAAAAATCTTCTTTCAACTATATGTGTAGCACGGATTTTAATAAATGTTATAGAAAATTAATGATTGTGTTCTAGATATTGACATACAGTAGGCCATTCCAATGTCTTTGCACTAATTTCTCAATTTATCTCTGAGTGGGAGGTTCTGATAGCTCTGATAAGTATTGCTGTAGCCTAGATTCTCCACTCAGAAATAATATTTTGGCATATATACTCTAAAATGATTACAAAGTGAAATTTACTTGGTTACTAGGAAGTACCTCATTTCATTCAAAAACACTGTTGCGTGTCCTATTATTGTTTTAGTAAAATTATCTTGCTTCAAAATTGTACAATCATCTCTCTTCCAAACAGCTGCCAGTGGAGTGCCAAAGTGGTTAGCACTCTTGACTCTTGTGGCTTTAGGTTTTGGGTTCAAAATTTGCCAAGGATACTGCCTGCATAAAGTTTGCATGTTCTTCCTGTAATTGTGTGTTTTTCCTGCCAAAAACAAGGTGACAGGTAAATTGGTTCTAGAAAATGTAATATGTTTGTTTGATTGTGAGCTATTTTAGGAGGCAGGGGTTTATTTTAGGGTTGTACTTGTACTCACACAAATGCTCCCAACTCCTAATCCGATACCTCGAACCAGAAGTCGGCGGGCAGAGAGGGCAGAGCGGAGATCGGTCTGGCAGCAGTGAAACTATGGGTAAGCTGGCCAGAGCAGGGGTGCAAACCGGTGACCGCAGCCATCACATTCGGTAAAGGAAGTGATGTTCTGTGTCTCCATCGGAGGGTAAACATCACGACGCCCATCTTATTACACCCTGCACTTGGCTACAGTATGCCAGCAGTGGACATCTTGCTCCACCCAGCCCATATGGTTCGGGCTGGGTGTAATAAAATGTCTGCTGCTGGTTTACTGTAGCTGAGTGCAAGGTGTACCAATATGGGCATTGCAGTATACTTACTAGATGGTAAATGGTAAATTACATAAATAATGAGAGGCAAGGAAGGTTTTTTCAATGCTATATGCCATATAGCGTTTCAATATCATTTCTCTCCTCTCCTCATTCATGTCATTTATTATGCAATTGCCAATCAGTGCTGCATTTCAGTGCCACCTATCAGTGCCATCTATCAGTACCCATAAGTGCCACCTATCAGTGCCCATAAGTGGCATCTATCAGTGTCCATAAGTCCTGCCTATCAGTGCCAGCCATCAGTGCCAGCCACTTGTCAGTGCCACCTATCAGTGCCCATAAGTGCTCCCTATCAGTGCCCACCTATCAATGCCACCTATCAATGCCCATTAGTCAAATTGTCACAAGACATTAAAAAAAAGTATCAGTAATCGGTATTGGCAAGTACTTGAAAGGCTCAGTACTTGTACTTGGTCTGAAAAAAGTGGTATCAGGACAACCCTAGTTTATATAATTTGTTTTATGTAAGGTACTGTATAATATATGAATACAAATAAAAATATGAGCTTAATGAAATGCCCAAACCCTCAAATGTTCAGTGAATTACCTATTACCAGGCTTCCAAATAAGTGTCCCCTATAATGCACTCAGTGTACTAAGAAACCAAAATAATAAGAGTGGCGCTGATAAATGTAAATATAAAAAAACAAAAGAACAAACCAATGCTTTCCTAATTATGTATGCTACATATCCTCCCCCTTTGTTTCGAACCAGAGGGAGGAACACATAAGCCCATCACTTTAGATTGAACACCTCTGTGCCAGCAATTAGTTGTGTAGGGCCAACTCTTTTTCTGGGTATGTTTCCACCAACACTTCACCTTGGCATCTATGTGCCAACTATCACCAGCAGCCTAACCTGCCCAACCGTCACTCCATCCACATCTTCTTCTGGGTGTGCTTCCACAAGTACTTTTTCCTGAACCATGGGCTCCCAGTAATCTCTCTACTATCCCTTCTACCTTCTGGCCTCGGGATCCTCCATTACTTTTTACCTCCCCCAGACCTACTCTCCCAGGACTGTTGGGGATCCACATCTTTGACACCTGTCAGGGACTGACCTCTCTCACTACCTGACTCAACACTAACTAAGATCATCTATTTCTAAGGTTCACTAACCCCTGTATGGTAACCTTTGGCAACCCAACCATCTGAGATTACCACCACATCCATCTGTTTAACCAAAAGCAACTTTCCACAAGGAAGGAAGGAGGGAAGGGGAGAATACACCCCACAAAGGGGGAGCCCCCTAGCCAAGGAGGAAAGATGTAATGACTAGTTTGTTGATCTACAAAAAATATACAAAAAGGAAAGGGGAAATAAAAATATGTACCTTTCAAAGAATATACATGTAATATATTAAACATATGTACATGCTTACTTGTAGATGGCTGTCGCACAAATACAATGACCAGTGGGATAAAAAAACAAACAAAAGCGAAATAATCACCCAAATCAGGAGATCTTAGAATAAGGGCACAAACCTATGATAGTATGAAAAAGAAAGCATTGAATCGGTATGTAAACAAATATCAAGATAGATATCAGTATACAGAACATAATGGCTAAAAATAGGTTCTACTTGTTACCCAAGATCCACAAAAGTCTTCAACATCCGACAGGTAGACCAATCATCTCAGGAAATGGGTCACTCACAGAGAATTTGAGTAGATTTGTTGATGGATACTTACACATACTCAATCTGCCTAGTTACATATGGGACACTATGCATATGTTGCCAAATATAGATGGACTTCATATCCCCCCTTCAGCTCTATTAGTTACCATTGATGTTGAGGCACTATATAGCTCAATCCCTCATAAACAGGGCTTGGCCAGCATTAGTCGGATCATCTCACAGACAGGGATGATCATAGTTTGAATAATTTTGTCATTGATAAACTGCATTTCATTTTACAACATAACTATTTCTCTTTCAATGGTTCCCACTTCCTCCAGGTGCAGGACTTGTGCCCCATTTTACGCCAATCTGTACCTGGGGGAGTGGGAGCATATGATTAATGTATCAGAGTGTATGTCTGCATTCCATGATTGCATACTGCGTTGGTATAGATACATAGGTGACATTTTTCTAGTCTGGAGTGGCCCTTCTGAGTTACTCCATTCCTTTTTTCAGTCCATCAATGACAATAGTTTCAACTTACATTTTACTATAAATTATGACAGTGATTCCATCACTTTCCTTGATGTTGAGATACATAAGGACATTGATAGCCTACTGACGAGCAGCCTTTTTTGCAAGCCCACAGCTGGTCTACAGGAAACACATGACCTTACCAGGCCAGAGCTTTGTTAAAAGTCCCAATTAATGTCCATTATGCATCACATGAATTCAGGGATGGAAGTATGTGGTAATGCTCTATCAGCTTAAGTATCAGTATTTCTCTGCTACTATTGACCTCGGCCAGCCCCTTTCATTTATATTTAATTATCTTCTTTACCCTTTGTATCAGTTTACCTTTTGTTACCTACCATAATTATAGTTTTAAATCATGTGCATTATATATTACATTTTGGACCTGCCAGTCTTGTCTGCTGGTGCCTTGTGTGGATGTGCTGCTATGCCCTCCGGCTTCCATCTCCACTTCCGGGAGCCGTGACGCACACTGCTAGTCTCCTCCCATCCTTTGCGTCATTGGACGCCTGATGGGTGGATGCATCTCACTGTGCGTCGACGTCTTTTTATTGCTGCTACATCCTTGCAGTTGAGTTTTACACACTGCTGGCATTATGGGGGTAGTTCGGAGCCGCCAGACCAGAGAAACATATTACCCGGCTGACGGAACCCCTTCTTCCCCCCACCCTGCCATGAGGCGTGACGGTGGTGGGACGGCTTGCGGTGATACTCATGGGGGCGGCTCTACGGGGGTGTGGTTACCTGAGGCTTTTTATACACCAGATCAAATGCAGTCTTTTCATTTAATCTCTCACTCCTTCACTGCATTCCTATCGCTAACAGGCACCACCGCACTTCCATTTACCGGCTTCATTGGCTTTTTTATTTTCACCTAGTGTTTGTTTACGGTGGTTCACTTATTATCCCACCCCTATATTCACAGCTATGTTTGGTCCCCTCACTTTTTTGCTCGGTAAGCCCTCACTTTTATATTTTCCTTTTCTTCTTAACATTCAGCTCCCCTTATTATCTTTCTTAATCCTTCATTCTCTCCACATCTTGCAAATCACCTAATGGTTCTAATTTCTCACTCTCTCTATAGAAGTGCCTCATGGTGACTCCATGCCTGCTTGTGCTGCGGCCTTTGTGGCTATCTCCATTGAGTCACCCACCACGGCTCCCGGTTGGGGGTGTATATTGGACGGCTTGCGGCACCCACCTACTAGACCACTAGTACACTCACCTAAGTGAGTAAGCATGTATTAGGTGCGGGTGACTTGTTTACCCCACCCTCTTTCATGCGTTTTTATATTTATTTTTATATTTTTTATTTACCTTACTTCTGAATATCATATTACTCTTTATTATAGATTGAACACGTGCTCTGCTCCTGATGAGTGGTACAAAGGCCACGAAACGCGCGTAGAGCTATCATATGCCGTGCTTCTTTTGAATACATTCAGATTCTGACGTTACTATACATGACCCTAATTGGTGCACAAAGACCTTGGTCCTGCAGGCATTATGCTACATATGCTTATTCAATTCTGCTGCGGTGAACGTTGGAGTTTTATTATGATACTTTGTGATATCCATGTTATTATCATGTTGTACCATTATTATTATTATTATTATTATTATTATTATTACCATTACCATGTATTGTTTATTACTCTGTTTATCATTGTATTTATCTTTTGTAAATCCAACTGTAACAATTAATAAAATTCCTAGTAGTTCACCTTGTACTCTTTTGCTACCACATACTTCATGTAAAGTCCCAATGTCCCCCTTGTTCCCCCTTTTTTGAATAGACCATATGAGGTCAGCAGCACAGATTTCCCCTTTGTTGTCACGGGCAGCCACGCCCATCTGCTCTCCTTGCTTGACTTGCTTTCCTTTTTCCTTTGCTCCAGTGTGGCCACAAGGATCTTGCACCAGTCTGGGGCTTGTTTTGTCATTAACAACCCCTCCGGCCAAAGGGTTCTGTCTCTCTTCTCAGATATCATTGCTTCCTTTTTGCATTTTGACTGCCCCATATCTGCAGTCAGGCACACAACACTTTTTAACACAGTTCCTTTTAACTCAGGAAATTTGATGTACTTGACAGCAACACACTTTCACATGCAGCTCCACTGCGTTCCAGCTGCTCCTCAAAGCGTTGCTGCAAAACACACAGTCTCTTGCTACTCACTGTTTTTGGTATGCGAGGATCTGAAACTCTTCGATCTCTGCCCAAAGCAATAACTTCACCATATGTAAGTTTAGTGGGTATTGCAGCCAAAGACTTACAGTATCTCACAAAAGTGAGTACACCCCTCACATTTTTGTAAATATTTTATTATATTTTTTCATGAGACAACACTGAACAAAAGACACTTTGCTAAAATGTGTAAAGTAGTGAGTGTACAGCTTAAAGTAGTAAGCTGTACAGTGTAAATTTGCTGTCCCCTAAAAATAACTCAACACACAGCAATTAATGTCTACACCATTGGCAACAAAAGTAATTACACCCCTAAGTGAAAATGTCCAAATTGGGTCCAATTAGCTATTTTCCCTCCCCGGTGTTATGTGACTCATTAGTGTTACAAGATCTCAGGTGTGAATAGGGAGCAGGTGTGTTCAATTTAGTGTTATCGCTCTCACTCTCTTATACTGGTCAATGGAAGTTCAACATGGCACCTCATGGCAAAGAACTCTCTGAGCATCTGAAAAAAAAAATTGTTGGCCTAGGCTATAGGAAGATTGCCAAGACTCTGAAACTGAGCTGCAGCACATTGGCCAAGACCACACAGTGGTTTAACAGGACAGGTTCTATTCAGAACATGCCTCGCCATGGTCGACCAAAGAAGTGCAGGTGCTCAACGTCATATCCAGAGGTTGTCTTTGGGAAATATACATATGAGTGCTGCCAGCATTGCTTCAGAGGTTAAAGGGGTGGGGGGAGCCTGTCCATGCTCAGGACAAACGCCACACACTTCATCAAATTGGTCTGAATGGCTATCGTCCTAGGAGGAAGCCTCTTATAAAGGTGATGCAAAAGAAAGCCCACAAACAGTTTGCTGAAGACAAGCAGACAAAGGACATGGATTACTGGAACCATGTCCTGTGGTCTGATGAGACCAAGATAAAACTTATTTGGTTCAGATGGTGTCAAGCATGTGTGGTGGCAACCAGGTGAGAAGTACAAAGACAAGTGTGTCTTGCCTACAGTCAAGCATGGTGGTGGGAGTGTCATGAGCTGGGGCTGCATGAGTGCTGCGCCACTGGGGAGCTACAGTTCATTGAGGGAACCATGATGAAAACATGTAATGCGACATACTGAAGCAGTGCATGATCCCCTCCCTTCGGAGACTGGGCCGCATGGCACTATTCCAACATGATAATGACTCCAAACACACCTCCAAGATGACCACTGCCTTGCTAAAGAAGCTGAGTGTAAGGGTGATGGACTGGTCAAGCATGTCTCGAGATCTAAACCCTGTTGGGCATCTGTGGGCCATCCACAAATGGAAGGTGGATGAGTGCAAGATCTCTAACATCAACCAGCTCTGTGATGTCGTCATTAAGGAGTGGAAGAGGACTTCAGTGGTAACCTGTGAAGCTCTGGAGAACATGCCCAAGCACGTTAAAGCAGTGCTGGAAAATAATGGTGACCACACAAAATATTGACACTTTGGGCCCAATTTGTACATTTTACAGGGGTGTACTCACTTTTGTTGCCAGCTGTTTAGACATTAATGGCTGTGTGTTGAGTTATTTTGAGGGGCCAGAAAATGTACACTGTTATACAAGCTGTACACTTACTAATTTACATTGAAGCAAAGTCTAATTTCTTCAGTGTTGTCACATGACAAGATATAATAAAACATTTACAAAAATGTGAGGAGTGAGATACTGTACATTATCACAGATGGGCTGCATGTACATTAATACAGATGACTGCATGTACACAGGGTTTCCAGCCTGAAAGAGGGGAGAGAGCTGGCTGTCATGTCTGCATGGGCTTTTTTCACACCCCCCCCCCCTTCCTGTTTTCATTGACTGAGACACACACAGAGCTGTGATTCAGTAGCCCCTATTGGCAGGAAGAAGAAAGCCAATTAAAGGCACAGTTACAGCAGCCAATGGGAGAGACTGTACTGAACTGCAGGAAAAGCTGCAAGGGATTCTGGGACATGCAGTTCCCTTACACGACGGCCCCATAGACTGGTATACAGGGGGAAACTACAAATCCCAGAGGTGTTTGCAAAACAGAAGACTGGCTATAGACTCAATTTTGTGTTCTGAGGAGATTTTCACTGGATGAGGCAATGAGAAAGAGACAGACGTGATCTGAGGTGCTGCTGTTACCCATGGAGGGGATCCATCCAGCCACAATTCCATTCGGTGTGTTGATCCTGCTACAGCTCCAGAGGTTGGTGTGCTGATCCTGTCACAACTCCATAGTTTGGTGTGCTGATCCTGCCACAGTTCCAGGAGGTGGACATCCAGCCTGAGAGGAATTCCAGCTATGTCGAAGTTTTCCTGAGGGCATGGGCCAGTCCGGTTACAGAGTGGCCAGTTGGGCCTTTTAGGGAACTGGTCGCGTGATTCTTTGGTCGCAGGATGGGTGAGTGGACGTTTGCCCATCTTTAAAGACACAGTAGTCAAGCAACATTGCCTCTCCAGTGCCCATATTTGTAGGAATACTTGCACCCTGCTGAATGGTCACTACTTTGCCTATCAGGATACTCTTAGCTTCCCACATTCCACTTTGCCTATCAGGATACTTTTAAGTACCCCTTTGTTTATCCTGCTAAACAGGACAACAGGACACCAAGTGCACCAACGCCAGGCTAGCTAAAGATCTTGGATATCTCCACTGTACAGGACCCTTTCTGTTACTCCTTCAGTATCAGTAATTTAGTGATTCCAGGGACTAGCTTTAAAGGGGAACTCTCACGTTAATTATTAAAGTAATGAATTGCATTTGTGGCCTATTGCCACACATTTAACTGCCTGGGTCTGTGATTTCAGGATTTGAGGGAAACAGACTGACCATTGTTAAGTCAGATCAGTTCAACTTTATGTCTGAGTGCATAAGCCACCCTAGACCTATTTAAGTTGTTACACTGTTTTAATTTGAAGTCTGCATTTTAGGTTTGATTAACACTATTAAAGACCACAGTTTGCCATTCTTGACTATAGAGTTACCAGATCACTGTTTGCTTGATTGTGCAAAGTCTTACATTAAACAAACTTTCTGTTCACTACTGTTTTACTGTGTTTTACTGTGTTTGCAAGTACACTGTTTGTTAGGTGTGCCAGAGGGGCTGAGACAGTTCTTTGGGGTTGAGAGGCAGAGTAATGGATTGAACAAACTTAAGCAGTATATTCAGGAGTATCGCCACATAAGGTTGGGGTGATCAGACTCAAGCGGTAAATGCGTTTTCAATAAGTGTGCTAGTCCAAAACTGTATTTTTAAGGGCATGGTAGCCCACTTTTATTTAAAAGTACGGAAATGTTCACAAAAGACATCAGTAGCCCACGCAGGGGGTTCCTCCATTACTGTAACTTGCACAAGTACTTCAGCCTCAAGGCTTACTCTCTTGCCACATGGCTGCTTCGGGCCTCCAGTCTAGTCCTTAGTAGTGATGGACGAACTTCCGACGGGACATTTCGCGAACGCGGACTGCGAACGCGTCCGATAGTTTGCGAACCGGAACGTTTCGCGGCGGGCCCCATTGACTTCAACGGGAGGCGAACTTCGCAAACCTACAGGTCATATTTGCAGCCACAAAATAATTAATAGCTGTGCAAACATAGTCCCACCACATGGCCAATGACATAACACATGTATGAGGTGAATCTGGGATCGACAACTACAAGCATTCTTTTTTTATATGGGAAATTGTTGTGACAATTCAGGACTGTGGAGCACATGAAGGCAATGGAGGAGAGGGAAGGTCAGGGACCAGGGTAGGCAAAGAAGAGGGTACAGGAGATGATCACCAGCAGCGTGACATACAGCAATGACACCTGCACTGTGATAGAGTCATCTGACAGCAGCACCGTGATAGAGAGCACTGACATCAACAGCGTGACATACAGCAATGACACCTGCACCGTGATAGAGTCACCTGACAACAGCACCATGATAGAGAGCACTGACATCAGCAGCGTGACATAAAGCACTAACACCAGCACCGTGATATACAGCACTGACAGCAGCACCGTGACAGAGAGCACTGACATCAGCACTGTGACATAAAGCACTCACACCAGCACCGTGATATACAGCACTGACAGCAGCACCGTGATAGAGAGCACTGACATCAGCAGCGTGACATAAAGCACTCCCGCCAGCACCGTGATATACAGCACTGACAGCAGCACCGTGATAGAGAGCACTGACATCAGCAGCGTGACATAAAGCACTCACGCCAGCACCGTGATATACAGCACTGACAGCAGCACCGTGACAGAGAGCACTGACATCAGCACGTGATATAAAGCACTCACACCAGCACCCTGATATACAGCACTGACAGCAGCACCGTGAGAGAGAGCACTGACATCAGCAGCGTGACATAAATCACTCACACCAGCACCGTGATATACAGCACTGACAGCAGCACCGTGATAGAGAGCACTGACATCAGCAGCGTGACATAAAGCACTCACACCAGCACCGTGATATACAGCACTGACAGCAGCACCGTGATAGAGAGCACTGACATCAGCAGCATGACATAAAGCACTCACACCAGCACTGTGATATACAGCACTGACAGCAGCACCGTGATAGAGAGCACTGACATCAGCAGCGTGACATAAATCACTCACACCAGCACTGTGATATACAGCACTGACAGCAGCACCGTGATAGAGAGCACTGACATCAGCAGCATGACATAAAGCACTCACACCAGCACCGTGATATACAGCACTGACAGCAGCACCGTGACAGAGAGCACTGACATCAGCACCGTGATATACAGCACTGACACCTGCACCGTAAGCAGCCCCAGGAGGAAGTCAGCATAGCACAGGGATGGTGGGAGCCCCTCATAATGAGCATAGCACAGGGATGGTGGGGGCCCCTCATAATAAGCAGCCCCAGGAGGATGTCAGCATAGCACATGGATGGTGGGAGCCCCTCATAATAAGCAGCCCCAGGAGTAAGTCAGCACAGCACAGGGATGGTGGGAGCCCCTCATAATGAGCAGAGCACAGGGATGGTGGGATCACCTCAAAATATGCACAGCAGAGGTACAGCCCCAGGAGGAAGTCAGCACAGCACAGGGATGGTGGGAGCCCCTCATAATGAGCATAGCACAGGGACGGTGGGAGCCCCTAAAAATATGCACAGCAGAGGTACAGTCACAGGAGGAAGTCAGCACAGCACAGGGATGGTGGGATCCCCTCATAATATGCACAGCAGAGGTACAGCCCCAGGAGGATGTCAGCACAGCACAGGGATGGTGGGAGGCTCTTATAATAAGCAGCCCCAGTAGAAATATGACACCGCTCAACCTCTTCAAGGAGGAGGGTACGGGCATATAGTACAGTGTGCTTTTTTTGGACAAGGAAGTGAGCCAAATGAAGAAAGAAGGTCTCTGTGCTCGATTAAAAAAATTATTTATAGACATATACATGCTCTACTGGTCACATGTGTTGAATTCCTCCGAGATCCATGCCTCATTCATTTTTAGAAATGTGAGTACGCTTATCGGTCACGATCCCCCCTGCTGCGCTGAACGTCCTTTCGGACAGGACACTGGATGAGGGGCAAGCCAACAGTTCCATTGCAAATTGGGCAAGCTCTGGCCAGAGGTCAAGCCTGCCCACCCAGTAGTCCAGGGGTTCATCACTCCTCAGAGCGTCCACATCGGCCGTTAACCCGATGTAGTCGGACACCTGACGGTCTAGGCGTTCCCTGATGCTGGATCCGGATGACACCTGTCGATGGGTTGGCTGAAAGAATGACCTCATATCCGAAGTCACCAACACATCTTCAAACCGGCCTCTTCTTGCAGGCGCTGTTGGATTGGTACCCGCAACTCCTTCTCTGGGAGTGGGAATTGCTCCTCTGCCAGCGCACGCAAAAGCAGAATGCAGCATTTCTCGAAGCAAGGCCTGGAAGTGCTGCATTCTGACAGACCTCTGCGACGGCGGTAACATTTCCGCCATTTTGTGTTTGTACCGGGGGTCTAAGTACGTTGCCACCCAGTACTGGTCCTTGACCCTTATGCTTTTTATACGGGGGTCCCTATTAAAACGCTGGGGCATGAAGGCACCCATTTGCACTAAAGTGGAAGCGGTGTGGTGGCCTGGCTCCTGCTCATCATCCAGGATAATGTCGTCCTCTTCATTCTCCTCTCCCCATCCACGCACAACAGGGATCCCAGAAAGGTTTAAAGCATGCTCTTCTTGCTCCTCCTCATCCGCCCCGGCACCATCCTCCTCTGACTCCTCTTCAGATTCCTGTTGTTGACTTGTCTCAGATAGAGTAGCCCTCCCTGGGAATTCATCCAGCATTGCAACTTCCTCATCTTCCCGCTCCTGCTCCTCCACAGCTTGATCAATGACACGACGCAATGCACGCTCCATAAAGAAGGTACCATGTCACTGATGGCGCCATGGCTGTGACTGACCAGTTTGGTGATCTCCTCAAATGGGCGCAGAAGTCTGCATGCGTCGCGCATGAGCGGCCACTGGCGCGGTGAAAAAAAAAACAGCTCCCCAGAACCGGTTCTGCCGCAGAGTTCATACAGGTAGATGTTAACTGCACGTTTCTGCTGGAGCAGCCTATCAAGCATATAGAAGGTTGAGTTCCATCGCGTCGGGCAATCACAAATAAGACGTCTGACCGGCAGATTGTGTCACCGCTGAATGTCAGCAAGGCGAGCCATGGCCGTGTAAGATCTTCTGAAATGGGCCGAGATTTTCCTTGCCTGCCGCAAGATGTCCTGGACCCCAGGGTATTTGACAACGAATCGCTGCACGACCAAGTTTAAGACGTGTGCCATGCATGGCACGTACGTAATTTTGCCCTGTTTCAATGCGCTAAGCAGATTGGCACCGTTGTCACACAGCACTTTACCAACTGTCAAATTGAGCAGTGTTAGCCACTGATCTGCCTGTGAACACAAAGCTGAAAGGAGTGCCGGGCCAGTGTGGCTCTTGGCTTCCAGGCACAACAGACACAGCACGGCATGGCAACGTCTCACCTGGCATGTCGAATAGGTTCTGGGGAGCTTGGGGGGCGCAGCGGAAGAGACGCTAGCAGCGGAAAAGGAGGAGTCAGCTGAGGAGGAGAGGGAGGAGGATGCAGTAGGAGGAGGAGGAGAAGAAGAGTCAGGCCTCCATGCAATCCGTGGCGGTAAAACCAAATCTACACGGGTGCCACGGGTTACATGCTTGACGGCCGTCAGAAGGTTCACCCAGTGGGCAGTAAAAGTGATATACCTTCCCTGCCCGTGTTTGCTAGACCACGTGTCTGTGGTCAGATGTATCTTGGCACCGACACTGTGTGCCAGAGATACATTCATATGCCGCTGAACATGGCCATATAGCTCTGGGATGCCCTTCTCTGAGAAATACTTCCTTCCTGGGACCTTCCATTGTGGTGTTCCAATGGCCACAAATTTGCGAAAGGCCTCCGAGTCCACCAGTTTATATGGCAGTAGTTGGCGGGCTATGAGTTCTGACAAATCAGCCGTCAACCGTTGGGCAAGAGGGTTATCCAGCGTCATCATTTTTTTACGCTCGAACATTAGGCCCACGGAAGCCTGCCTTTTTGCAGAAAAACGTGAGCTTGGCGTGATGGGAGGTGGAGTGGAGGACAATTGTGAGGAGAGAGAAGAAGGAGAAGTAGAAGACGAGGCTGGACGGTGAGAGCCTGCAGTGTGGCTTTGTGTGTTCCGTTGCTCCCACTCGGCTCGGTGATGGCTGCCCGTGTGCCTTCTTAAGGCGTTCGTCCCTAGGTGAGTGTTGGGCTTACCGCGACTAATGCGTTGACTGCAAAGATTGCAGATGGCAACGCTATTGTCAGCAGCGGACACGTTAAAAAAAGCCCACACTGCGGAGCCATGTGCCGGTGTGCCGGTGTCCTGGGAGTCTGCTTTGTCCCTCCTGTGCAATGTAAGTTATTCCTGCTTCTCCTCCCTATCTGCTGGTCCATATCTCCCTCTGAACTCCCCTCCTCTTCCTCTCTTGTGGGCACCCACGTGACATCACTAGACACGTCATCATCAACGTCACCTTCCCCACCGCTATAAGTAGAGATCTCGGAGTAGGCAGCAACACCGGGGACCAACCTCCTCATTGGGCTGATCTGGGTACTGTCGTCAGACTGCTGAGTAGCGGTTGTTGCTACCTCCTCTTCCTGATCCAATACCAAGAGTGGCTGCGCATCAGAAATGTCCTCTTGATATGGATCGGAAAATAATTCCTGTGACTCAAGCGGAAGGTATGTGGTGGTGGTGGTGTTGTTGGTGGTAGTGTCTTTTGGGGTGCACATAGCAGAGAGTGAAGAAGAGGGTGCAGTTCGAGAGGATGAGGAGGGTGCAGAAGAGTAAGGCTGAGCGAGCCATTCAACCAAGTCTGGTGCGTCCTTTAAAGTAATTGAACGCACCTTCTGCAACTTCCCACTTTGGCTCCAGCCTGTTGCTCCTGTCCTACCCCTACCACCCCTGCGGAAGGGCCTGCCTCTTCCTCTGCCTGTCATTTTTTAAATGACCCTGTGACAAAACTCTCAGTCCCTATACCGATGAAGGAATGCTGCAGTATAGGGCAGCGGTCAGCAGTAGTGCACCTCAACCCTATGTATTGTGGACCGATACCAGTCCTTATAGAATAGCAGACTGTACCTCACTCAACCATATGTACTGTAGCACCCTAGACAGACCAAGTTACTAGTCCTTATAAGGAGCTTTGTGGACCAAGTAGGTTGTGTTTGAGTGATTAGCAGACTGTACGTCAGTCCCTATACCGATGAAGGAATGCTGCAGTATAGGGCAGCGGTTAGCAGTAGTGCACCTCAACCCTATGTATTGTGGACTGATACCAGTCCTTATAGAATAGCAGACTGTACCTCACTCAACCCTATGTACTGTAGCACCCTAGACAGACCAAGTTACCAGTCCTGATAAAGAGCTTTGTGGAACAAGTGAGTTGTGAATGATTAGCAGACTGCAGCAGAAGGGCAGCAGTCAAGTATAATATTCTTTCTATATTTGGAAGAAAGAATATTATACGTGTACAAGCCTATTACCATACCACTGATACCAGTCCTGAAAAGAACCTTTGTGGAACTAATAGTAACAGCTACTGATTAAACTGACCCTCACTGCCTCACACACTGCTTCCTGCCTGTCCCTATATAAACTGACAAAACAGAGGCTACTGGAACAGTAACTGGAATAGCACTTTTGTGGACCTGATAGTAACAGTACTAACAGCTAATGATGATGACTAAACTGACTGTCCCTACAGCAGACACAGCGTCCTGTCCCTTTCTCTAAACTGACAAAAGACACTCAGGCTGCTGCAACAATCAGTAGCACAGCAAACCTATATATACCTAACACCTATACCAGTCCTGAAAAGAACTTGTGTGTACCAAATAGCTAGCGATTTGGGTCACTGTAATCTCTCCCTGCTCCACACAGCAACCTCTCCCTATAGTGACAGAAGAAAGAATGTAAAATGGCCGCCGGATCGGGTGTATATATAAGTTAGGGGGAATGTCCAAGTGTCCATGTGCTGTAATGTCTCAATTGGCTGTCCTGTACCCCATGATGGATGTGTCATCATAGGTCAAAGTTGTTTTACATAGTAAACCCGGAAGTCCGCTGGGCGAACGGCGCCAATAGTCCGCCGAACGGGCGGACCGCGAACAGCCAAAATTCGCCGCAAAACGACCGCCGGGCGAACCGTTCGGCCATCACTAGTCCTTAGGTCTGCTCCTCAGACCAAGCTCTCTCATAGCTTACCCACAATCATCTCCTTGCTGCTCTGTCACAGACTAAATCTGCCTTCTGCATACATGCACGCTCTGGCTGCCCCATACGGCCTTTCTAACTCCTGGAGAGGTTGGGAGTCCACCTGACTCCCATGCACAGACCTCCTGTATGTTGGGTGGAGCCCCGAGCAATAGTCAGGTCACAATTAATATCCTAGCACACAGTTGTGCAATCAGCATGCCTGCCTCTCCAAAAATCTGGCATAAACCAGCAATCTTCTGAGTAGCACGGGGTCCCACTGCTACAAGTGATATACGTAAACAATAAATCCATATATACACTTTGCATATGTGCCCAAGTACCACACTGTACATTCCAATCATCTCCAGTGATGTTTACTCCACCACATAATTCCAAATAAAATGCACACTCACTAAACATAATGACCTTTTTTTAATGTGTTCAAGGTCAGTGTATAATTTATTCCATGTAACTGCATTATCTACCCTATTAAGGATATGCAGGTGTATTCCTCCACTTGGAAAAAGATCACACACCAACCACGAGAACATAGTTTCAATGCTGAAGTATTCCTCTGTATTGCAACATGCCAACTCTTACACATTCAAACAAGCATCAGTAACTTCTCCTGGTATTGGGGCCCTGGTGCTAATACTTACTAGTCTGTCAGCTTTTCAGGAGCAGGCCAAGAGATGGTTGACTCTATGCCATCTTGTGTCAGGAAGGTTTTATAAGATAATGACATGTGTCTTCAAACTGGTGGTGCAGCATCTCTTAATTATGCACCCTGTATTAGCTGGAGTGCTGTGTTTCCTTGAATGTAGTGTGGAGAGTCTTTCTTCAACGTGTCTAAATAAAGGTGATTTTATTGGATGTGCGGGTGACCCGATTCTTTTCTTCTACTATGCACCCTGTACTCCATGATCTCCTACAGCTGACTACAAGAATGTTTCGCAATTCAGAAAGTCACACTCAGGAAGCGTTAACCTGGCTGAAATTCAAAGGCAACACAAGCTTCTTGATAACTGCTTGATATGCAACATGCCCACAAGTTGGTACTTGACCTTGTTCATGCTGCAGTGGTTGCACTTGCCTCATTGGGCCAGCAATATGTATTTGTTGGGGCAAGAACAGTCTCTGGGGATCTGGGTTGTCTCCCCACATCAGTGGTTCCTCATTCACTACATGTGTACAGTCTTTTCACCATTTGAAGAAGCAACCATAATGGTGAGCTGCAACCAGGCAGAAATCAGCAACACAATCCCTTTGGTGTTCCTGCTGAAGCAAGCACTGCATGGTGTAATAGACCAAACGCTGGCGACACAGCAGTAGGAAGAAAATGATGACTTTGCACTGTCTTAGGCCTGCTTTATTCAGACTCCGTCCCTACATGTCATTGCCAATCACAGGAGGAGCATGAAAAAAGGAGGAAGGAGGGGGGTGCCAGTGGTGAGGTTGAAGAGGACACGAGGCAGGTTTTCAGGGGTGTGTTTTAACTTCCCCAAAGGGAGTTGTACTTGGGTGCATTGAGATGTTAGGTAAATGACAAGCTGTCCTCCTCAGTGACATAGAGGACTATTATTCTTTTGCTGTCAAAAAATGTGTGTTGGATGGGTTTCTTGTTGCAGAGCCTGTGTGAGGAGCTCAGGATTTTAGCCATTACTGATTGGACACCCTTTTGTTTTTTATTCAAACCTTATTTTTCACATATGTATAGAAAAAGGAAAACACACAAAACCTAAAAAGTAAAAATCAAAAACAATTACAAAAAATGTATGACTAAAACTATGCTGTTCCTCAAGGTCATACATGTAAGCAGGGAAAAGGAGACCCATATAGCTCTCTAACCGTTATACGCATAGTTAGTCAATCACATCACATTTCTTTATAATATTCTACGCTAGAAATCACTCTATACAATCTGTCATATACAATTAACTTTAATCTATGAGTTTTTCTTGTATGTGAAAAAAACAATATTTCTGGACAGCACAAGGTTCCTTTATCAAGGCATAGATTTTATAGCCTCCTCGAAAGTGTTTTCCTTTACATTGCTGCATTCAGGTCAGGAGCACAGGATGTAACTTGGTATGCCTCACCTCATGTTTGAACTGTATAGTAAGAGCTTGCTGACACCAGCCCATTACATTGCTGCTAGAGGGTAATAAGCTATGGGGGGTATAGAAAATTGCTGCTTAGGTATAACATTTTATTCAATGTATTCAATGCAGCAGAGGTGGTATAAATTGCTGCTGTTATTGTTATTACATCTACTATTTCTCAGGTATTTAATATATAGATGAGGCATGGCATTTTGTGCTGTTGCAACTTTATAGAATGTGCTATATAGTCACATGATAAAATTGAACGTAATTAAATTTGATTAGATCATACATATAATTATATGATATCACCAGCATGACAAGCTGAATATGTGACTCCTGCTGGGTGATAATAGCAAGTAGCTGCTAGGTTATGGAATCTGAACCTGTAAAAATACTAGGTTTTATGGAAATAAGTTATTTTACAAATTGTGAAAATGTCTCATAGTTGTTTCACCTAGCAACTCTGCCTTGTGAGTTCAGTGTCTAAGCAATTCTAACCAAATAAGCCCTAATATGTTATTTTAAAGAGCCAACAAAGAAGGAATTGGGGAGGTTTTCCTAGCCCTGGCCTTAACAGATATGACATTCATATGGTGCAGTTACCACATGTAAAGTACTGCAAATGATAATATACAGTATTATTCCAAGCACCATCTAATCACTGTTATTGGGGACCATACAAACATTCATAAACCCCATCCAAATTACAGTAGTATCCTGACCCATTTTTGTCACAATCATTGCTCAAGCCTGAAAATAGTTAGGTAACAGTGCTGGTTACATTTCTGATCCAGTGCAATTCCTTACCTATTCTATGTTTTCTTTAAAATTCTAATGCCCTGGGGTAGCACTCCAGAAACTCTTCAAACATTGTAATAATTTACCCAGGTGTCTTTCTTACTGGTCTCAGAACCTTGGGATGTTTGGTCATATATATGTACTTCATTGTATTTTCCTGTTCATTACCGTCTCTAATCTGAAACCATAACAGTCAAAACTGAAAACAAAATGAAAATAAATAAATATATTTTTTCACATTAATTTTCTAACACCTTGGTTGGGTTCCTTGGATTATAAAAAAGGCTGCAATACATCATTCTACAGCTCTGTAAAATTAATATTTAATGCATATCCAATGTAGGTAATTTTCCTATCAGCTGGGTGGCAGCCTAACAGTCTCAGCAGGAAAAATACAGACCGCCTAGTTTTGATAAATTACATCATCTATAGCTTGAAGGTTATATACTGTATGTGTTTTGAGCATTGATTTACTTTAACAAATCTCTTTTGATATGGAATTTCTTGCATGAAAGGGAATAAATGAGAAACAAAATCTGCAGCTAGTTATTTAACATACGTTTGCTGCACAATAATTACTTTTAGCTCTTTTAGCATGGTGCTTATGTGCATTCTAATTTGCAAATCATAGACTAAGAATCAGGGAAAAAGAATGACATACATTTCTTAAATAGATTTAAAATGATACTATGGCTGAGCATACACTCAAAGACCTGAACTCATGGGCATAGTGTTTTTGGTCTTATGTACTTGGCTGAAAATATGCCAAACCTTTGCATTATTGGGGCTGCAAATCAACTTAAATCAAAAACACATAGACTGGTGCAGTTACAGCGTGACAGGATTTTTCATTCCCCAGCTATACTCAAGTGGATAATTGCCAGGTGGGAAATCTGGTCACAGTCTATACGCAAAGTTATCCAGTATGTCTACATGAACACCTTAAAACTCCTCTGCTTACAGTAAAGCATAATTAGAAAGAGGGTGGGGTACTTGATCTTTGTTATTTTTTTAATTTGCATAATAAAAGTTGATAATTGTATATATTATGTCTCCTCTCTGTGGCCGTTATAGTCTGTCATTGTAGGATATGGGTGTCCTTACCCCAATATTTGCTTAATATTTTTTGCCTACTCATACAGTAGTTAGAATGCAACAGGAATGTAGCATTAGAGGAGGTCTGGATGAGTGTTTCCCAAACCTTTCCTTGAAAGAAGCCTGTATTGAGACAATTAGGAAAGCTGCTAATGCTAGTCTCCTTGAGAAAATGCTAGTTTTCTGGCTATCTGTGGCTTAAATATTTACTGACACACTGGCATTAATTTACTAAAGGCAAATACACTGTGCACTTTGCAAAGTGCAGTTGCACTCTGCAAGTGCAGTTGCTCCAGAGCTTAGTAAATGAGGTAAAGCTTAACTTTGCAAAAAGTACCCAATCAAATGCAAGGGAGATTAAAAAATGCATTTTTGCTTGCATATGATTGGATGACGGACGTCAGCAGAGCTTTTGCTCATTTACTAAGCTCTGGAGCAACTGCTCTTGCAGAGGACAACTGCACTTTGCAAAGTGCACAGTGTATTTTCCTTTAGTAAATCAACCCCTGGACTCAAAATGGTTATGCAGATCAGGAAGGTCTAAGTGATGTCAATATTTTGGAACTCACTAAAGTCATAAAATCAGTATGATAGCCAGAAACGTGTAAAAACCTTTAATAATAGTGAGAGGACCAGAATGCTTTCTCTTTTAGCAAATTATTCTTTTTATGGCTGTACCCTGTATTAAATACTTTTTTTATTAAGCAAAAATACGGTTTAAAAAGATAAATTTTGGATGCTGTAAAACGTAAACATTTAATATAATGGACCCCAAACTATTTTGGTTTTTGATGGTGATAACCATCATAATTATGTTTATGTGAACATCATGCACTCACAATACTGTATATGCTATACTTTTTATGAATATTTTTTTATTTTCATAATCATCTAATTTACGATATGTTTGGACATATATTTACACCAACCCCACGTATAGATCTTGACAATGTCATAAAGATACTGTAAAAATCCCTCATCTAGTGCATGCACGGAGGACTCCAAGATGGCTGCTTAAGCCCGGAGCTCTGCTTAAACCCAGTCAATCGGTGCAGACGACAACCCCAGCATCTAGGGGACACCCCCCGTGAGCCAATTAATGTACAAGGGGATGGCCAGGAGGGACCTACGGCCACAACTCAGCCGAGAATCGGACCCTATCAGATCTAAGATGGTGGTTGTGATACAGGCTTGCTCTGACATGGAAGAGGAGATGCCCGCGCTCACAGCTCTTCACCCCCCCACTAGCGGCACCTGTCCCCACAGTGAGTACTGGCCTCACAGAGGCACCCCCCAGCCTCCACAGAATTATTAATAGACCACACAATGGAGGACTTACTACTCTCCTCTATGGGGCAAAATTAGGCCTACGCAGCTTCTCCTCATCAGCCTGGACCCCCTCACACAGACTCACTCATCAATACAGCAGACCTGTTCAACAAGTTATCAGAGCTGTTGGACAGGAGCCTGACCGTTACAGTAGCTAAAATCACAGGAGAGATTAAGGCTGACTTTCAGAACCTGGGGGACAGAATGGAGGCTATTGAACACAAACTGGATAATACAATTGCTATGACCAACCAAAACTCTGACCATATCTAGATTTTACAGGATCAGCTAGACACAAGGATTGATGACCTCGAGAACAGATCACAAAGATATAACTTTAGAATGAGGGGCCTCCCGTAGGGGATTACTGATGTTTCAACAGCAGTTCAGGACTTCATTAAAGTACTCCTTCCAAGCATCCCTCCACATAGGCTGGAATTAGATCATGCGCACAGACCATTGAGCACCCCAACGGAAAGATGGAGCCCCTAAGGATATAGTGATCAGACCACACTTCTATTCTGTGAAGGAGAAGATCATGAAAAAATCTTGCATGCGAATGCCTCTCCTTTGCTGAAACCATCCAGTGCAGATTTTTGCGGGCATTCCCCCCATCGACCATACAAAGACGGCGGGCCCTGAACCACTGCTGAATGTCCTCATGCAGAAAGATATCAAATACCAGTGTGACCCGTTCATGCTCAAATCCACTTTCAAGTCTAAACCCTATTCCTTCTCCAGCCTACAAGAAGGGGATAAGCTGTTCCTGAGGCTGAGGCTTATTACGCTTGGCCCACCTCACACTCCCCCAACCCCCCTACTGGGAGCCACCAAGTGTCAGACACCATCTAGTCCCATATCTCCATTGTGGAACAAGAACACTTTCAAGCATCCTAAGGAAGGCAGACCTTCCTGATTCAAGAAGATTCCAAAATGCTACACCTACCCTACTGGATTTGTTCAGTCTCTGAGCCCACGTACACACGGTCGGCGATTTTGCCAACCAAATCCGTCGGATTTTGCCCGTCGGATTTAGTCCGACGGATTGTGTCCGAAACTGTTGCATACATACGGTCGGGCCAAGTTGGCGAAAAATCCGATCTTTCAGAACGTGATGACGTAATTTCGTTACGATGGGACTACATTCAGGCTAGTAGCTAATAGCTTTGATGTATGAATTTGATCTGAGCATGCGTGGGACTTGGTCCGATGAAAATGCTCTACACATGATCGGATTAGGTCCGTCCGGCCCAGTTGGTCGGGAAATATTTCCAACATGTTGGAAAATTGGTTCGGATGGAGATTCGGACAGAATCAGTCCGATGCATACCACACACAGTCGGATTATCTGACGACACGGTCCGATAAGACTCATTCTGACAGATTCTCCGACCGTGTGTACAAGGGCTAAGAGTTCTACCGTTTATAAAATCCTTCTCCGAGACACTCACAAGTTGTTTTATTGTTGATCTTTTTTCAAAATTCATAAGACATGGCCAATTAGTGTCAGAAACCATGAATCAGACTGAGAAGTACAATTAAATCACACTTGTTTATTAATAAAAATAAAAAGGTAAATAGAAAAAGCATAGTCAAGCATAGCCAGAGTCCAGTAACCAGATCAGCCAGGCCAGAAGTCGGGGATCCAAGTAGGGCAACGGCAAGCAGGATAAGGAGCCAGAAGGGATATCAGCAAGCCAGTCTTTAAACAAACCACAGGAGATGATTTTTAGTGATGTGACCAAGGCGAAGGCAGAGGTGAAGTGAGCTGGAAGGCAGGCAGGTCAGACGAGTATCATCAGGAACAGCTGGTAACTGTAGAGAGAGAAGAGAGCTGGCAATTAGCCGACAGCTGAGTGGCCAGCTCAGAGAAGGAAGGGCTAAGCCAGCCCTGACAGTACCCCCTCCTCAATGACCCCTCTCCCTTCGAGGGCCACTGAGCTTGAGGAAACCATCTATGGAACTCGCGGAGGAGGACAGGGGCATGTACGTCCAGACCGTACCTCTTTCAATGCACCAGGTAATGTATGCGCCCACGGAACCTATGGGAGTCAACAATGGATTATACCTCATACTCCTCATGTTTCTCAACCTGAATAGGGTGAGGATGTGGCACCGAGGTGGTAAATCGGTTGCAGACCAACGGTTTCAATAAGGAGACATGAAACACATTTAAGATGCGCATACTAGGAGGAAGATCCAACATGTAAGCCACTGGGTTAATCCTGCGAAGGATACGGAAAGGCCCAACAAACCAAGGTGTAAACTTCAGTGAGGGAACATGAAGCCGGAGGTTGTGAGATGACAGCCAGACCCTGTCCCCAACCTGGTAGGAAAGCACCGGCAGGCGTCTGCGGTCAGCATGGAGTCTGTACCTATCATTAGCATGACGCAAAGCCTCCTGGACTTGTACCCAAGTGGAACGAAGACCACGGAGATGCTCCTCTAATGCAGGAATACTCTACGGAACAAATGACTCAGGCAACATGGAAGCTTGGAAACCATAATTCGCCATAAATGGAGACAATCGGGAGGCAGAATTCAAGCCACTGTTGTGAACAAACTCTGCCCAAGGTAATAGGTCAGACCAGTTGTTATGATGGTCAGAAATATAGCAACGTAGGAATTGCTCCAAGGACTGATTGGCTCGTTCTGCAGCCCCATTAGACTGCTGGTGATACGCAGAAGAGAACGCAAGCTGGATTCCCAAAAGGCTCGCCAGAACCCGGGAGACAAACTGACTGTCTCTGTCCGAGACAATCACCTTGGGTAGCCTATGTAAGCGAAAGATCTCCCGAGCAAAAATCAAAGTCAGTTCCTTAGAGGTGGTCAACTTCTTAAGTGGAATACAATGACACATCTTTGAGAACCGGTCAACCACCATAAGGATAACAGTGTTGCCTTGGGAGTTGGGCAACTCCACAATGAAATCCATAGACAGGTGAGTCCAGGGCCTCTCTCCATTGGGTATGGGTTGTAGCAGGCCCACTGGAAGGTGCCGCGGATAGAGATGGCAAACTTCCGACGGGATGTTTTGCGAACGTGAACCGCAAACGCGGCCGAAAGTTCGCGAACCGCAAAGTTTGCGGCAGGCCCCATTGACTTCAATGACAGGCAAACTTTAAAAACCTACAGGTCATATTTCCAGCCACAAAATAATTACTAGCTGTGCACACATAGTCCCACCACATGGCCACTGACATAACACATGTATGAAGTGAATCTGGGATCGACAACTACAAGCATTCTTTTTTTAAATGTGAAATTTTGACAATTCAGGACTCAGGAGCGCATGCAGGCAATGGAGGAGAGGAAAGGTCAGGGTAGGCTATGAAGAGGGTACAGGAGATGATCACTAGCACCGTGATATAGAGCACTGACACCAGCACTGTGATAGAGTGCACTGACACCAGCACCGTGATATAGAGCACTGACACCAGCACCGTGATATAGAGCACTGACACCAGCACCGTGATAGAGTGCACTGACACCAGCACCATGATAGAGTGCACTGACACCAGCACCGTGGTATAGAGCACTGCCACCAGCAACGTGATATAGAGCACTGCCACCAGCACCGTGATAGAGTGCACTGACACCAGCACCGAGATAGAGAGCACTGACACCAGCACTGTGATAGTGAGCACTGAGACCACACCAGCACCGAGATAGAGAGCACTGACACCAGCACTGTGATAGAGAGCACTGAGACCACACCAGCACAGAGATAGAGAGCACTGACACCACACCAGCACCGTGATAGACAGCACTGACACCAGCACCGTAATAGACAGCACTGAGACCAGCACTGAGATAGAGTGCACTGACACCAGCACCGTGATAGAGTGCACTGACACCAGCACCGTGATAGAGTGCACTGACACCAGCACCGTGATAGAGTGCACTGACACCAGCACCGTGATATAAACCACTGACACCAGCACCGTGACAGAGTGCACTTACACCAGCACCGTGATATAGAGCACTGACACCAGCACCGTGATAGAGTGCACTGACACCAGCACAGTGATATAGAGCACTGACACCAGCACTGTGATAGAGTGCACTGACACCTGCACTGTGATATAGAGCACTGACACCAGCACCGTGATAGAGAGCACTGACACACACCAGCACCGAGATAGAGAGCACTGAAACCACACCAGCACAGTGATAGAGAGCACTGACACCAGCACTGAGATAGAGAGCACTGACACCACACCAGCACCGTGATAGAGAGCACTGCCACCAGCACCGTGATAGAGAGCACTGAGACCACACCAGTACCAAGATAGAGAGCACTGACACCACACCAGCACCGTGATAGAGAGCACTGCCACCAGCACCGTGATAGAGAGCACTGAGACCACACCAGTACCAAGATAGAGAGCACTGACACCACACCAGCACCGTGATAGAGAGCACTGACACCAGCACCATGATAGAGAGCACTGAGACCAGCACTTAGATAGAGTGCACTGACACCAGCACCGTGATATAGAGCACTGACACCAGCACCATGATATAGTGCCCTGACACCAGCACCGTGATATAGAGCACTGACACCAGCACCATGATATAGAGCACTGACACCAGCACCGAGATAGAGAGCACTGACAGCAGCACTGATACCAGCAACTCGCTGCTGGGCCCCAAAAATATGACACCGCTCAACCTCTTCAAACAGGAGGGTACGGGCATATAGTATGGTGGGCTTTTTTTGTACAAGGAAGTGAGCCAAATGTAGAAAAAAGGTCTGTGTGCTCGATTAAATAAATCGTTTATAGAGATATACATGGTCTACTGGTCACATGTGTTAAATTCCTCTGAGATCCATGTCTCATTCATTTTTAGAAATGTGAGGTAGTCAACACTGTCGTAAGCTAAGCGAGTGCGCTTATCGGTCACGATCCCCCCCTATATATAACACCCCGCTTCAATCTGTTGTTTTTTGGGGCCACTGGTCTATCGCGTTTGTCACTCTTTGTAGTATTGTTGCAGAACCGCTCAGCAGTCAAAATGCTGCACAGTGGAAATGCACTATACTAAGCTTTCTATATGTGCAAGTACTTTATATGTGTATTACGCACCTATTTACTGCACACCTATACCAGTCCTTACAAGGACCTTTGTGGACCTAGTGGTTTGCAGACCGTACCTCAGTCCCTACACTGATAAAGGACTGCTGCAGAATAGGTGTTAGGACCTGGGCTTGAACCTGGGACCTCTGGTGTGTCTAGCAGTGACTCTGCTTGCTGAGCCACCTGGAATGCTGGATAGCTCCTTGGACAATTCCTTGAATGATCTTGTCTTGAATCTTGTTTGCCTTGAACCTTGAACCCTTTGCTCCTCCCACGAACTTCCTGATTTAAGCCATGTCTCTGCACTTCCTGGTTGCCAGAATATTATGCTTTCACCAGCCATTATCTTGCTCCTATCTCTCCTGCTGCCGACCGTATCCTCGCTACCATTCGTAACCGACATTTGGCTTGTTCCTGGACTACGCTTCTGCTGAATCTCAACCTACAACTATTTGTTACCGACTTTTGGCTTGTTTCTCAACTACGCTTCTGCTTGATCCCTACCTGCTATATCTGCTACCAGACCCCGGCTTGCTCACCTCCTGGTGGGGCTATCCTGAGGACCGTGACCTGGCACTAACACGCAGCCAAGCCCATCTCCACCTTCAGGAGCTCTGGTGAATACCGGTTAGTGCTTAGACCCTGCACCTCAGGTGAACCCGTGTCATCAGCCAGGGTGACCTGTGTGAATATCTGCTCTGCTGCTATAGCTACTGGCCTCTGAGCCTGACTCCAGACCGTGACAGAATATTCTGGCCAAAAACATGGAGGCCGTTGTAGCAGCTGCCGTGGCCCCTCTCAGGGTTCAAATCGCTGAGTTGCAGACATTTGGTGTTAACTACCAGGAAACATTTTCTGAGTTACAAATTGAAGTGAAAGGTCTACAAGAGGAAATCCTTGATCTACACAAACAATTGTGGGATTTTCATGGCCGAGATACTGCTGCCATAGATAGTAATGCACGAATGCCCCTACCACTCAAGTTTAGCGGAGACCGCCGCCATTATAGAGGGTTCCTTAATCAATGTCGTATATACTTTCAGATGCAACCTGCTGCATTCACTTCTGACAGGAAAAAGGTGCTGTTTATTATCAACCTCCTGACTGAGGAAGCCTTAGCCTGGGCCTCCCCTTATGTGGAGAAAGATGATGTCATCCTGGATAATTTTGATTCTTTTGTGACTGAGATGAACCAAGTTTTTGATGATCCTAACCGCTGTGCTACTGCTGAGGCAAAATTCCACAATTTACGGCAGGGAACACGCTCTGTTGCTGAGTACACAACTGAATTCCGACGTTGGATCTCAGATACCAATTGGAATCCAGCAGCACAAAAGAGTCAGTTCCGTCAAGGACTCTCGGAACAAGTAAAAGATGAGCTTGACAGAGTAGAAAGTCCTGATGACCTCGAAGCTTTTATTAAATTATGTATTCGAATTGATCAGAAACTTACTGAAAGGAGAAAGAAGAGACTGGGAATCCTAGGCAGTAATGGTGGCATGCATTTTTCTACTACTCAGTATCCTCCTAAGGGTCCAAGAGTTTTTCCTGATTCTGACACTCCTGAACCTATGCAGGTGGATGCTATTAAAAGATCTATTACTACTTAGGAGAAAGAAAGACGACGTTCAGAAAACGTATGTCTTTATTGTGGAGACTCTGGACATTACGTAGTTAATTGTCCCAATAAATTTAAAAGAACAATTGCAGCAATGGATGTTACAGTATCTGAACAAATAAACTAAATTTCTCAGTCCATATCTCCTTTGATTCAGGAAGCAAATAAAGTTAATTCTTTATCAACTCATTTTGTCATCCCTATAAAGCTTATTGTTGAAAGCAATGAAATACCTTGCTCTGCTATGCCTGTGGATGCCTGTGGCCAATTCTAGCTCAGGGGGTTTAGTACATGCCCCACACTATATAAGGCCGCCTGCGCACCAGCCTTGAGTAGTGTGTTGTGGCGTTCATAAAGACAGGGGCAGATTCAGGGGGGGCAACGGGGAAATTGCCCCCTCTGAGAAATTAGTAATTGGCAGGCCAGTCAGGGCCAGCAGACATCAAGTGAGGGGGCGGTCCGGTCTGCAGGGGAGCAGAGAGACAAGCCAGTCAGTGAGCCGGCCGGCGGAGAGCAGAGAGATAACATCATCTCTCACCACCCGCCCTGCATCATTGCAGTTCTGCCCTCACTGAACAGCCGTGGGGAGCAGAGAGATTGGATCATCTCTCTGCTGCCAGCCTTCACTCTGACAATCTACACCTTAACAGGCCAATGACAGTAAGCAATGTGTTCTATTCCACAGGCAGCTGCAGCAGTTACAGTTGGTGTATTGTGCCAACTGCACAGTGTACACCTGAAGTTACCCCAATTGCTGGTGTTGTTCTGGTCCTATACCACAGGCAGCTGCAGCAGTTACAGTCAGTGTATTGTGCCACCTGCACAGTTTACACCTGAAGCTACCACCAATTGCTGGTGTTGTTCTGGTCCTATACCACAGGCAGCTGCAGCAGTTACAGCCGTGTATTGTGCCACCTGCACAGTGTACACCTGAAGCTACCCCCAGTCGCTGGTGTTGTTCTATTCCTACACCACAGGCAGCTGCAGCAGGCACAGTGTATTGTGCCACCTGCACAGTGTACACCTGAAGCTACCCCAATTGCTCGTGTTCTTCAGATCCCATAACACAGGCAGGCAGCTGCAGTAATTAGTCAGCGTACTGTGTCATCTGCTCAGTGTGCACCTAAAGCTACCCCAATTGCTGGTGTTTTCATCTCCCAGCAGGCCATTAGTATGTCTGGAAGGCCAACAAGGAGAGGCAGACAGTCACGAGCCAATAAAAAAGGGCGGGGGCGTGGTTTGACCTCGGTGGAAGATGGCAGCTTAACTTCTCAGCTCCTGCCGACTGAGAGAAACATCAGCCTTTAACGGAGGATTTTTACCCTTGTTTCACTGCTCAAATCATGGGAACTTCATCCCGAAGCTCCTCGGCATCCCGCTCGAGGTCTCCCAGGGAAAATACCGGCCGCCTGAGCCAAAACATACCTGATATGTTCCGGAGCCAAGCGGGCAATATGGCGGCGCCACGAGGTGCGGCACAAGCTACAGGCCTCGCACACAACGCTCGCCGGCGGATCCCCCCGGCGGAAGATGACATTGTTCTTACTCCCCAGCAACAACCTAGCCTACAGGACCTCCGTTCTGTGGCCACCGACATCAAGGAAACCCTTACGGCGGCCCTCACTGCTGCAATCTCGGACCTGCGAGTAGATATCCAAGCTATCTCGGGCAGAGTGCAGGAAGTGGAAAACGTTTTGGAGTCCCATTCCACAGTGATCCGACGTTCCTGTCAGACTATGGATGTTCATACCCTGCAATTGAGAGATCTTAATCGCCACATCGAGGATTTGGATAACCGTGGAAGACGCCACAACCTCCGTATCCGCGGTTTGCCCGAATCCATAGAAGCGGAACACCTGCTATTAGAGGTAACGAACCTATTCAACAATCTTTTGGACAGACCTGCCGCCTCCCCGATTGGTATGGAGCGGATCCACCGCGCTCTACGCCCCAGGGGGAAGGAAACAGATCCCCCAAGGGATGTTGTATGCTGTATAATTGATTACCAGCTGAAAGAAGCCATCCTAAGAAAAGCCCGGGAGACGGAACCTCTGCTGTACAATGGTGCAAACATTCACCTCTTCCAGGACTTGTCGAACATTACGCTGCAACGACGAAGAGAACTGTGCCCAATTCTGGAAGTTCTACGGGCCAAGGGAATACCCTATCGTTGGAAGTTTCCCTTTGGATTGTCCGCCTCGGCACACGGTTGGTCTGCTCTACTTCGTGTCCCGGAGGATCTTCGTCACTTCTGCGAAACCTTGGAAATTCCGATGACGGCGGTACCCGAATGGTATGCGGACTTCCGACCGACCATACTCAGACGAGCCGCTCCACATGATGACACCATGGACTCTCAAGATTCCCGCTTCCGGAGGAGACGCTCCCCTTCGGATCCAAGAGCCCAACCCTTGGCTTCGGGTCAATCGCACGGACTCAGCCCGACGAAAGCACCGCAGTCCAGGAGAGCCCGTCGGGATCGTTGAAGTTTTGCTTTGATCCAACCGAACGGACAGTTAAGTTGCGGGTCAGGTTGCAGGTTGCTGTTTTCAAAGCCCTTCAGATGTCGATTGGTCCCTGATTATATCCACTAACTTTCGTATTTTTTTCTGGTGTCCCCCTTATCTTTTTTCTTTGTGTTGCTGGTTGTTTTCTTCCCTTTAGGTTATTTGAGATTCTTGCCTGATCGCTCCATTGGCTCGTCTGATCCGCACCATCTAACGAACGGTTTGAAGAGGGTCACTTAACAGGCACCCCCATTTGGTTTTTTTTTTTTTTTTTTCCTCCTCTCTCTCATCTGCCTAGGCCACCTATTCCCATTTTTGGCCTCCTCCCTTATAAAGTATGTGTTTTTTTTTCTAATGTACTCTCTCTCCAGTCGGCCAGCTTAGACCGGTTATTGTTACTGTTATTGTTGTTATTGTTCTAAATTGTTCTAACTCTTTAGCATATCTCCATTGTCTCAAACCGACCCCCACGCAGTGGTCCGATAGCTTTTACCTTTTCACAGTTGTTCGGCTTCTAGTACTCCACTGCATCACTTTTGGTAAATATATATTTCTTGTTTTATTTTTGGATTTCGTTTCACGATCTCCTCAGATTAGCAAGCTGGTTCTTGCTATTTTCCTATTTTTCACCTCTGATCTAACCTACGCATCAGCACAAGTAGGGTTTTCTTACTCCTTTTTTTTTTCTTTCTTTCTTTTGTCCATTATCATTCGATTCACCCCCCACCTTTCCCTCCTTTTCCTCCCCCTTTCCTTACCCTAGGGATATACCTTATAAGTTCTACCTTCTTACTCTCTCTGCTCTCACAGGGAACCACTCATAGGCCCTGAGCCGGTAGGCCGCTCGGTTCGCTCTCTTCTCTTCCCTTGTATCCTCACTCCAGTTTACCAATTGACTTAAGCTTGGGATTAGCCGCATTTCTTTTCTTCCCCCATTAATCAATACCATGTCAAAACCCCACAGTCGGCCCAATAACGGGCTTTTAACCTTAATATCCCTAAATGTTAGAGGTCTCAACATACCAGAGAAACGATCTCAAGTCTTACTTGAATTGCATAGATACAAAGCTGATATTGCTTTCCTCTAGGAGACGCATTTTAAGATGGGTTCCGCTCCAAAATTCTCAAACTTCCGCTTCCCTACCTCTTTGCATGCCACTAATCAATATGCCAAGACCAAGGGAGTATCCATTTTAATTGCAAAACATTGCCCATTCCAAATTCTGGACACTTGTGTAGATGAAGATGCTCGCTACCTTTTTGTTAAAGGCATGCTCTACGGCAAACCTATCACCTTAGCCAATATCTATGCACCTAACCATGGCCAGGTCCCGTTTTTTAATGCGGCTCTTAGGGAACTTATCACATTTCAGGAGGGTATGCTAGTTCTCGGAGGGGACTTTAATGTCCCCCTGAATCCTTCTCTTGACACTTCAAATGGTGCTTCCTCCATACCGTTTAGAGCACTTAGGACGATCAAGGCTAGATTACACGACCTAGCGTTACACGACTCCTGGAGATTGTTAAATCCCAATGTTAAGGACTATACGTACTATTCAACCCCATGTAATAAGTATTCTAGATTGGACCATATCTTCATTTCACAAGATGATCTTCCATCCCTGCATTCCGCATCCATCCTCCCCATGTATTTATCTGATCACAACCCAGTTTCTCTGACCATAGATATCGCACAGGCCCCCACCAGATCCTCTATTTGGAGGCTTGACCCGTCCTTACTCACAGACGAAACTATTACGGCCACCATTTCTCAGCGATTAACTTTATTCTTTCAAGAAAACGCTGCTCCAGACATGTCCCCCTTGATGCTCTGGGAAGCCCATAAGTGCACGATACGAGGAGATCTTATTGCTATCTCAGCCAGACGGAAAAAGGAAAGGAAGGCCCTCATTTCTAAATTGTCCCAACGCATACAGCTTTTAGAAAGAGCTCACAAACATTCTCAGGCTTTAGCAACACTCCCGGCTTTGCTCCAAGCCCGGAAAGAGCTTTTAGAGGCCCTAAATAGGCAAGTACGTCGAAATTATTCCCTCGCACAAAAAACCTTTTATGAATATGGAAATAAGGCTGGAAAACTTCTGGCAAGAGCCCTCAAACGGAAGAAAGCCGCTATGACCATACATTCAATTACTGACCCCCAAGGACGGAAATTGACGGCTAGTGATCACATAGCGCAACAATTTGTGACATATTACTCCCAGTTATATAATCTAAGATCCGCTGATCCTCCCACTAGTGACAGTTCCCAGCTTCAGATGATCAATGACTTTCTTTCCACCTACAGCCCCGACCCTCTGTCGGAATCAGCTGCAGCTGACTTGGAAAGACCCTTGTCTTCCTCAGAATTAGATTTGGTACTGAAGCAACTGAAACCTGGGAAAAGCCCGGGCCCAGATGGGTTAACGTCAGGATATTATAAGACGTTCATTGATCCTCTCAAGCCGCATTTTCTGTCCGCCTTTAATTCCTTAGCGCTTGGCGATACCCCTCCTAGAGACTTGTTGACGGCTCACATAACCGTGATCCCCAAACCAAATATCCCTACTAAATGTTGATCTCAAGATCTTCGCAAAGATATTAGCCAACCGTCTCTTGCCTCTTCTGCCCAACCTGGTCTCTTTGGACCAGGTTGGCTTTGTACCGGGCAGAGAGGCAAGAGACAATACGCTCAAAGCTATCAACATTCACCACTGGTTATCGTCCTCCCGTCAGCGAGGTTTCTTCCTTTCCCTTGACGCGGAGAAGGCGTTTGACAGGGTGGCCTGGGACTATATGTCAGCGGTTCTCACGCGGATAGGACTACGGGACCGCATGCTTCATTTTATCTTAGCTTTGTACTCGTCCCCAACAGCTAGAGTCCGAGTTAATGGCCACCTGTCGGACGCCTTCTCCGTGTCAAATGGAACTCGCCAGGGGTGCCCCCTCTCACCCTTGATTTTTGTGTTAACCCTGGAACCATTGCTTAATCGGCTGCGGGCTAACCCTGACATCAAGGGAGTTACAATATCTGATTCTATCTATAAGTTAGCCGCTTTTGCGGATGACATTCTCCTATTTTTGACAGATCCTCATATATCCCTACCTAATGTACTTGCGGATTTCGCTACTTTTAACACCCTATCTAATCTTCAAATTAATTTATCCAAATCAGAAGCCCTAAATGTATCCTTAGATCCTGAGACGCTCACATTATGCAAAGCCAATTCCCCCTTTAGATGGGTTAAAGACGCCATCACTTATTTAGGAATCAAGCTCCCTACTCACCTATCTAACCTATATGCGCTCAATTATGTCCCTCTCATTCGAAACATTCAAAAAGATCTTAATGACTGGTCGTCCGGTATGTTTTCGTGGTTTGGAAAGGCGGCTGTCCTTAAAATGAATATCCTCCCGCGCTTGCTATATATTTTTCAAACCGTTCCCATCAATGTACCCCAGACTTTTTTTACCTCATATAGATCGGCCATACGCCGATTCATATGGGGCTCTCAACGTCCCAGACTTAGTCATGACAGGCTGGCCCTACCCAAAATAGCAGGCGGTATAGGCTTACCAGACGTGACTAAATACCATTGGGCATGCCAGTTGATTCGTATTATTGATTGGAATGTCCATATTCACTCGAAAGCTTGGGTTAATATAGAACAAAAATTTACTAGATTACCGATAAGTTCATTGCCTTGGTTGGCCTCAGAACACATACCTAGTTCGTGTACACATCATCCACTAATCGGGTGCACCCTTCAAATGTTCCGGAAGGCCTGTAAGGGGCACCGTATCTCCTCGTTAATTGGTCCACTAACTCCAATCAGACAGAATCCGGCATTCCCTGCGGGCATGTCAACCTCTTTTATGTCGGAATTTTGGCCCCACGATGAGATGCAGGCAAGACACTTCTTTTCTGCAGGGTCGTTTTTAGACCGGGCTGATATCCCCTCACGGAATGTTGATCGCGCTTGCCCTATGTGGACTTATTTCCAATTGCGACACTTCTTAAACGACCCCCATAAGCGCAGTGACTTCTCCAGACAACCCACCTTGTTTGAAAATTTGTGCTTGCAAACAGAACAACAAAGACACTTAATTTCTAATATTTACCCAATGTTGTTTTCGACCCATGATCCCAAATCCAATGTGGCTGTTCGAAGCTGGGAAAGAGATCTTGGCCTTAATCTTTCCCCAGCCGAGTGGGAACATATTTACACGCTGATTCATAAAGGCTCTATTAATGTGTCAACCCAAGAGAATGGCTTTAAGATCTTCTCAAAATGGTATACAACTCCGACCAAATTGAACAAGATCTCCCCGACTATATCTTCCAAATGCTGGCGTTGCTCGCAGGATACAGGCTCCATGCTACACATATGGTGGTCTTGCCCTAAACTCCAACCCTTTTGGCAAACTGTACACCGACTGACTTCCAAGATCACGACTTACCAGTTGGATTACACTCCTGGGCAAATGTTATTACATTACTCTTCAATCCCCTTTAACCATTACCATCGTTCATTAGCTCTCCACCTAATCAATGCGGCCAAGATGTGTATTCCCACATTATGGAATTCCACGAAAGTACCGACAATTGCGGATTGGTTTAACCGCATTTCTAGAATTGCGGAAATGGAAGATCTCATACACCAAGCTAAAGACACAGCGTCTAAATTCACGAAGATATGGTCCTGCTGGAACCACTTTAAGTTATCTGATGAATATAAACTTCTACTTTCACAATGAGAGAATGCTTCCCCAGCTTTCGAAAGCTTAGGGTAAACATAGTATTGCCCCCCCTACCACCCTCAGGCTGGCTCTGAGGGCAGCTGTCATCCCTTAGAAGTGATACCATATCTGACGTGTATGTATGTAAGCAGAGCATTTATTTTCTAGTCTGGGTATCCCCCTTGTATGCTTCACTCTTGGATCTCTCCATGTCCCTTCTCTTCCCACTCCCCTCCATCTTCCATGTTCGGTTGTTGGTTGTTTTTTTTTTGTTTGTTTTTTCTCTTTTTGTTTTGGTTTTTCTGGTGTTTAGCTGTATGTCTTTTCGCAGGTAGCACTCACAGGGGGGTCGCTAGAGGTCCGTGACCGCACCCCCACACCTCTCCAGGCAAAGTAATACGACATAATTGCTGCCAATTAAATCCCCAAGCTCCTGGGCATTAAAGTTTCCAGTCACCTTTATGCTGGACATATGAAGACCCATTGTTAAGTTTGTTAAGTAGGCCTTAGCACGTACTTTTCCTGTTTTGTTTTGTTCTATGAACACGCATTGCTCGAATTTTCCTTGTGTCGGTTCTTGGTCTAGAGGAGCTTTTAGGAATACGGGGCAGTATGATCATGACCCTGGTCTCCTCTAAAGGTATTTGCCTTAACTTGTAGACATGTGTATTGTTTACTTCAATGTTCCTTGGTTATTAATCGAATGTGACATCACTGTAATATACTGCTCTGATGTGCTGAACTGTAAGTTTTGTGCAACTTCTACAATAAAACTTTTCTTGGAAAAAAAAAATAAAAAAGGGCAAGCAGGCTCTGTGTCTAGAGGCAACAGTGCTGGTCGTGGATGCGGTGCATCATCATCAGCACATGGCCATGGGACACGCTTGTCCTTATTTTTGGCAGCTGGACGTGTTGAGCTGCAACATGCCGAAGACTTGGTAGAGTGGATGACTAAGCCCTTCTCATCCTCCTCATCCTCTCTCACCCAGGCTCAGGGTACTGGCAAAGCAGCTGCCAACGCGTCTTCCCTCGTCTCAATGGCATCAGACACTCCTTCCCTAGTCCCCCGTACTGTTTGAGCACAGTGTTGGGTACATGCTCCAGGAGGATGCCCAGCATTTTGAAGGCCCTGATGACGATACCCAGCTAGAAGAAGGCAGTAGCATGAGCTCAGAGAGAGGGGATGCCCAAGAAGGACAGCGATCTGGCAGTCATGTTCCACCAGCTACCTTCATACCTTCAGTCCCCTCTGAAACCTGCACTGAGAGGAATGAAGGTGTACAATTAGGTGTGTCACAGCCAAGTACTTGCAGGCACTCTGCTAGCAGTACACCGACATCCAATTGTACCAGGCAAATTTCCCTGCCTCAGCTGCTGGACCGTCAAAAGAAGTTCACTTCCAGCCATCCATATGCCCAGCGGTTGAATGCTAGCTTGACTAAATTGCTAGCATTTCAACTGCACCCTTTTCAGTTGGTAGACTCGGCCCCCTTCCGTGAGCTTGTGCAATGTGCAGTTCCTCAGTGGCAGGTTCCCAAATGACACTTTTTCACATGGAAGGCGATTCTGGTTCTCTACTGGCATGTGGAAGGAAATGTCCATGCCTCACTGGACAGGGCGGTCAGCGGTAAGGTGTTTATTACTGCGGACTCATGGTTCAGCAGGCATGGACAGGGACGTTACCTATCTTTCACAGCGCATTTGTCCTCGGAACCAGCGGTGCTCCATAGGCGTTCAAGGGGCTATGCAAGTATGCAGGCAAAAAGATGCCATGCCGCGCTTGCGCTGGTGTGCTTGGGGGACAGGAGCCACACTGGGGAAGAGACTATGTCATCTCTGCAGGGGCAGGCTGAGAGGTGGTTGACGCCACGCCAACTTAAGCCAGGAATGATGGTTTGCGACAATGGCACTAACCTCCTTTCAGCCTTCCGACAGGGACAACTGACCCATGTGCCCTGTGTGGCTTACGTCCTTAACTTGGTGCTGGAGAGTTTCTTAGGTAGGTACCCAGGCTTACAGGATGTCCTGAGGCAGGACAGGAAAGTCTGTGTGCATTTCCGCTGGTCATATAATGCCAGTGCTCGGCTGACTGACCTCCAAAAGGGATTGAACCTGCCCAAGAACCGCCTAATCTGTGACATGCCCACCAGGTGGACATCAATGTTGGCCATGCTGCAGCAGCTGCACATGCAGCAGAGGGCCATCAATGAGTACCTGTGTGACTACGGCATCAGGACAGGGTCAGGGGAGCTCGGTTTTTTTCCCCACGCCAGTGGGTCATGATCAGGGATGCATGCACTGTCCTGTCACTATTTGAGGAGGCCACGAGGATGGGGAGCAGTGACAGTGCATGCATCAGTGACACTGTACCACTTGTCCACCTGTTGGAGCACATGCTGCATGGAATAATGGACAGGGCACTTGAGGCAGAAGAGAGGCAGGAAGAGGAGGACTTCCTAGCAATGGGAAGACACTACCAAAGAGGTTGAAGTGTGCTGCTCACCCCCAAGAAAAGAAAATGGGAAAATTTCCCCCACATTGGGGTTTTTAGGCAGCAAAAAATAAATGTGAAGGAGTACCATATAAAAAATGTCAATATTTATTAATATAAGAGGATATAGCACACTAGTTAAAACATGAGCTCCACTGGGCAAGTAATATACAGAAAAAAAATATATAGAAAAAAATAGAAAAATGGATGTACATATGCAGACAACAACTTCATACAAACACTGTACAGAATTAATGACAGTGGAGATGTAACTCTAACGCGTTTCAACCCAACATAGGGGTCTTCTTCAGAGGGGTGGTCCTCTAGAGGAAAAGGATATTGTGAATACATATATCAATTGATAATTCTATACCATACAGATATCTAATATTGTAGTATAGTTACCCAATATTGTACATCCAAAAAGATATAGAGAACATTCCCAGTGGAGATCCCTCTTAAAAACAGACCACTTGTCTCTCCCCACATGGGGTTCCAAAGCCCTCAGCCTCATACCAGGAGGGAAAAAGGAAAACGGGGTCCCATGGTGTGGCTTATAGCTCCCCTCCCCTAACTGATAAGGGAGGGAAGCAAACACCAGCAGCCAGAAGGCGGATGAGTCCTACCTGCAGCAAAATTCCATAGAGATGTGCAATTAGCATGGCATGCTCAGAATTAAAGGGCACGCAGTTACAGTGCATAACTATACAGTGCAAATATATTATATATATATATATATATATCGCCGGACTTTCCGTGTGTCCGTGTGGGGCCAAGTCCGTTCGGTAGAAAGTCCGCCAGACTATCCGCCGGATTGTTTGCCGGACTAAGTACGCCGGACAATTCGATCGTGTGTACGTGTCATAAGGGTGCAAATTTTTGATTTCATTCCTCACTACCTATCACAGTTTTGAAGGCCATAAAATGCCAAAATAGCACAAAACCCCCCAAATGACCCAATTTTGGAGAGTAGACACCCCAAACTATTTGCTGAGAGGCATGTTGAGTCCTTGGAATATTTTATATTTTGCCACAATTTGCGGGAATATTACAAACTTTTTTTTTTTTTTTTTGCACAAAGTTGTCACTAAATGTATTGCTCACACATGCCATGGAAATTACACCCCAAAATACATTCTGCTGCTTCTCCTGAGTACCACATGTGTGGGTATTTTTTGAGAGCCTAGCCGTGTACGGGACCCTGAAAACCAAGCACCACCTTCAAGATTACTAAGGGCATACATTTTTGAGTTCACTCCTCACTACCTATCACTACCTATCACAGTTTTTTTTTTTAATCAATAGTTTTTATTAAAGTTTAAATTTTTATCAAGACAAATGACAGAAATTATGACTAAATAACAGATCAGTTACATTATTTAGATACATAGATAATAGTATCCAAAAATAATAAAAAATATAATATAAAGAAAATCATATTAATTATCTCAATTATAATCGGGATAATAAAGATAACGATCGGGAGGTTATTAATACATCCATTGTGGAGACAATACACAAAAGTAATATAAATATTATCTTCATATATTTATATACTGCCAATTTAAGTAATTCAAAGATGATGAACCTAAATATATTCCTGAACACCCCTATGGGTGCTAAACTGTGTTCAGGACAGTAATAGTAACCTGTCATTTAATAGATACAAAACAAAGATTAAAATATTAGAGCGGGGTAAGTAATTTTTTTAATTCAAGTTATCTAGGCACAAAGAACTCGTGCAATGTTTTGGGGACTAGCCCATTTTAACCATGGCTGCCATATTTTATGAGTATGTTCTTTTTTGTGAGGCTGAAGAGCTAGAATTGATTCATAAACGTAATGAGTTTTAGTCGATTCTATCACTTCTTTTATGGAAGGAGGATCAGGATTTTTCCAGTTCCTCATTATACTGATCCTGGCTGACAGCAAAATATGTGTATACACATTTCTTTTTTTTTTTTTTTTTTTTTAATAAAATTTTATTGAAAAAAGAGTGCATCACAGAGTGACATAATCAGCAAGTACAGAGGGTTTTTCGTATAACATACAAGTCATATACAATATCAAAGTAGGTCACGCAGTGGTGTATAAGCACCGATATCTTACATCTAAATGGAGAGTAACCCTCTCCCTAACAAAACAGAAGAACACGAGGAAGACATGGCTGGATGGATCTGCTAGCCTAAGGCACTAAACTAACCTCGGAAGGAGAACAAGGTGATCTACAATTGAAAAGAGAAGCTGTAAGGGGGGGGGGGGGGGGGGAAAGAGGGGGGGAGCCCAACTTTGTCTATTATAGATAGTTATCCAGTAGCAAAGAGGGTCATGGTTGGTAAGGTCCATTGTAGACAAAGGTAAGTTTATCGAGGTGTGCACGTTCTTGAGGAGTAAGCTGCGCCATAATGAAAAGGTCCCATCTGTTGTGGAAGCGTTGTAAGGCTTTCTGGTGGGCCAGATTGGTGTTAAGTTTGTCATGAAAGAGAAGCTGTAGGAGATCCCTTTTGACCTGGGAGATGGAGGGTTTGGATGCAGACGTCCAATTGACTAGTATGGCCCTTCTTGCTAGCAGGAGGCAGATCAAGGCCCAGTCCTTGCCTGGTGGGCTGGGAACGGTGGACCAAAGAAGCAATGCAGGGTTCCAGTGCCCGAAGATAAGGAGTAGCGGGTCTTTGGGAAGCTTTAGCAATGTGATCTGGAATACATATGCCAGGATTTGGTCCCAAAAAGCAGAGATAAAGGAGCAAGTCCAGAAGCGGTGTGTGAGAGAAGGCTTAGGTTGTTGGCACAGTGGGCATAATAAGGTGGAGGTTGAACGGAGGTGGGAGGTCGGGATAAAGCGAATATGTGCACGGTGAGCGATTTTCAGCTGGGTTTCCCTCCAAGTTTCATTGGGAACCAGGTTATATACGGAGTTAAGGCCTTGCAAAATCTTGTCCACTATGTCTTCAACTTGAAAGTCTTTTGCCCAATTTGACATTGAGGATGAAGCCAGAGATGGAGTTGTTTTTAAAAGCAGAGATTTATAGATGTCGGATATTTTGTAGGTGCCTTTTTGTATGAGTGTCTCGAGGAATGATGAAGTAAATCTCGTGGAGTCGTTCCTGCAGGTTTTGCGAAGAAAACTGCTACATTGACTATATTGGAAAGCAGAAACATCTGGGAGAGAAAATTTGGTGGCTAGGGAACTAAATGATGCTATCCGGCCGGAATCAGGATCACACAGGGAGAAGAAGGTATTGAGACCCTTTTGTCGCCACATATCATAGGGTTGGCATTCCAGACCCGGGGGGAAATTCGGGTTTCCTTGAATTGGGAGGAATTTGGAAATGAAAGGAGAGAGTCTGAGACTTTTCCTCGCCTCCCTCCAGGCAATAGTGGTGTCTCTCAACAAAAGATTATGCTGATGCGGAGTTGGTAGAGATTTCCATTTACAGTGAAGAAGGGCTGTAAGGGAGTAGGGGTGGACCATTGCATTTTCCAGCTGATAGTTGGAGCATTGGGATTTTTGGGTTATCCAATCCAGGCTTACTCGCAGAAGACAAGCTAGGTTATACAATCTAAGGTTTGGAAGACTAATACCACCTTCGGTCCTGGGAAGATGGAGTTTTGAAAAGGCTATGCGTGGTCGTTTGTTTCGCCATATAAATTTCGATATTGCAGAGTTCAAAGTTTTGGAATCTTTGTGTCTGATAAGTAAAGGTATCGTTTGGAGGGGTTATAGCAGGCGTGCGAAACTGACCATTTTTACTAAGTGGCATCTTCCCAGGAGCGAAAGGGGCAGATCCATCCATTTCTCCAGTTCCAGAGTAATTTTGGCAAAGAGGGGAGGGTAATTCAGATGGTAGAGAGAGGAAGGGAGTTTTCCTATCTTGATTCCCAGGTAGGTAATATGCGACTTTGCTATCGTGAAGATGGATTTTTGGGCCCATACTGGAGGAGGGATATTGCCAAGGGGCAATATCTCGCTTTTGGGGTAATTTATGCGTAAACCAGAACAGTTTCTGAATTGATCGAAAGTGTATTTTATCGTGGGCATGTCAGCGGCCGGATTGGCAGAGAAAATGAGGACATCGTCTGCAAACAGAGAGGTCCTCAATTCCTGCTCCCCTATTTTTATGCCGTGGATCGGGGCTACTGTTAGCAGATATCTGGAAAGGGGTTCTAGAGCTAAATTGAATAGGAGAGGGGATAGGGGGCAGCCCTGTCTCGTGCCTTTATGTAGACGGAACTCGTTGGACAGGATGCCGGCCGCAACTAGTCTAGCTGCCGGTGAGGTGTACATGGAATGTATGAGATGGAGAAAGGGGCCAGCGAATCCCATTTTACTCAGAACCATGGAAAGCCATTCGAAACTCACATTGTCAAAAGCCTTTTCGGCATCAAGAGTAATAATAACAAAGTCCCCATTAGGGTTGCATCTGGCGTGTTCCAGTGCCATCATCACTTTTCTGATATTGATCGTTGCCGTTCTGCCCTTCACAAAGCCTGATTGGGCAGGATGGATCAGAGAAGGGATGATGTCAGCCAGTCTCGTGGCTACTATTTTGGAGAGGATTTTGACATCGAGATTCAGGAGTGAGATAGGCCTATATTAGCCAGGTTCTTTCGGGTCCTTCCCCTTCTTTTCTAGTAATTTAACTATTGCCTGGTTACCCGTGGGTAAATAGGGGCCACCTGACCATATGTGTTGATAAACATTTTCAAGCATGGGTGCCAGGAGCGAGTTTAGAGATTTGTAAAATTCGCCTGTTAGACCATCTGGGCCGGGTGCTTTAGAGGAGGCTAGATTACAGATCGTGTTGGTTATTTCCGTAAGAGTAATGGGGGCATTAAGAGAATCTAGTTGAGATGAGGATATTCGGGTCAGTGTCACTTTGTCTAGGAAGTTGTGTGCCGTGGGCTTGTCAATGGGGTCAGCAGCATATAGTGCAGAATAATAGCGCAGCATGGCCGAGTTTATGCCGTTTTGCGTGGTTGTGATGGAGCCATCTGGCTCCCGGATAGCGGGGATGATAGTCGGGTGGTAGGGTCCCTTGCAAAGTCGGGCTAGCAGTTTGCCATCTTTGTTCCCGAATTTGTGGAGAGTGGCATCGAAGTGTGCTCTCTTAATTGATTCCAGGGTGTCGGCCCAGGTGTCAAACGACTGTTTGGCTATTTGCCAAGCAGTACGGTTTTCATGTGTGCCATGGGTATAGGGTGCTCGTTGAGCCTGATGGAGTCTGGAACTGGAGGTGTTGTAGTTGAGGTGTGCGTTCTTTTTGAAGAAAGATGCATAAGAAATGATGCGTCCCCGAAGGAAAGCTTTCCCCGCGTCCCATAACAGATTGGGGTTGTCAGCGTGGTCCGCATTCATTTGTGTGTAAAGCCGCCACTCTTTTGTAATATATGTTTGGAAATCCGCGTTATGTTGGAGGAAGGAGGGGAAACGCCAGATTTTGGGATGTGGGTGGATGTCAGGGGTCTCTAGAGTCACGGATATGGGAGCATGATCGGAGATAGCAATATCGTGAATCTCCGTTTCCGGGATTAAGGGGAGTAGATCGTGAGAGCAGAGTATGTAGTCGATCCTGGTGAAAACATTGTGTGAGTGTGAGTAGAAGGAGAATTCCCTGTCAGTCGGGTGGTGCAACCGCCATACGTCATGGAGGTGTAGGGATTCCATAGTCGCTGCTAGCATTGTGGCGTTTGAGGGAGTCGGGGGTGGGATAAGATGCAGTTTCGGGGATTTATCATCTAGTGGGTGGACCACGGAATTAAAATCTCCCCCAATGATCTGGGGAAGTTGAGGATAGTGCAGTAGCCAAGTGGTTAGCATATTGAAAAACTGCTTTGTGGGGCTATTTGGGGCATAAATGTTGGATATCACCATTTCCCTAGTCCCTATTATGACACGAATAGAGAGCAGTCTGCCCTGGGCATCTGTGTCTGTAGATATGATTTTACATGGGAGATGTTTGTGAATGAGGATGAGGACATCTGCTTTACGGCCTAGGGCCTCTGAGCCCGCTACCGTTCCAACCCAGAGTTTCTTCATCCGAACGAAGTCAGGTGAAGAGAGGTGGGTCTCCTGAAGTAATGCTACATCTGCCTTGAGCCGCTTGAGATGACGAAGGACCTTCATTCTTTTAAAAGGGGAACGAAGGCCCTTCACATTCCATGAGACTATCCGCAGCATGGTGGGATTATAACGGGGGTATGGTTTACAAGTAGTAAAGCTATTGAGGCGTGGGCGCTTGGGGATAGTAGGTGGCCATGACCTTCACTGAAGCACATCTGCAGGACCTTAAAAGGGGGGGTGTTGGGTGAATTTGCACTGGTAGTAGGCTCAGTGGGGAGAAGGAGAGGAAAAGAGGGAGGGGGGAAGGATTGGGATTGTAACCAGATGTATAACAAGCAGAGAAACACATATATATTATCCAACTTCGCTTTTTTCCGCATGGGGATCACTGTGAAGACCAGCTCCCATAACCTGCCCCGTATCTAACGTGAGGGCTTCCGCCCCTCTGAGAGGGGTAAGGGAAGAACGGCAGTGCAGGGGGGAGATCATAACGTGTGATCAGGTCTGCACAGAGATAACCAGGGGAGGAAGACATGTGCATGTACATGTAAAAAAACAGAACCTTAAAAAATCATGAAACATATATAACTGTATTAGGAACATGAGAGAAGCATAAAATAAAAGAACAGAAAGATATAAAAAAAAGAGAAAAAAGAGAGATCAGGATGCATGCTAGTGCATCCCCTTAGCCGTTTGACTGGTAACAGACAAATACCTGAGAGGTGTGGACGGTCCAGGAGGGAAAGTCCAAATTCAGTGCACCTTACCCAGGGACGAAGGGTGGCCAAACATGGCCGCAAAGAAGAAGAGATTGTGCGTTAGGACAACGGTGGCATCGTCGCCCCTCAACGTGCATTCAAGCCGTGCTGTGTTGGACCTGAGGCCCTGAAGCACTTGGGGGAGTCTTTCCGCGGGCTCCGTTGATCCAGGGCTCGGTTGATTGGGGGGGCTTTGGGCGTGGGGCTGAGGTGAGAGCCTGAGCGTGATGATTTCAGAAAGGATGATGCCTCGTCTGGGTCTTGAAAGGAAAGTTGCTCCCTGAAGGGAGTTTTGATCCGCAGAGTGGCCGGGAATGCCAAGGTGAACTTGAGTTGTCGCTGGTGGAGTTCTGCGCAGATATGCTGGAAAGCTTTGCATTTTTTAGAGACGTCCACCGAGTAGTCGGCAAAAATCAGAATTTTGACTCCATCTATCTGCAGGGATCTGGATTGTCGGTAGTTCTGCAGTATGGCAGCTTTGTCTGAGTAATTGAGGTACTTGGCTATAATCGGACGCGGGGATTTGCGCTCAGAGTTAAAGGCTCCCACACGATGTGCACGTTCCACGGTGCATGGGCCTCCCAGACCCAGTGCTTCAGGGATACGACGAGCACAGAGTTCCGTTAAAGCAGACTGGTGACGCGATTCGGGTATTCCTACAAATCGCAGGTTGCTCCTCCTGGACCTATTTTCGAGGTCATCAAGCTTTTCCAGTATATACTTGTTCGTTCTGTCTTGGGCATGTTCCAGAGATTGTGTCTGGTAGAGTTCTTCCTCAATAGTTGAGATACGGTGTTCTGCTTCATTCAATCTAGAAGCATGTTCCCCTAGCTGGGCTTGAATCTTCTGCATGCCCGAGCTGACAGCCTTCTCCACTGATGCTGCAATCATAGGGGAGAGGAGAGCAGCTACAGCCTGACCCAGGAGTTCAGTGTGGTGATCCTGTGCTGGTGGAGGTATGTGAGGCTGCTGCATAAAATGGGCTGTTTCAGGGCCAGGTGCAGGTGAGGGGGCCTGGGGTTGCTGAGGTAGTGGGTCTCTCAGAGTAGGTTGTACTGCAGGCTGTTCTCCTACCTCCATCGCTGGCGCCGTCTCCGCGAGCTGGGCCGCACAGGCCGGATCCATGTAGGCCGAAGCCGGGGCCTCGATTTGCGGCAGGGCCTGCCACGCGGCGGCGGTCGCGTACGATCGCGGCCCGGTTTTTTCAACAAATCGGTCCATCTCGTGGCCGGACTTGTGGAGAAGACTGCTGGAATTAGCAGGGACGAAAAACGCTGCTTTTATATGCCTGTTTGGAGGGCGGTTTGCGGGAGCTGTGAGGAGAGACAGCTACTCCATGCGGCGCCGGAACCGGAAGTTTAAACACATTTCTAAACTGGATAGGATATCGATCAAGATCAATGGATAATAGAGCCAGTGAGGGATTTGGAGGAATGACTGTTTTGGTCATTTCAGACATAACTTGAAAGATTTGTTCCCAATACTTCCCAAGTTTATGGCATGTCCAAAATGTATGCAACATATCACCTTTTTTGCCGCACAATCTCCAACATTTGTCGTCAAATGTACCGTTGAATTTAGATATTTTCTCAGGAGTAAGATACCAGCATTGAGTCAATTTAATGGATACTTCCCATAATGTAGAGCAGCATGTGGCTTTATATGTGGTGTTACAAGCTTTTTCCCATTGGTCAACTGTATAGGTATATCCTAAGTCTTCTTCCCATCTAATTAAAGGGTAAACACACTTTTTTGTTGAAGAAGATTATAGAAAAGAGAGATCCCTTTTTGTTGATGTATGGGGATCTTAAGGAAGGACCAAGCCAATTGGGGAACATTATAGGTCCATGATGGGAGGTTGGAAATGCAATTCTTAGTTCGGATGTAGAGGAATAAATCTGAATTTTGAAATTGAAATTTCTTTTGAAGTGTAGGAAATGGTTTGATCACCCCATTATCAAGTAGATCAGATATATATTTAATTCCCTTCTCTATCCATGGTGTAAATGAGGTTGTCTTCATGAAATTATGTAGAGCATTTAGCGGAATTTGGACTTTGGTAGGAAGAGGGTGTGAGGAAGTTAGATGCAGAAATCGAACCCAGGATTTAAGTGTCGCTAATATTGTTGGGGAGATGCGAGAAGGTATCTTGGCTCCAAGTGCCATGGAAGGAATCCATATTGATAGATTATTTCCTGGGATCTTAGCAGTTTCCATCTTCCCCCAAATTGTAGATGGAGGAGATAGAAACCATTCCTTAGACTGTGTAAGAACCGAGGCTAAATAATAATCTTGGAAATCCACATACCCTGTTCCCCCAGCTTGACGTTTCTTCACTAAGTTTGAATGAGCACATCTAGATTTTTTACCCTGCCAGATGAATCTAGAAAACAGAGTTTGAAGGGATTGGAAATATTTTAATGGAATTGGAATCGGGAGAGTTCTAAAAAAGTATAAAATTTGTGGAAGGTGAAGCATTTTAAATGCTGCCAAACGTCCCATCCATGAAAATTCATGGGAATGCTAGTTTAGTGAGATTTTCTTGTAATGCACTACGAAGTAGAATATAATTATATTGGAACAGTGTTTTACATGAATTTGATAATTGAATACCCAAATATTTAATTGTACTTTCAGTCCATGTATAAGGGAATTTTAATTTAAGATGTTTAGTAGTATTTTCATCTATCCCCAAGTTCAATATACAAGATTTATTCACGTTAAGCCTGTAATAAGAAACTTTGCTGAACATATTTAGTGTTTCCTGAATTTCCGGTAAGGATTTCACAGGATCAGTAATCATAAGAACAACATCATCTGCAAAAAGGTTGATTTTATGTTCTTGTTCAGCAATGGTAACTCCTAGAATTTTTTTGTTGGACCTAATACTCTCAGCTAGGGGTTCAATAAGAAGGTTAAAAATTAGGGGGGATAAGGGGCATCCTTGTCGTGTACCATTTGTTATTGGGAATGGAGGTGATAAAGAATCCGTAGTATATACTCGAGCCGAGGGGAGAGAGTACAGGGCTAATATTGCTTTGTTGATTTGACCTGTTAAGCCAAATTTAGTCAGAACGGATGACAGGTTTCCCCAATGAACTCTATCAAATGCTTTTTCAGCGTCAAGCAACAGAAACAGGGATGGCAATTTGGTGAGTTCTACATGGTGTATTATATTTATCATTCTTCTAGTAGCATCCGATGCTTGTCTTCCTTTGGTGAAACCCGATTGATCTCTATGGATAAGAGAGGGTAACAAACTATCTAGTCTTTTGACTATAAGTTTCACATAAATTTTAACATCTAAATTGAGTAAGGAAATTGGTCTAAAATTTTTAGGTGAAGATGGTTCCTTATCTAGTTTTGGAAGAGTTACAACAAGAGCATTCAGCATTTCATTGGGAAATGATGAAGAATTGGCTGCTAAATTATAAATGTCACATAGTATAGGTGCTAGAGTACTTTGAAATTTTTTTAAATATTCCCCTGTAAAGCCATCTGGACCAGGTGATTTCAAGTTAGGAAGAATACGCATAGTTTGTAGAATTTCAGGGATAGTAAAGGGAGAATTGAGAAATTCTAATTGTTGTGGGGAAATAGATGGAGGTTTGACACTCTCCAAAAAGGTGTCAATCTCCTCCTGAGAAGGTTGATGGGTATCGCCATTGTTCTTAATGTTATATAAATCATTATAATATGAGCTAAATGCTTCAGCTATTGAAGAAGGCTTAAGCATTTTTTCATTAGTGTGAGGCTGGTAGAGGAAGGGAATTTTAGACCCCTTTCACACCACACCACCCTTTGCATCGGCGGTAAAACGCCACTATTTTTAGCGGCGTTTTACCGCTGGATTTGCAGTGGATTTGCGGCGCATTTCGGCCGCTAGCGGAGCGCTTTTACCCCCCGCTAGCGGTAGAGAAAGGGTTAAAACCGCCAGCAATACGCCGCAATTGCGGCGTTTTGGCGGCGCAATTACAGCGCTGCCCCATTGATTTCAATGGGGAACAGCGGTGGAGGAGCTCCAAAGAAGCTGCTGGCAGGACTTTTTTCTGACGTCCTGCCAGCGCACCACTGTAGTGTGAAAGCCCTCGGGGCTTTCACACTACACACAATGGTGCAGCTTCTTTAGGGCGGATTGCAGGCGCTATTTCTAACGCTATAGCACCTGCAAAACGCCCTGGTGTGAAAGGAGTGTTATGCCCCGTACACACGACCAGACTTTTCAACATCAAAAGTCTGACGGAATGATTCCGGCAGACTATTCGAACGTGTGTGGGCTGCAGCGGACTTTTGATTTGCAAAAGTCTGACAGACTTTAGAAATGGAACATGTTTCAAATTTTTCCGACAGAACTCTGCCAGACCCAGAAATCCGCTCGTGTGTGTGCTAGTCTGATGGACTAAAACCGACGCTAGAGCAGCTATTGGCTACTGGCTATGAACTTCCTTATTCTAGTCCAGTCATACGTCATCACGTTCGAATCCGTCGGACTTTGGTGTGATTGTGTGTGGCCAAGTCCGTTCATTCGGAAAGTCCATCAGAACTCTGTCAGAACTCCATCAGAACTCCGTTGAAAGTCTGCCGGACTTAAGTCCTGTTGTGTGTACGCGGCATTAGTCTTAGATCGATAACCTTTAATGCGTAATGCCATTGTTTTCCCTGCTTTGTTCCCTGTTGCATAAGTGGTAGCTCTGAATTTTTTATAGGATTTCTCATGCGTCTCTAGAAGTAGGGTTCTTAATTCATTACGTAACTGGAAAATTTGTGTTTTAATGAAAGGCGAAGGATCATTTTTATTGTGTTCCTCAGCTTTGGCTATCTCCTTAGTAAGTTCATCCATTCTCTGAGTTCTCTTTCTTTTAGCTTTAGAACCTAATTGCATAAACACCCCTCTCATAACAGCTTTATGAGCATTCCATAATATCATTGGGTCAGATATAGACATCGAATTAATTGAAAATAATTCAGTAAGGTGTTGTTGGAGTGTTGTGGCGTAATTTTCATTTTGGAGAATATAGTTATTAGCTCTCCATATATATGAATTTGGTTGGGATGATGTGGTTGTTATAGACATGCTAATGGGAGCGTGATCCGACCACGTGGCCGTATGTATATGGGAGGATGAAATCTTGTCAAGCAGCCATTTATCTGTCAAGAATAAGTCAATTCTGGAGTAAGTATTGTGCCGTGGTGACAAATATGTGTAATCCCTTTCATTAGCATGTCCACATCTCCACACATCAAATAAGTCGTTTGAAGTTATGAACTTATCAAGGGGAGAAGCATAGCCTTTGGACTTAGCAGAAGAATCCATATCATTGTTTGGAATCAAATTGAAATCTCCACATATCAGGAGGTGTCCTTTTTGAACTTTCTTCGCCTCCTCTATAGTTTTTTTTTATGAAATGCATTTGCCTCATATACGGAGCATAAATAGATACAAGGGTGTATTGAATATTGTTAATGGTACAAATCAAAAAAATATAGTGACCTTCAGGGTCAGTGATACAATTATCTAATTGAAATGTAATAGTATCTCTAATAGCTATTAACACCCCTCTTTGTTTTTTGGAAAATGTTGTTTGAAAAATATGAGGAAAATGTTTATGTTGACATTTGGGAGATGCATCTTTAGCAATATGTGTCTCTTGAACACATATGTCACAATTAAAGGATAAGGCAGACCTCCACATAGAGGTTCCTTTCGCTGGGTGATTCAGTCCCCTTGCATTTAGGGACAATATTTTCAAAGACATATTAATATATATCAAAACTAGATGTTACTATAATTCTATATATTCCTAAAATAATATTCTGTCCTTTCTATAACGCTTAAACTATATATCTAAGTATTTGTTATATGATCAGTTCACAGTTACTATTAAATCATGCACACAACAATGTAGATTTTTTTTTTCAAACCTATGAAAAAACTAGTTATTACTCTATTAGTAGTTATTTGGCAATATATATTGCAAGAGGAAAAAAAATAAAAAAAATATTAATAAAAAAAAAATTAATAAAAAGGAGAGAATAAAAAATTAAAAATAAAGAGTCAGCAGTAATCCACTCAAAGGAATGCTGACCAATATAGGGCGTGAAGTTCAAGTAGTAAGGTATTAAGCATCAAACCAGACCATATATGTCAGTAGTTCATTTGTATTTAATTTTATTTTGTTCACATTGTTGTCCAAAGTGGAACAAATTAGGTTTTTCCTTCAAGGCAGGGGTGTTATGTGGAAGATCAACTATAATACCCCATGTTTGGAGTAATTGCATGCCATCTTCAATGGTAGATATAGCAAAATGTTTCCCGTTGTAAGTGGTCACGATAGTGGCTGGATGTCTCCATTTGTATGTGATCTTATGATTAGATAATGCCTTTGTTACAGTTTTGAGCTGTCTTCTCATTTGTAGTGTAAATTGAGATCGGCGAATAATTGTTTATCTGAGTATGGTGGTGGCAGAGTAGTTAGCTCCATTGCTTTGGAGAGAATTTGCTCTTTAGCTTGATAAAAATGAATTCGCAGAATAACATCTCTGGGAATTGATTATTCTAGATGTTTTGGTTTGGGAATTCTATGAATACGATCGATTGTAAATTCAATCGACAATAATTCTGGCAATAATGTAGAAAACAGTGTATTTGCATAGTTACGTAAGTCCATAGGTAGAACTGACTCTGGTATTCCTCTCATTTTAATATTGTTTCGACGTGAGTGGTCCTCGAGATCCGCCAGTTTGATCTTGACCCACATGGAATCATCTTTTTGTTCTGTACATGCATCCACTAGCTCATTCACTGTTTCAGGGCATTCCTCCATTTTGTTTTCAACGTATTGCAGTCTACCATCCATATGTTTCATATCAAGAGAGAATTTATGAATCATGGAGGATAGATTAGATATAATAGATGATTGTAATGACATAAGCATTTCTTTCATTGTGGTATCTAGTACTGGCTGACCTGATGTTGGGAAAGCAGCTATAGATGTCTGTAATGAGGACATAGCATTATCACTATGCAGAGCTGTGTTCACAGTATCAGCTGCCTGACAAGATAAATCCAGCTTCATCCGCGATTTTGCGGGTCCCTGAGATGTTGGGGATAGTTGAGAGGAGCCATTAGAATATGAGGATGATAATTCCTCATCCATTTCCAGTGGATGGCTAGCAGAAAGGTTTGTGTGAGTTTTATTATTTTTCCTCACAGCTCCGGCGGCGCCATCTTGGATTTTAGTCAGCTCACTGCTCTGTTTAAATGTAAAAGATGACAGCTTTTTTGGTCCCCTTTCTTGTCCTCTTTTGCGAGACATTATTGCCCCTACTGTCCCAGGAGTACTGCAGAGTATTTAGGAATGTTTTTAGAGGAAAATACCTGCATGTTTTTTGCTGTTAAACATCTGGCTGTGGAGAGCTCTAGGCTTAAGCAGCCATCTTCTTCAGCGCGCAAGCCACGCCCTACCTATCACAGTTTTGAAGGCCATAAAATGCCAAAATAGCACAAAACCCCCCAAATGACCCCATTTTGGAAAGTAAACACCCCCTAACTATTTGCTGAGAGGCATGTTGAGTCCATGGAATATTTTATATTTTGCCCCAGTTTGCGGGAATATTACAAACTTTTTTTTTTGCACAAAGTTGTCACTAAATGATATATTGCTCACACATGCCATGGAAATGACACCCCAAAATACATTCTGCTGCTTCTTCTGAGTACCACATGTGTGGCTATTTTTTGAGAGCCTAGCCGCGTATGGGCCCCCGAAAACCAAGCACCGCCTTCAAGATTACTAAGGGCATACATTTTTGATTTCACTCCTCACTACCTATCACTACCTATCACAGTTTTGAAGGCCGTAAAATGCCAATATGGCACAAAACTCACCCAAATGACTCCATTTTGGAAGTAGACACCCCAAGCTATTTGCTGAGAGGCATGTTGAGCCCATTTTTTGTCCCAAGTGATTGAATAATGACAAAAAAAAGACAAAATGTTGTGTTTTTTTTATTTTTTACTTTTTTTTGTAATTGTAACAACTGTAACGGTTCAGGTCTCTCAAAATGCAATGGCATCTTGGGAGACCCTGTGTAAGTGTTTCCTAGTCTGTGAAATGCTGTACCCTATGCTAAAACTTCACTAGTGTGTGGTAGCGTTCAAAACATTCACCAATGCAAAGATCAGGATTGTCAGGACAGCGTGGACAATAATAACGGGTGTCACGCCTATATCCGCGCTTGGTACAGACACAACATCTTCTTTGGGGGGCTCGTTGGGTAGGGGTACTCTGGAGGACATACGGAAAATGCCTCTCATGCAGCCGGCTTACTGCATTTTGTTGGGAATGGTGAGGTGCAGAACCGTCTGGATGCACAAGGTCTGTGACAATCTCTTCCTGGAATTTAAGGAAGGATAACGTCCCGCCTGAAGCTCTGTATAGCATATGAGCGTTCAGCAAAGCCAATTGAAATAAGTAAACAGACACTTTTTTGTACCAGCGTCTGGCCTTACGGGCAACTAGATTCGGCGCCAACAACTGGTATTTGAGGTCCACCCCTTCCATATTTTGGTTATATTCGTGGACACAGTGGGGTTTCTCCACAACACCAGTCGCTGTAGTAATTTGGACTGTCGTGTCTGCATGAAGGGAGGTAAAAATTAAAACTTTCTTATTATCCCTCCACTTTATAGTGAGCAAGTTATTACACTGCAAGCAGGCTCTCTCCCCCAGCCTAAGACGAGATTCTAAAAGCCTCTGGGGAAATCCCCGGCGATTAGGTCGCACATTAGGTGCCACATGCTTCAATCAGCTGATCAAACAAATGACTAAACAATGGCACGCTCATGTAATAATTGTCCACATACAAGTGGTACCCCTTTCTGAATAAGGGTGACACCAAGGACCACACTCTCTTGCCAGTTTCCCTATGTAATCTGGGCAGTTCTCCGGCTCTACGTAACATTTTTTTTCCTTATAAACTGTATAAACCGTAAAGCTCCATGTATAGCCTGTTGCCCTGTCACAGAACTTATAGAGCTTGCCCCCGTATCTGGCACGCTTGCTGGGAAGGTACTGTTTGAAAGACAAGTGGCCACAAAATTTAACTCGGGACTCATTAACGCAGACAACTTGATCAGGAGTAAACAAGTCTGCAAAACGTTAGTTGAAGTGGTTTATGAGGGGCCAAATTTTGTAGAGCTGATCGTATTCAGGGTCTCCAGGAGGACTGCATAGTTCATTGTTGTTGAAGTGCATGAACCGCAAGATCTGCTCGTATTGTTTCCTGGACATGGAGGCAGAGAACACGGGCATATGGTGAATTGGGCGCGTGGACCAATACATCAGCAACGTCGTGAATTTATATATGGCCATGTTGAGGGAAAGGCCCAGAAAGGTCTTAAAATTGGAAACCGTAATTGGTTTCCAATCTCTGGCAAGGGAAGGCAACTGGGGATTAGCAGCGATGTGTTGACTAGCATATAAATTAGTTTGGTCCACAATAGATCTATAGAGATCTTCCATGAAAAACAGTGAATAAGAATCAAGTAGTGTAAAATTAGCTGTTTCCACCTGAATACTGGGTCGGCCAGTGAATGGGGGAAGTACAGGTTCTGTAGAAGTGGTGGGCACCCAATCAGGATTGGCGAATTCTGCAGGAAGGACACAACGGGCCTGCCTTTGTCTTCTTGGTGGCAGCGGGGCACTTGTGCTTGCCACCTCGCCAGCTTGAACTGGACTTATGGGACTCGCCACATCACCAAGTGTTACTGCAGTGCTGGATGTACATCCAGGGTGTACTAGGCCGCTGGTGTTTGCCAGTTCACAGAAGGAATAGCGACGCTAGTACTGGCTCTCTGTTCGATACGAGAGACCTGCGGTTCTTGCATCTCAGAAGATCGGGATCGGGTACACCTGACCTTAGCAAGGACCTCACCTTCGTTGCCAGAGCTATCTTTCATGGAGCCACTGTCATCTACAGGATCGTATTCTGAGCCTGAATCTGACAGATGAGTGACCTCCTCTTCACTATCTGTCATGCTCAGGAACGTGTAGGCCTCTTCACTAGTGTACCTTCGATTTGCCATTTTGGACTCTAAATTTACTGGTACAACTAGTGAGATTCACAGGTAAAAAAGCACCTAGGCTGTCAGCAACTGTATAAAACGCTACCAAAAAAAACTGTTAGCGATCGCAGGGATCAGGCCTGACTCTGCAAACGCTGCAGTTATGTGTGTTATGTTTTGTAAGTGACAGTGATAGATCGATACTGCACTTGGGTGGGCTGGGCTGGGCTGGGCGGAGGGGCAAAACGCAGGTGCTAGCAGGTATCTGGGCTGATCCTGCTAACAATGCATTTTTTGGAACCCTAAACTGCTGTGGACGCTAGTATAGATCTGATCAGATCAGATATTGATCTGTTCAGATACTATACCACTAAGGGAGGTGTATGCTTTGCGCGTGGGTGTTAGTCGTAGTGGCACTAACCTGATGCTGCCTGGGGTGATGCAGACCCTATCTGACCCTAAAACCTAATTGATATCACCCGCTGGGCGATCAGGGATTTAAACCTCTTTTGGGTTTAAAATGGGGGTATATGACGTTATATAAAAACCTGCTGGGGAACCTAAATAACTATATAACTAACTGGCTAACCAGCATAACCAGTGACACTTATATAGTGATCACTGGTGAAAGGGTTAACTCTAGGAGCAATCAGGGGGTTAAAACCTTTATTAGGTAATATATGGGGGTTCCTGACGCTATGTAAAAACCTGACAGGGAATCGAAATAACTAAATAACTAACTGGTTAACCAGCGGCACCAGTGACACTTATATGGTGATCACTGGTGAAAGGGTTAACTCTAGGGGCAATCAGGAGGTTAAAACCTTTATTAGGTTGTATATGGGGGTACCTGATGCTATAAAAACCTGGCGGTGAACCTAAAAAATTAACTGGCTACCTAGCGGCACCAGTGACACTAATGCAGCAATAAGAAAAATTATCGCTTAGTGACACTGGCAAAAGGGGTGAAAGGGTTACCTGGGGGGAAATCAAGGGGTTAAACCATTTTTGGGGGGGTAAGGGGCTACCCTGGTCCTAAAGGATAAACACAGGCAGGGGAAGCTTCTCATTCGCCAGAAATCAATGGCCGCCCCCTCATCATGGATCGCTCCTGAAGCAGGTACAGGTACGTGGATGTGCATGTCCGTGCCATTGTGCCGACATATATGTATAGGCAGCAGTCCTTAAGTGGTTAAAGGAATATTTCACTTTTTTTTCACTTTAAGCATCATTAAAATCAGTGCTCCCGAAAAAGCTGCAGTTTAAAAAAAATTTTTTTGCATTATTATGAGGTGTGGTGTTGCGCTCCTTTTATAGAATTCTATGTAATCCTAAACTGGTGATACTAGCTAGAAAGACATATATTACAAGCATAGGTATAAATATATAAATATCGTATGCCAAAAGAAAATTGCATAAATACGTAAGTGCATTCAAAAAGGACATAAATATTCACCATTACAGTATTCACCATAAAAATATCGAAAGTACAAAGAATCTTAAAATTATATATGGAATATATATCCAATATGTGCAAAATTGCAAAAAATGAATCAACGAGTGAGTGATCTGTGATAATTGTGCGAAATATATAAATAATCCATACAGTCCTTCTTAAGAAGAGATCAATAAACAAGATTAAATATAAAAATAGAAAATATATAAAAGAAATAGGAGAGAATATATATATAAAAAATTGAAAAAATATATATATAAAAAATAATAAATCTTAAAATAAAATAGGTGTATCAAGTCTCTTAGTGCAAATTGTTGGACGTCTATTTCTTGGTCCAAAGTGCAACAGTAGTGGAAGTGTGAAAGTGTTTCACAAGGACACTTTGTGCTGCTATCTTAATATTCGGTGGTACTGTGCCTTTAAGTGATGTGCTAGAGGTCTTCAGTGTCACTGACACCTGTGGCTAAAATGAATGATTACCTTACTGCTGTAAGGTATACAGCATGTAGTGAGATTTGAAGGAATGGATCCCTCCGGATGGGCCTTTTTCCTGGAAGTTCCTATGGGATGAAGCCAGGAGGACGGGGGGGTCCGTTCTTTGCCTTTCCGCTTTCCGCGTCAGTAACTTGACTCACTCAGGCAGGTACTCAATGTGTTAGAAAGAAGATAAAAGAGCCTACCATAGTGCAGTATGTTGCAAACAGTATTGGCGTTTATTAGGCTGGGTTCACACCGCTGCGGGGGGAGAACCGGATGTGATTCGCACAGCAAATCACATCCGATCTCCGTAGCACTGCGAGTTCAGCCATACAGATAGTATGGCTGAACTCGCAGCTGTCCCGCAGCAAACTCGCACAGGACCCTTTTTTGGGTCCGCAACGGAATCGGATCGCATGGGGGTTCACACCATGCGATCCGATTCCTGTGCGAGTCGGCAGATCGCACTGCGATATGCCGACGGATCTGGGGGTGTCATTAACATAACATTGACACCCCCAGCCGTCCGCATAGGGCAGTGTGAACTGCCGGCGGGAGGTGAGCGATGCGGGAAAACGCCGCGGATTTGCGGCGTTCCCGCATCGCAATAGTGTGAACCTAGCCTTAAAGTAAAACAGGTAAAAAACTCACATTTTCATGGTATCAATAGTGCATTGTAAAAACGAGCGCTGCGCTCATACCTATCCGTCTGTTCCGGTGTCTCTATTGCCTCTGGTATCCTACGCGTTACGTCACGCCACGTGACTTCGACTGGGATGAGGCTTATGGGCAATGAAGTCTATTTAAATGGGCTCAGGTAATTGTGTTGTTCCGCGGCCATTTTCTTGTGGATTATGACTAAAACAGTGGGGAAGCCATTTTCTTGTAGACCATATGTGGACTAATAGAGCGGCCATTACTTTGTAGTTCATATCATGGACTACAATAGCGGCCATTTTGTTGTATACATTTTGTATATATACAAAATGTATTGGTGCTGTGGTCAGAGGCACTTCCGATTTGCGATGTATGCTGAAACTAAAAGTGTCAGCAAAGTTTGTCTTACTACTTAACGAGCGAATTCCATAATAGTGCTGTATAGTAAATCAGATTATGTTGTATAGCTAAATACTATTATTTTAAACCGGGATATTAAAGGTAAAAAATTCTAAAAAGTTTTTAGTAATGTGAGCCGCAAAGAAAAATATATATAAAAATCCTTTTGTGAATGTATATATAAGTTGGCTTAAATATAGCCCATACATGCATATAGAAAAACACGCACATACATGGACTACGAGGGGGATTAAAAAATTATATATAAAAAATATAAATATATTAACCCAGCAATTACAATCGAGAGTACAGTTTCAAAATAATAATATCCAAACATAAAATATATAAAAATATTATTATAAAAACTGTAAAAAATATTAAAAATATGAAAAAATATTAGAGGATATTCATATTATATTAATGATTATATGGGAAGGGTGATTCTAAAGATTGGAAAGAATAATTTGGAAAATTAACAGACTCCGGAAGAGAGGTTTCGGCAGGAGGAGGCATAAGTACATACGTATAAGTAGGTAAGTGGTCTGGAAGGCATTTTTAAGAAAATATAAAAAGTATTAAAAGTCATTTATAAAACAGTTAAGATCAAATTCTATATTTAACCCTTGAGGGGTGAGTGTGTCGAGGGTGAAGATCCATTTGGACTCCATTTGGCTGAGGGTCCTGACCTTGTGTCCCCCTCGCCAATGTTTTTTTTACGGCTCGATGCCCCAAAATTTTAAATGTGTGGGGTCTTTTTTGTGGTGTGTTGCGAAGTGTTTAGAAACACTGTGCTTATCAAAGCCTTTTATAACGTTTTGTATGTGTTCCTTAATCCTTATTCGCAATGTTCTTTTTGTACGTCCAAACAAACACATATACAAATACAAACACACTTTTAAAAAATTCCTTTATTAAAAAAAATAAAAATAAAAAAAAGATTCCAGCAGTGGTAATCCACTCTTGATATCCAGCGACGAATGATCATCTCTCCAGCGATGGCTGATCTGAATCAGCGCAGCGAATCCATCCTTCTTCTGTCTCCACGGATGAGACACTGCAGGGATTCCGGCGGCCTGATGTTTCTTACCGCTAGAATCTTTTTTTTTTTTTTTTTTTATAATGGAATTTTTCAAAAGTGTGTTTATCTTATTTAACTATTTTTACACTTTCTTTGTGAAATGGTAGGGGTACTTTTGTACCCCCTTACCATTTCAAACAGGGGGGGGCGGGATCTGGGGGTCCCCTTGTTAAAGGGGGCTTCCAGATTCTGATAAGCCCCCCGCCCGCAGACCCCCATAACCACCAGCCAGGGTTGTGGGGATGAGGCCCTTGTCCTCATCAACATGGGGACAAGGTGCTTTGAGGGGTCACAGACCCCCAAAGCATCCTCCCAATGTTGAGGGCATGTGGCCTGGTACGGTTCAGGAGGGAGGGGGGGCCGCTCTCTCGTCCCTCCTCTTTTCCTGCGGCCTGCCAGGTTGCGTGCTCGGATAAAGGGTCTGGTATGGATTTTTAGGGGGACCCCCACGTCAATTATTTTTAAAATTTGACGCGGGGTTCCCCTTAATATCCATACCAGACCTGAAGGGTCTGGTTATGGATATTTAGGGGGAACCCCACGTCAAATTTTTTCTTAAATTTGAGGCAGGGTTCCCCTTAATATCCATACCAGACCTGAAGGGCCTGGTAATTGAATTTGGGGGACCCGCACGCTTTTTTTTAAATTAATTTATTTATTTTTTATCAATGACTTTCAATGAGTGTTCTCTGTATTACGGAGCCGACAATTCATAATAGCTGCGAGTGATTTTAAAGGACTTTTTTTCTGCATAAATTACACTTTGTGCAGGGACAGTTCTAAGCACCAGACACATGCGCCCCTTCACAGGCATACTATAGACACCCCCCCCCCCTACTAAAATTTAAAGGAATATTACACTTTTATTGTTTCACTTTAATCATTATTAAAATCACTGCTCCCGAAAAAACGGCCGTTTTTAAAACTTTTTTTGCATTGATCCATGTCCCTTGGGGCAGGACCCGGGTCCCCAAACACTTTTTAGGACAGTAACTTGCAAATTAATCTTTAAAATTAGCACTTTAGATTTTGAACGTTGGAGTCCAATAGACTTTAATAGGGTTCTAAAGTTCACATGAAGTATGCTATATACTAGCTCCGTCGAATCTTCTTTATACATTCGACAGACACCATAAGCCTTCAAAGACAGATTCGACCGTAATTCATGTGGATTTTCGGACGAATGCAATTTTTGAACGAAAAACTAAATAAATAAAAACGAATTTCGGGAGTAACTAAATAAATTAATTTTTCGGACGAAAACGAAATTCTGAAACGAAATATTTTACTCTGCACATGTCTAAATTTTAAAGGTTTATATGCAAGTTATTGCCATAAAAAGTATTTGGGGACCTGGGTCCTGCTCCACGGCATATGTATCAATGCAAAACAAAGTTTTTAAAAACAACCATTTTCAGGAGCAGTGATTTTAATAATGCTTAAAGTGAACCATTAACAATGAAATATTCCCTTAAATATCGTTCATGGGGGTATGCTTGGTATGCCTGTAAAATAGTGCATTTTCCCATGTTCAGAACAATACCACAGCAAAATGAAATTTCTAAAGGAAAAAAATGTATTCAAAACTACTTGCAGGTGTAATGTATTGTCGGGTCTTGGCAATATAGATGAAAATCATTGAAAAAAACACCAGTCCATTACCAGGCCCTTTGGGTATGGTATGGATATTAAGGGGAACCCCCCACCCAAATTGAAAAAAAATGTACTGTATACTCTGAACAGCAGTATAAATACTATACGGCCTGCCCTATATACTCTGCAGAAAATTAGGCCTTAGGTGTTGGTGGTACCAGAACACTGTAAGCCCTCACAGTAATGTTGTGTACACATGATCAGACTGTCCGACGGACTTAGCCCGGCGGACAAACCACCGGACTTTGAAGCGGACGTCTGCCGGACTTTCCGAATGAGCAGACCTGCCCACACACAACCGGACTTTTACGGCGGACTAGGTCCGCCAGACTATGGCGGGAGTCCAACGTACTTTTGAAATGAATGGACTTGCTCACACACAGAGGAAAGTCCATTAATTTTGCTCTAGGTAGCCGGGACTAGCGAAGGAAGTCAATGTTGCGGCCTTCGGCGGCAAGATTGACACGTCACTGGCCCCATAACCTGGTATGGGCTTAAAGGGGAAGCCCTATGCTGAACAAACGCTGTGGGGGTCCCCCCCAGGTCCCCCCCAGGTCCATATAAGACCCTTATCCGAGCACGCAGCCCGGTCGATCAGGAAAGGGGGTCGGGACGAGCGAGCGCCCCCCCTCCTGAGTTATACCAGGCTGCGTGACCTCAACATGGGGGGTGCCTTATTGATGAGGACAAGGGCCTCTTCTCGACAACCCTGGCTGTTGGTTGTCGGGGTCTGCGGGCGGGGGGCTTATCGGAATCCGGGAGCTCCCTTTAATAAGGGGGCCCCCAGATACCGGCCCCCCACCCTATGTGAATGTGTATGGGGTACAATGTACCCCTACCCATTCACCTGGTGAAAAAAATGTAAACAAAAAAAAAACACACAAGGGTTTAAAATAATTTATTGCACAGCTCTGGGGGTCTTCTTCTGTCTTGGGGGGGGGTTTCTCTCTGGACTCCTCCGCTATCTTCTGCTAGCTCTTTTACTAGCGGTCGTTGCCCCCCCCGGGGTCTTCTTCCGACTTCGGGGGTCTTCTTCCCCTCTTTGGGGGTCTTGTCCCCCTCTTCATTTCTTCTTGTCGGGCCTCCACAAATTCTTCCAGCTCTTTTACTAGCGGTGGTCCGGTCTTCTATAATTGAGATGTTGACTCAACGCTCTTTCTGGGACTGTGACATCACCAGGTGATATCCCTATATAAGTAGTCGCACACCGCGTCCCTGTCATTGCGGCCAGAGAGAGCGTTGAGTCAACATCTCAAGGAAGAAGAAGAAGAACAAGAAGAAGAGAAGGCGACGGCGGCGATAGAAGACCGGGCCACCGCTAGCAAAAGAGCTGGAAGAAGGCGCGGGGGCCCCGGCAAGAAGAACCGAAGAGGGGGACAAGACCCCCAAAATCGGAAGAAGAGGCGGCAGCGACATAAGACTGGACCACCGCTAGTAAAAAAACTGGAAGAAGAAAGCGGAGGCCCAGACAAGAAGAACCGAAGAGGGGGACAAGACCCCCGAAGTCGGAAGAAGACCCCCGGGCGGCGGCGAAGAAGAAAGCCGGGCTCCTCCACTAGTAAAAGAGCTAGCAGAAGATAGCGGAGGAGTCCGGTGAGAAGATCCCCCAAGACGAAAGACCCCCGGAGCTGTGCAATAAATTATTTTAAACACTTGTGTGGTGTGTTTTTTTAACATTTTTTTCACCAGGTGAATCAGTAGGGGTACATTGTACTCATTCACATAGGGTGGGGGGCCGGTATCTGGGGCCCCCTTATTAAAGGGGCTCCCGGATTCCGATAAGCCCCCCGCCCGCAGACCAAAGAGGCCCTTGTCCCCATCAACATGGGGACAAGGTGCTTTGGGGTGGGAGGGCCGCAGGGCCCCCCTTCCCCAAGGCACCCGTCCATGTTGAGGGCATGCGGCCTGGTACGGCCCAGGAGGGGGGGTGCTCACTCGTCCCCATCTTCTTTCCTGACCGGCCGGGCTGCGTGCTCGAAAAAGGGTCTTATATGGACATTGGGGGGGACCCCCACGCCGTTTTTTTCGGTGTAGGGCTTCCCCTTTAAGTCCATACCAGGTGACAGGGCCAGCGATGTGTCAATGTCGCCGCCGTAGGCGGGAAAGTCCGTTCACTTAAAAAGTATGGCTGACTAGCACACACACGGCCGGATCCGGCGGACAATTTTTGAGTCAAAAATACTTTCTAAGTCCGCCGGACTTTTGAGAAAAAAAAATTAATATCATCTTTTGACCGCATAAATACTACAACCTATTCATCTGTTTGTATCCTGTCACCTGCTATAACCTGATGTTCAGAATAAAAGCATATTGTGGATGGAATCGAAACAAAAGTGTACAGTGTACAAAATGGAGTCCAGTGGCCAGTGTGAAACTGGTGGGTGAGAATCTGACTGGAAAGCTTAAATCCAGATGAAAATCAGCAATAATGTCCCAAAGAAGGTGCCTACAAAGGGATATGTTGCTTGTAACATGGAGAACACTGGTACTTTAAACAGTCAATGAGGTACTCTTATGCCGCGTACACACGGGCGGACTGTATGGCCTACTTAGTCCGTCTAAACACATTTCAGCAGACAGTCCGCTCGTGTGTGGGCTTCAGCGGACTTTTTCAGCGTGCAGTCTGGCGTACTAAGTATTTTGGATTTTTCGAAATTCTGTCCGTCATACTTTGGTTTCAGCGGACAATCCGCTCGTCAGTAGGCTAGTTCAACGGACTAAGAATGGCGCATGCTCAGAAAGGATTTACACGGCGGAAGGGTGCATTGCTGTGTATTGGACTTCCTATTTCTAGTCCCGTCGTACGTGCTGTACACGTCATCGCGCAAGCTTTCGACGGACTGTTTGTGCATCCGTGTGTGGTCAAGTCCGTTCATTCGAAAGTATGACGGACTGTCCGTCGGATTGTATGACGGACTAAGTAGGCCATACAGTCCGCCCATGTGTACACGGCTTTACCAGCAGTAGTGGACACACATACCATATGGCAGTGGGTCAGATGTGCATGTGTTTCTCCCGTTAGGTGTAACAACGAAATCCTGGTCAAGGGGATATACCGTAGGACTGTGGGCTCGCGGCCAAAGATGATCTTTAGGCTCGTTCGAGACCTCGAAATCCAACTCCTCAGCAATCACTGATGATGGAATATTTCTAGGGCTGCAGAACATATCCTCAATCTGCAGGTGTGGCACTGTCCTGTTAGCCTTTATAGCGGTGACCTCATCATTCTTTACAATCAATCAATCGAAAACCTCCATCCTGCAATAACTGTCAATAACGACTCTATGGCAACTCAAAGCTGCCGCTGCCCAGCTCTTCCTCAGCATAGAATGCATTAAGGGGAAAAAATATTTACCTTTACAACCCCTTTAAGCATGTTTAAAACTATCTAAAATGTAACAGAAAAAATTAAGATTTGCTATGTTATAGAAAAAAAATTAAAAATAATATATATATATATATATATATATATATATATATATATATATATATATATATATATATATATATATGTGTGTGAATTGTGCCTAAGCAGTACTCTGAATGTATACAGTACCTTTTGCCTGGAATTCCTTCTGGGAAACTGCAATGAATATCCTGGTAAATGAGTGAGCCTAAACACTCCTGTGACTATAGTTTGCAGTACTGCAGTATGGAATCTGGGTAAAGGTAAGTATTAACTAACATTGTTACTCAGAATTTTTTTTTTTAATTCTTTGCAGCAGTTGTGCATTGGGTAGCACAGTTACTAAGTGGGCTTTGCTTGTTGGGCAAGGTCTGCTTACATGTTATTTGTGCTTGCTTCACAAAAATTAATAAATAAGGCACCTTGATTGCATCCTCAAGTAGGTAGATATTTTTGGCAATGTGAAAATTAATGATACAGCTTGTTAATTCAACATGAATGTTGTTTCATAGCATCAGCACTTTTTTTTCTTTTATACTATATATAGGCTGGTATCATTAGGTTGGGAGAAGGGTCAGGCAGTTAAATGTCTTAGCCCCTGTACACATGGTCGGAGATTTCGACAACCAAATCCGTCGGATTTTTTTCCGTCGGATCTTGTCCGAAACTGTTGCATGCACACGGTCGGACTAAGTTGTCGAAAAATCCAATCTTTCAGAACGTGATGACGTAATTTCGTTATGATGGGACTACATTCAGGCTAGTAGCCAATAGCTTTGATGTAGGAATTTGATCTGAGCATGCGTGGCACTTGGTCCGATCAAAATTCGCTACACATGATCGGAGTATGTCGAAATATTTCCAACATGTTGGAAAATTGGGTCCGACGGATATTCCGACGGAATCAGTCCGATGCATACAACACACAGTCAGATTATCCGATGACATGGTGCGATAGGACACATTCCGATGTATTCTCCGACCGTGTGTACAAGGGCTTACAGGTAAGGGATGCTTGCTTTGCCACCTGGCATCATGGTAAGAGGATCAGGTTAGAGTATTCCCATCATGCTTATAGTCACTCTTAATCTAAAAGAGAGATGCAACCTTCCTCCAAACTGTGAATCAACATGTTTGCATTTTGCATTTGCGGTATTCCATTTGGCCGTTAGTTTTGATCTACAGACTGTGATGTTTTTTAGGCAATGGGGTTGATTTAATAAAAGCGAATAAGATGTTCACTTTGCAAGGGAATTTACTCTTTTTTTTATAATCAGGAGTGCTTTATTGGAGGAAAGTATACAATACAACATCACAGGAAAGACTTTAGCATAGTGAGTACAAACAGTATACATTGTCAGTGCAGACATTTCACAGGTATCAAGATCAATATCCATCTCCCAGTATAATAAGTAGGTCAGTACAGGAGAGGGTATGCTACTCGGCAATCAAAACTACTAATCAGATGCTAAATCTCTTGGATGAGAGGAGGGGGGGGGGGACAGGGAGAGGGGGAAAGGGAGGGGAGGGGGAGAGAAGAAGAAGGGGGGGTGGTGGGGAAGGGAGGGAGGAATGCAAGGAAAGGGAGGCCCAGACCAGTTAACTGTTTATAAAGCTGTCCATGGCAACCTTGTCGAATTTCCAGGGGCATCCACAATTAATATACGTCAGTTTGTAGAGGGGAAGAGCGGCATTAACTTTGGCTTCCCAGGTGGATACAACCCGGCGGGGTAGATGAGGTCCACTTACATAATATTTGTTTTTTGGCATAAAAAAGAAGATATGAAATTAATAGTTTACTGTGATATGGCCTTTGATCATCGTCATGAACCCCTAATAAAGTTAATTCAGGTGTCATAGGGGCCGAGAGTTCAAGACGAACGTTCAGTTGTTCAAAAACACCTGCCCAATATGTGGACAGCATGGGACACTCCCAGAACATATGGAGATAGGTGCCCAACTGCGTCTGACATCAAGGGCAATGAGGGTCTCTAACAGGAAATATTCTGGCCATATGTACTGGGGGGAAATACACTCTATGGAGGAATTTCGTTTGTATGAGCTTATCCCCTGCAGAAATGACCAACTTAAGGCCCGCTCCAGATAGTCCTCCCAATCCTCCCTCTCCAGTGCTAGTATGTCAGCTTTCCATTTTTCCCATAGCCTGTCCAATCTTGGGGAGTCTTTGGGCAGCAAAGTGCCATAAAGTGCAGAGAGATGCTTCCTTAGGTCTTCAGAGGACAGAAGGTCCTCCACCAGATCTAATTGTAATATTGGAGGTGTAGGGAATTGGGCCCTTGCTGCATGCCAAAGTTGGATATATCAAAGTACATCCATCCAGGTAAGGCATATCTTCTAGTTAATTGGGGGTATGTCAATAAGGCACCCTCAGGTATAATGTCCCTCAGCGTCTTGATGACGAATCTCGCCCACACCTGAGAGTCTGGTATCGATCTACAGTGGAGTAAGTTAGGATTTCCCCAGAGAGGCTGGACTGGGGACCAGCGTTCCGTCCAGGAGAATATACATCTGGCCATAATCCACACTCTGATCGTCGACTTAGTTGGAGGGGAAGATCCTCATTTGCAACTACCCCCCTATACACCAAGTTTTGTAGATCCTGCAGTGACCCTAGTTTGGTCGCCTCCATGCAAACCACCGTATTTGTACATTTTGCCTCGAACCACCAGGATGTTGTGACCAACATCGCTGCCCAGTAATAGACCTGGAAATTTGGGAGGGCCAGCCCCCCTAGATGAGTTAGTAAGTGTAACGTGGATTTTGCCAGCCTCAGAACGGATCCATGCCATAAGAAGGAAGTGATGCATCTATCCACCTCCCTGAAAAAAGTTGTTGGTATCCAGACCAGGCTGTTCCGGAAAAAATTATTTAATTTGGGTAGTATAATCATTTTAAGAATACTTATTCGGCCTAGTAAGTTTAAGGGAATTTACTCTTAGCTTAGTGAATAAGGTGAAACTATGCCGACTTCCATCTCTTAACTATGTGTGCAATCGAAAAAACTGTTTTTCTTTGTTTTCCTTGCACGGAATTACATATTCTTGTATTCTTTGCGCAGTAAGTTATTAACACATTCACTAATGTATAAGTGAATTAAGTAGCAAAGTGCAAAGTCCCTTATGAAGTGAATAGTCTATTTGCCTTTAGTAAATCAACCCCAGTGTCTCTAGTAATTTGAGCAGTATTGTGTGCACATGTACAGTATTAGGCAGTAGCACTTATCGACAGCTTTTTTTCCCTTTCATTTATTGGCAAATGTAAATATTTGCATTATAATATCTGCTTTCAATGATCTTATATACAAAGGACATTGAAAGAATAAATAAGAAGACCTAAAAATGATGTCTAGATTGATGTCTTTTCTACCAGCATTTTTCTCGGGTTTTGCACACTTATTAAAATGAATATTTAAGTCTTGAAAATTAGTTAAACCCTCTCCAAAAAGTGTATACAGTACTTTCTAAAAGCAGAGACCCTGGAGAATGAAATTGTAATACCGTATATACTCGAGTATAAGCCGAGATTTTCAGCCTCTTTTTTGAGGCTGAAAGTGCCCCCCTCGGCTTATACTCGTAGTTCCAATTTTGTATATCAAATGATATTATCACATTATATCATTGTTTAATAAATGCAGTAAAGTTGATTTTAGTTCATACAAACATAATACGTTACTTAATTTGTGATCAAATATTGTCAGGAGTCTGTAAACGCTCCTGTTCTGAACTGCTGGTCTAATTCCAGCATCCTGGTTTTAGCTATGATCTGTCTGTCTATTCACCAGCAATTTGATTGGTGTGGCCAGTCTCTGGGTACAGACCAAACCTGATTTAAACCAGCCAAAGTCCTGGGTGAAACCGAGTACCGGTAGGCCTGCTTGCCTTATAGAAAAGCGAGATGCTATAGGTGAAGAACACAGAAGCCAGTTATAGTGTCTGACCACCTGCGTTAGGGGTAACCGGGACTAATATAAAATATGAGTTTGTGATGAGTAAATAGATACCCAACTCTCAACCATGCTTCTGTAGGACTCCTATCCCCCTGTTGATGATTGTTTTTCACGTATTCACAAGATTTATTTTCTTTGATTATGGATGAAAGTAGTATGTATTATTGTTGTATAGACATTATGGCTTTCAGCTGCACCTGAGATTCTCTGTTATGACTGTACATCTCTGCCTTTCCTTAAATAAAGATAATAATAAAAAAAAAATAGACACCTAACATATCAAATCTTAAAAATGTATGTGTCTATAAAGCAGCAGCAAACTTTGTTACCCACAAGTGTCAGAAGGTATTTATTTCAAAGCCTTTACAGTTTATCAGTTTACTAACAGTTAACTGTCAGTGACAGCTCTATAATATGTTCTATCATGTTTGTAGCAAGATATAACACTTGTTGTACAATCATTATCTTTGTACAGAGTGACAACCCAGAAGTGATGCAATGCATACCACTTTTGCATTCATTCACTGAAAGGGAGATAAGAGAACAGATGTTTGTTCAACCCATTGTGTTATAGGGATAAAACTTGCGTGCTACTCTGTGTAGTTTAGGATAAAAGTAAACCATTAAACTCCAGTAAATATAGTGAAATAAAGAATCAAAGTGAACTCAAAAAAACACAAGTTGTTTAACAAGTATAATAAATGTGAAATAGCTGCAACCACTTAGTAGTGTACTCAAAAACACTTTGTAAACAAATGAAAAAAAGAAAGGAGAGTCGTGCGCTTATTTAATATAGTGTACCAGAAAATAAAATAAACAAAAATAAAATAAAATGCAAAAACAGTCCAAGTACAGCCCAATGGTAGGAATCAGTTTATATAGTAGGGATGAGCTCGATGTTTGCCCTTTCAGAGAAGCCAGAACTTTGTGGGCCGTTAGTGCCATATTCCCATATTGCCATATTGTGGAGCTCACGGGCCACAATGCACAATGTACAATACACTGCGGCATCGCAGGGCATTGCTGGCTGATGATTGGCCAAGCATGCACTGTGACCCACATGCTTGGCCAATCACACTGCCAGCAGCGAGGGGAGCCATAATTGGCCACAGACAGTATGCCTGTGGCCAATTATAGCTCAGGGGGTTTAGTACACACCCCACGCTATATAAGGCCGCCTGCACGGCGGCCTTGTGTAGTGTATTACAACGTTCCCAAGAGAGACAGATAGGCAGGGACAGTGTCTACATTTCTTGTGAACCTAGCGCAGTTACAGTCAGTGTATTGAGTCCCCTACACAGTGTACACCTGAAGCTACCCCAATTGCTGGTGTTGTTCTGGTCCTATGCCACAGGCAGCTGCAGCAGTTACAGTTGGTGTATTGTGCCCCTGCACAATGTACACCTGAAGCTACCCCAATTGCTGGGGTTGTTCTAGTCCTATACCACAGGCAGCTGCAGCAGTTACAGTTGGTGTATTGTGCCACCTTCACAGTGTACACCTGAAGCTACCCCCAATTGCTGGTGTTGTTCTGGTCCTATACCACAGGCAGCTGCAACAGTTACAGTTGGTGTATTGTGCCACCTTCACAGTGTACACCTGAAGCTACCCCCAATTGCTGGTGTTGTTCTGGTCCTATACCACAGGCAGCTGCAGCAGTTACAGTTGGTGTATTGTGCCACCTTCACAGTGTACACCTGAAGCTACCCCCAATTGCTGGTGTTGTTCTGGTCCTATACCACAGGCAGCTGCAACAGTTACAGTCAGTGTATTGTGCCACCTGCACAGTGTACACCTGAAGCTACCCCAATTGCTGGTGTTGTTCTAGTCCTATACCACAGGCAGCTGCAGCAGTTACAATTGGTGTATTGTGCCCCTGCACAGTGTACATCTGAAGCTACCCCAATTGCTGGTGTTGTTCTGGTCCTATACCACAGGCAGCTGCAGCAGTTACAGTTGGTGTATTGTGCCCCTGCACAGTGTACACCTGAAGCTACCCCAATTGCTGGTGTTGTTCTAGTCCTATACCACAGGCAGCTGCAGCAGTTACAGTTGGCGTATTGTGCCACCTTCACAGTGTACACCTGAAGCTACCCCCAACTGCTGGTGTTGTTCTGGTCCTATACCACAGGCAGCTGCAACAGTTACAGTCAGTGTATTGTGCCACCTGCACAGTGTACACCTGAAGCTACCCCCAACTGCTGGTGTTGTTCTAGTCCTATACCACAGGCAGCTGCAGCAGTTACAGTTGGTGTATTGTGCCACCTGCACAGTGTACACCTGAAGCTACCTCCAATTGCTGGTGTTGTTCTAGTCCTATACCACAGGCAGCTGCAGCAGTTACAGTCAGTGTATTGTGCCACCTGCACAGTGTACATCTGAAGCTACCCCAATTGCTTGTGTTGCTCTGGTCCTATACCACAGGCAGCTGTAGCAGTTACAGTCGGTGTATTGTGCCACCTGCACAGTGTACACCTAAAGCTAACCCAATCTACCGAACAGTGTACACCCGAAGCTACCCTAATTTCTCGTGTTCTTCAGATCCTATACTATAGGCAGGCAGCTGCAGTAATTACAGTCAGTGTACTGTGTCATCTGCTCAGTGTGCACCTAAAGCTAACCCAATTGCTGGTGTTCTCATCTCCCTGCAGGCCATTAGTATGCCTGGAAGGCCAACAAGGAGAGGCAGACAGTCACAAGCCAATAAAAGAGGGCAAGCAGGCTCTGTGTCTAGAGGCAACAGTGCTGGTCATGGACGCGGTGCATCGTCATCAGCACGTGGCCATGGGACATGCTTGTCCTTATTTTCGGCAGCTGGACATGTTGAGCCGCAACATGCCAAAGACTTGGTAGAGTGGATGACCAAGCCCTCCTCATCCTCCTCATCCTCTCTCACCCAGGCTCAGGGTACTGGCAAAGCAGCTGCCAAAGCGGCCTCTTCCCTCGTCTCAATGGCATCAGTCTCTCCTTCCTTTATTTGAGACGAGTGCATCTGATCACACTGCTGCTATTTGCAACATATGTCTTAAGTGTATCTCACGTGGCCAAAACATCAGCCGCTTCCAGCTCTCTACCAGCATGTGGAAGGCAATGTCCATGCCTCGTTGGACAGGGCGGACAGTGGTAAGGTGCATATTACCGGTGACTCATGGTCTAGCAGGGACGTTACCTATCTTTCACGGCGCATTGGGTGACTCTTCTGGCAGCTGGGAAGGATGCAGGACAAGGTACAGTAGTGTTGGAGGTTGTTTCGCCACCACACCTCCAAAATGCTACTACTGGTTGTGACACACCTCTCTCCTCCACCCCCTCCTCTTCTTCTTCCTCCATGGCCTCTTCCTGTGCTTTGTCCTCGGAACCAATGGTGCTCCGTAGGCGTTCAAGGGGCTACGCAAGTATGCAGGCAAAAAGATGCCATGCCATGCTTGTGCTGGTGTGCTTGGGGGACAGGAGCCACACTGGGCCAGATATTCTGTCATCTTTGCAGGGGCAGGCTTTGGTTTGTTGGAGGCGAGTGGCCAATCTATAAATTTTACAATCAATGTTGGATTGATGCTTTGTTTTCCTCCTATCAAGCTACCGTTTATGAGATATCCATCTCTATAAAAACTGATTCTTACCATTGGGCTTTACTTGGACTTTTTTTGCATTTTATTTTAGTTTTGTTTATTTTATGATACACTATATTGAATAAGCGCATTACTCCTCTTTCTTTTTTGCATTTGTTTAACCTATTGACACCCATCATGCTGTCACCATTTCGCAGGTGGGAGGGCGGAGCCCAGTATACAAAACAGGGGTAATTGGCAAGGGACGGTACATTTGAGGAACTTAAAGCCCATTACCTGCTTTTATGTTCTAGAAAACATTGTTTAATATTATTGTGCAGTGCACCTTTTGTCTGGAGTTCCTCCCAGAGAAACTACAATATACATCCTGGTATGTGAGTGTGCCTAGGCACTCCTGTGACTATAGTTTGCAGCACTGCAGTCAGTGCCAGATTTAGACCTTGGGGGGGCTTGGGGCACTTCAAGTTGGGGCTCCTCAATGTAGAAATTAAATTATATGACAAAAAAAGTGAACAGCAAAAAATTTCTTTAAAACCCATGCCTGTCCCAAATTTTATCAATCTTGTAATTTTGGGTAAAACTTGCTAACAAAGTTATACCCTATTCAAGTCTGCAGAGTGTCAGATTCTCCCCTTGACCCAACCAAGGTCATATTAAAGTGATGACTTTAATAGTTTACAATTAAAAACACTTACACGATGATAGAAGATGCATGCTCATCAAAGTACAGTCCTGGCATTCCACAAGGCTCTGTGGGTCCCACTGCTGTTCGGGATAGCTGGAAAGGATTTAGCAGCTGGCTGGAATGGATCACAGTGTTCAATCAGACACTGGTGACATCACTTCCGGTCCCATGGTCCATGCTGGTCTGTGTGGAGCTGCTTGGTTCTTTTGCTCCTGGAGAAACACTGTGATCCATTCCAGCCAGCTGCTCAATCCTTTCTAGCTATCCAGAACAGCGGTGGGACCCACAGAGCCATGTGGAACGCTAGGACTGCACTTTACTTTGACAACATGCATCTTCGTATCATCTTGTAAGTGTTTATAAACTTATACTATTAAAGTCATCATTTTAATACTACACTCAGGTTGGCGCCTCCCCCTCCCTGTTTTTTCCTTATATGTCTTGCAGAGTTCTGGACACACTCTGAAGGATGGCTGCCTTCCTTTTTAAACCGTAATACCCCTTTCTATGGATATATCACCATCCAGCTATTACAGCCACAGACTATACCCCTAAAGCCTCATACACACTATCAGATTGTCTGCTGATTTTTTCCTTCAGGTTTACCAAAACCATGTAGTACAAGGGCCTGCCTGATTGCATACACATTGAAACCCCTAAGGTTTGACCTCATATTATATGGTTTTGGTAAATCTGATGGAAAAAATCAGCAGACAATCTGATAGTGTGTATGGGGCTTTAGGATTACTCCATCTGGATCGCCAGAAAAACACTGACTATATGCACAGGAAGCAGTCCTTTCTGACAGCTTTTCTTTTTGGGCAAGGTTTAACTATATTTGTGCTTGCTTCGATTCACTAAAAATGAATAAGTAAGGCTGCTTGATTGCATTATCAAGCAGATATTTTTGGCATTAGGAAATTAATGATATTGCTTTTTAATTTAGCATTAATGTTTTTTCATAGCATCAACACTAGGAGGCTTAAAGTGTAACTCCACTTTTTCTGAGAAAAAAACATTCCCCTCTAGGTGATCTATGTACATTGCAGGGATTTTAACCTCCCTGGCGGTATGATTATTTCGGATTTTAGGTGCTAAAAGCGGTACCATTATTTTGCATGAAAATGTGGCGTTTTATATTGTAGTCCTGCAATTCTTAGGAATAACTCTCTTAAATCTGTCCAAACCAGAGTCTAGCAGACATCCCCGGTATAATAAAGTTTGAAAAATGAAATCATAAATTACAATATAATAAATAATTATAAATAATTGTACCGAATAATAATATAACAATAATAAAAATTATTCAATAATGTAATCAAATCAAAAACACAGAAATTTGCTCAGTTGCAGAATTGTCACTGTCATTACTTTTCAGTATTTGATGACGAATCTCCCCACAAATCGCTATCGCTCAATTCTGCGAGTGATTCCAATTTATTATCGCTGTTTTCTAGCTGGTCTAAAACCATTTTTGATGTAAAGGGACAGTTTTGGTTGCTATGGACAATCTCCAGTTTCCAGGCATAAAGAACAGTTTTTATTACATAAAACTGCATGCAGGACACTGGGCAGACCACTAGGGACATCGGGGATGTGAAATATTTACATACAGCAATGTAATCTGTAAGATTACATTATACTGTATGTTTACTGTTTGTTTCACTTTTTGAATTTGGCGCCGATCTCCGTCCCCGTGCGTCGCAACGCTCGCAGGGCACGGAGATCGGCGATGTGATGCATCGAGCGAGACACGGCTCGCTCGTACAGCGGGGAGACAACGCTGGATCCGAGGGAGAAGGTGAGTAAACCTCCTCCTGGATCCAGCGATGCAGTCCCGAGTCTGGCTCGGGGATACCGCTTTTGGTATGAAAATTCCACCCCGAGCCAGACTCGGGAATACCGTCAGGGGGGTTAACAAACTTTGTTGCAGATTCCTACTTATTCTGATGTAATCATTGTTTGTTCCTCCATGCCCCTGTGCGGAGTGAGTCTAATAAGTGTGGTTTCATAATTGTCAACCAGCATCTGCAGCTGTAGGGCTCTAATGAGGAAAACTGCTGGGTCTGTATCCCTATAGACGTGATTTCCTATTGGGAGTAACTTACCAAAAATTCTATTTTTCTTGCAGGGGATGCCAAAAATCTGACTTGTGTCTTAGTGTAGACTTCTGGGAAAATCAGTAAGCCAATCACACAGAAGGAAAAAATATGTTTCTGGGGAGGGCGGAGGGGGGGAAGGTTCTGTACTCATTCTGTGTACAGAATACCTCCAAGTAGCCATATTGCATTGCATTTTACAGGAAATGACAGAGCTGCAAATTGAAAAGGAAAGGTAATTTTTAATAACATGAAATTGCAATATGACTTGTGTCACAATTTGATATGCTATATTATTTTTTTTTTTTATTTCTTTTATATCAAAGACCCAGGAGAGGAAAAACCAACATGACGAGATTGCATAATCCATCAATTTACAACCCTTTCCACTGCACTGGACTGATAAATACAAAACAATCCTCCTCCTAAAGTATATCAAGTTTTACCAAGCAAATAGATCTTTATACAAATATGCTGAGTACATTGTACTTATAAATAGCAAGAGTAAAAGACATAGGAGGTGCACAAAGTCAACAGCTGTTTCATGCCTGCAGGCACTTTGTCAAGACTCAGGTTCAAAACCGTGATAGCAATTTCATATACCATGTACAATTAACAAAAGTCTGTGCAGGTGAGATTGTCTGCTTAATATAACCAACCAGGATTTACATCTTCTAAGCCTATATATTTTAAGCATCAACAATCACTCAATCTGGTTAAAGATTTTTAATAAAAAGGAAGTTTTAGGCTTGTTATTGAAGTGTGCTCAGTCATACTCTCTGTTTCATACTTTTTTAGCAATCCTATTGCTTTGGATGCACCTCCTGAATAATAACAACAAGACAAAATTAACATGTTACTAAAACTAAACACAAATCTTTCAAAGCCTACAGTGTGTATTCCTGCTCTAAATACCAATAATAATATGTGTGTTCCAACTTTGTTAATTTTGGATTACAGTCATAGATTTAATGTCCAAATCAATTCACTTTCATGCCATACAAGGTTGCATCTTGTCACTGAACTCTGGCCTATCTAGGAAAACATGAAAGTCAAGCATGTCCAAAGCTTTTGGTTCAGAACTGAAAGTGATTAGTAGTATTTGGGGCTGGGTGTATAAAACTGCCAACATTTGAAGAACAATATATATGGATTGCGCCAAAGTGCAGCAGGCGATTGACCCCCTTGGACTTTAATGGCAGGAAATGTAGGTGAAAGCGTAATGCGTAAAAAGCAATAGCGACACTTTTATTAGTATTAGTACTAATAAAAGTAGTGCTGTTGCCATTTATGCATTTACACTTTCACTTAAATTTTCTGCTATTAAAGCCCACAATGAGTCAATCTCCTGTTGCACAATGGTTTACCTACTTATGAAACAGTTGTTAAAATTACATAGGAGAACGTATTATTTCAACTATGTCAAAAATGCTTGAAGTGTCACTTTCAAATGTGGTATTTGATACAGCACCTTAAAGCATACCTTCACTTAAAAGCTAATCCTCATGCTCTCTCCGTACTGTAACAAAAATTTTTTGGAAGTTGTTACCATGGGTACCTTTTTTGACAGGTATCCACTCCTACTTCCACAATTCTCACTTATGTGAAAATTACATAAGTTTGACCCACCCTCCCGCCTGCTGAAACCTTTTGGAACAGGCCACATTTCCCAGGAGACTGTGGGATCTGTCTGGAAGTGCCATTTGACCTTGTGCATGCACAGTTAGGAGCCAGCTGTGGTATATCAGGAAGTCACAGTCAGCTCCCACATCCATGATGGTGACACCAGGGATTCATGGTGAAGGATGGGCTCCAGAAAAAATAACGCTGGTCTTCTAGGTTGACAAGTGTCTGTTTGTTAAAAGTCATCAGCTGTAGTATTTGTAGCTTATTTTTTTATGAACAAAGTTCTTCTTTAACGTGGCACTTTTCTGTACAATTTATTTTTGAGATAAAATATTTGAAAAGTTAAAATGTAGCTCTTTGCTACGTATTTCTGGGCTTTGATTTCCAGCTTTGGATTCATCTATCTCTCCCATGTTGGTGCCGTGGTTGGTGGAGAGTTGGAGTACAGCAGTTGTGTGGAAAGAGATAGGCTAGACTGCAGACAGAGAGGAGCCTCCTTCTATGATGTGATTAGATGGGTATATTAATTTATGTATTTATGTTACAGTTTCACATTAATCAGGGACCATGATTTTCTCAGTTTCAGGTAGAAGCACAAGTGTGTTACTTAGTAACACTTTTCAAAGAAACCACATTAATTAAATTATTTTATGTCATTCTGTGAAGATCATGAAAAACATTTATTTTTAGTGTTCCATAATGGTGCATTCAAAAATGCTACTCCAGGGTAATGAATTAAAATCCACAGAGGAAATTTTCTTCCAGCCGCGGTCCGAATCTCATGTTTGTGCTATGACTCTGATAGGATGTAGTCATTGTATGTCTATCAAAATTGAGAAATGTACAATTTCCATAGCATTTCAACAATATTTGATGTACATTTTCAGTCCCCCACTGGCACTGTCTACATCTTTTTCCTGCAGCTGTGCCAGATCAGTTGTCCCCATCAGCGTGCTCCCTTACATAAGGTGTTCCTACCAGAGTACCCCCTTAGGTCAGTTTCTCCCATCACAATATCCCCATTCATCAGATGTCCACATCAAAGTTCCCCCTTGCATCAGATGGCCCCATACATCAGGTGTCCCAATCAGAGTGCCTGTTACATCGAGTGTCCCAATCAGAGTGACTCATCATAATTCCCCCTTATATCAGGTGTTCCCAACATAGTACCCCCTTACATAAGGTGTTCCCCATCAAGGTGCTCCCATACATCAGGTTCCCCTATCAGTGTGCCCCCAAATATCAGAGTGTCCACTTACATCAGGTGTCTCCATCAGAGTGCTCCCTTACATAGTTACATAGTGGCTGAGTCAGAAAAAAGTCTATCAAGTCCAACCTATGTGCATGATTTTATGTCAGTATTACATTATATATCCCTGTATGTTGTGATCGTTCAGGTGCTTATCTAAGAGTTTTTTGAAATTACCGATGCTCCACGCTAAAACCACTGCCTGTGGAAGGGAATTCCACATCCTAACCGCTCTTCTACCGCATACACACGATCAGACTATCCAGCGGACAATCCTCCGGACTTTCCAGCGGAAGTCCGCCGAACTTTCCGAACGAGCGGACTTGCCCACACACGAACTGACTTTTCCGGAGGACAATCCGCCGGACTTTTCCGGAGGACAATCCGCCGGACTTTTGGTGGAGGTCCGCCGGACTTTTCAAATGAACGGACTTGCCCACACACGGAGTAAAGTCCATTCATTTTGAACTTGGCTTAAGGTACGACGGGACTAGTGAAGGAAGTCAATGTTGCCGCCTCCATCACTGAGATTGACACCTTGCTAGCCCCGTCGCCTGGTATGGATTTAAAGGGGAACCCCTACACCGAAAATAGGCGTAGGGATCCGCCCAAAGTCCATACCAGACCCTTATCTGAGCACGCAGCACGGCCGGTTAGGAAAAGGGGTGGGGACGGGCGAGCCTCCCCTCCTGAGCCGCACCAGGCCGAGTGCCCTCAACATGGGGGTGGGTGCTTTGGGGAAGGGGGGCGCGCTGCGGGCCCCCCACCCCAAAGCACCTTGTCCTCATGTTGATGAGGACAAGGACCTCTTCCCGACAACCCTGGCCGTTGGTTGTCTGGGTCTGCGGACGGGGGGCTTATTGGAATCTGGTAGTCCCCTTTAATAAGGGGCACCCAGATTCCGGCCCCCCACCCTATGTGAATGAGTATAGGGTACGATGTACCCCTACTCATTCACCTGGGGGAAAAAAGTGTAAATAAAAAACACACAACACAGGTTTTTAAAGTAGTTTATTAGGCAGCTCCGGGGGTCTTCTTCCGACTTCGGGGGTCTTTTCACCGGGCTCCTCCGCTATTTCTGGTCTTTTGCCGTTCTTTTGCTAGCTGAGGATCCTGGCTTTCTCCTTCGTTGTCGTCGTCGTACAGGGGTCTTCTTCCGACTTTGTGGGTCTTCTTCTGACTTCTCCATGCTCTTCAGTTCTTCTGCTGGGCTCCTCTGCTATCTTGGCACGGTCTTCTCATTCACCGTCGCCGCCTTCTTCTTCTTCTCTTCTTCCGATGTTGACACAATGCTCTCTCCAGGTGTAATGCCAGGGACGCGTTGCGAATCCACTTATATAGGCATAAGGGGCGGGGTCACCGCGTGATGTCACATGGTGACCCCACTCCTTATGATGTCACAGGACTGGGGGATGCTGGGACTGTGACATCATAAAGACCCCGAAGTCGGAAGAAGACCCTTGGAGCTGCCTAATAAACTACTTTAAAAACCTGTGTTGTGTGTTTTTTATTTACACTTTTTCCCCCAGGTGAATGGGTAGGGGTACATCATACCCCATACTCATTCACATAGGGTGGGGGGCCAGAATCTGGGGGCCCCTTATTAACCCTTCCCCACCCCCTTTCCTGACTGGCCTTTCCTGACCGGCCGATCTGCGTGCTCGGATAAGGGTCTGGTATGGACTTTGGGGGGACCCCCACACCGTTTTCGCCGTTAAATCCATACCAGGCGACGGGGCTAGCAAGTTGTCAATCTCGCTGATGGAGGCGGCGAGATTGACTTCCTTCGCTAGTCTGGTCGTACCTCAAGTCACGTTCAAAATGAACAGACTTTACTGTGTGTAGGCAAGTCCATTCATTCCAGCGGACTAGCACACAGACGAACGCATTGTCCACCGGACAGCCGAGTCCAGTGGACAATTTTGAGTCAAGTCTTCTTTCAAAGTTCGCTGGACTTTTGGGAAGAAAAAGTCAGCCGGAGCCCACACATGGTCCAATTGTCCGGCGGACTCTGGATCGGACTATAGTCCAATCGTGTGCACGCGGCATTACAGTAAAGAACCCTCTATGCAGTTTAAGGTTAAACCGATTTTCTTCAAATTTTAATGAATGACTGCGTGTCTTATTATATTTCCTACAAAAACATACTTGGGGGGCACAAAAATGCTAAATGCTGGGGGGCGCATGCGCGGCGCAGAGCAAGCAGGACGCTAGACTCAGGAGCTCCGGGGACAGCGGAGATTCAATATCACTCCCCGGGACAACTCTGCTCTCCTATCGACACCAAACTTACCCCATCGTCCCGAGGGATCATTTGTGCATGCCGACAGCCAAGAAGGGCAAGCGGAAAACCGTTCAACGCTCCCTAACGAACTACCTTCTTCGTGTCACCGAGAGACAGGAGATGTCCCAAGATGGCGCACAGGCCTCCATGGACGCGGAGGCTTCGCGCACAGCGAGCTCTCATGCAGGTACGGGGGATTCCCGGCTAACGAAAGCGGACTTGGAAGATAGCCTAGCTCATATGTATGATAGGCTAGCTAGGAAATTCCAGGCGGAATTGCAGAAATCAACCAGTACGCTGTCACAGGAGTTGGCGGCCCTGGGAAACAGGACGGATCTCCTAGAAGTGAAGCATGATGAGCTCCACTTAGCTTATGCGGACCTTCGGAGGGACCATGAGATGTTGGGAGACACGGTTGTCCAGCTTCAGAATCATTTGGAAGACCTGGACAACCGCAACAGGAGGAACAATGTCAGGGTGCGGGGGATCCCTGAATCGGTGACTGATCTCCCAGCCACGATCACAAAGTTGTTTCAACGCCTTCTTCCTAATCAGCCTAAGGAATCCTTTATTTGTGATCGCCTGCATAGGGCCTTGAGGCCTAAACCACCCCCGGAGAAACCCCCACGGGACATTGTCATGTGCCTTAAAGACTTCCTTATTAAGGAGGAAATCCTCAGAGCTTCCCGTAATACCCCACGTATTCTTCTGGATGGGATCGCCGTTCAAATTTTCCCTGATATAGCTCCCGCTACTCTGGAGAAGCGGCGTCAGATGAGAGAAATTACCTCTGCGGTGCAGACAGCTCAAGTACGTTATCGTTGGGGGTTTCCATTTAAACTAATTGTCCCACATAATGGCCCCACGCATGTTGCCTCCACAGTTGCGGAAGGTAGAGAAGTTCTGCTGAAATTAGGCCTGTTGGAAAGACAACAAACGCCCAGGCACCCACCAACTCCTCGCCCGTCACCCATTTGGGCCACTCCATCACCCCACAGGGATAGACGCTCCCAAAGGCTTCAGCCACTACCTGAGATATGAATACATTACAGTTTGCCTGGACTTCTCGCTGATGCCCAGATTTCCCCGCGGGGATTTTGCCTGTCCTCATTGGAACCTCTGGTCGGGTTCATTCAGTTGACTTACCTGGATCCTTTGAATCCCTCCCCCCCTCCCCTCCATTTGTATTGGCAGATCGGACATGTCTACTGAGCAACTCTGGTGTCTCCCTATCCCCGGAGACGTTTTTTTTTTTTACCTGTTCTTCTTCTTTTTTTTTTTTCCATCTTTCTTTTTCTTGGCGTCGCGTCTCTCCTCCCCTCCATACTGGTCCTCCACTCACTGCTTGGATTGTTGAGTGAATGGAGCAGGTGGATGTAGGGGCCATAGGGCCCCATGTGTATACTCTATTGGTCTGGGTGGATTTTCTACCCAGACTCCACAGTTATTTTGTTTTTGTTACAGTTTATATGTTTTTAGGTTATGCTGACCGTAATGATTGCCCTGGTATATGGATAGATCCACTTACTGTTTTTGACTTTTCTAATTGGTGGAGATTTGGCTTTGACCGCCTCCTGATAATGCTTTGTCTTAGTATGTGTAGGAGTAGCTCCCTGGGTACTGGACTCTGGCATGGGGTACAACACCTCGGTGGTAGGGTCTTTAGAATAGCGTGCCTGTGCACCGGATAACATGGGTCTCCAAATTATCTCCCACAATGTGAGGGGCTTCAACTCTCCACAAAAGAGAAGGAAGGCTTTCCGCCAATATAAGCGAATGGGTGCGGATATTATTCTTTTACAAGAGACCCACTTCTCCTCTACCTCTTGTCCTAAATTTTTTGACAAGTCGCATAAATTGCACTACTATACCACTTTTGAGTCCAGAGCCAGGGGAGTTGCGATCTTTATTCGTAATAATTTACAGTTTGAACCGTCCCATGTTTATAAAGACCCGAATAGCAGGTTCATTGTTCTACAGGGTTTGATACAGGGTAAGGCGGTGACTGTAGCTAATCTGTACGCTCCAAACTCTGCGCAAGGTACTTTTTATAAGCAATTTTTACGAATCTTAGACAGATATATCTCCCCCCATCTAATTGTAGGGGGAGATTTTAACTTAGTGGCCAACCCTTCGTTAGACCGAAGTAAACCAACTCACTGTGCTAAAGCCTTCCCGAAGTTACTTAGTCGATCACTAGACAGGCTACAACTTATCGATACTTGGAGGGCACTGAATATTGGTACCAGGGAATATACTCATTATTCCCACCCCCACGATAGCTACGCTAGATTAGATTACATATACACTTCCCCCATATTGCTGGCTAACTCGGCTCTCGCATCTATCCATCCATGTCCCTGGTCTGATCACCAGGTGGTTACATTTCATACTTCCCACATTGGCCTTTCCCCTACTACGGCCTCTTGGAGGCTGAATGACTCATTATTGACGGACCCAGAGATTTACACCCGCGTTGTGGGCCTCCTAGAGGATTACTTCCACATTAATGACAAAGGGGATATCTCCCCCCAAATACTTTGGACTGCTCATAAAGCAGTTCTTCGTGGCCATCTGATTGAAATCGCAGTCACCAATAAAAGGCAGAAAAGTGCGCAGATTCGTTCCCTTACCTGTGACTTACAAAAATTATATCAGTCCCACTCAGTTTCACATTCGCCAGACACCATGCAGTTGATCAACCAAAAGAGAGCCGAGTTGGACACGATTCTATCGGATCATACTGAGAAGTCATTGCGTTGGTCTAAAGCTAAATTTCTTTTACATAGTAACACGGCCTCTAGTATGTTCTCTCGCAAACTTCATCAGTCTTTACAACCTTCCCATGTTTACAAATTGAGAAATAATTCAGGTCACATGGTCACTCACCTCACAGAAGTACTCCAAATTTTCAAAGCATTTTACCAAAACTTGTTATCCCCTCCTTCACAACCTGTCACCCAAGATATAGACCAGTGGTTGGATTCTTTGAGCCTTCCATCCCTCTTGGACTCACAACTTCAGCCCCTGAATGCCCCCTGTTCCGAACAAGAGGTCATAGCCACTATGAAAACTCTTAAATCCTCTACGGCCCCAGGCCCAGACGGTTACACCTCTTTATATAACAAAATTTTTTCCCAGATCCTGGCCCCTAAATTGACAAAACGTTTTAACCAGATTTTGCAAGGTCATACTCTCCCGGATTAAATGCTACATGCCAATATGACGTTAATCCCCAAACCGAATAAGGATCACACCATGCCCCAAAATTATAGGCCCATTTCAGTGTTAAATAATGATATCAAAATCTTAGGAAAAATGTTAGCAAACAGATTAGCCCCTATCATTTGTACCCTGGTCGGCCCGGAACAAACGGGATTTATCCCCAACAGGCAAATCACGGACAACATCAGATTGGCCATGAATGTTATACAAGACTCCAACCTTTACTCCCATAAAGTCTTGATCCTGGGATTGGATATACATAAAGCGTTTGATAGTGTTTTATGGCCTTATCTAGACAGAGTTTTATCCAAATTTGGGTTTGCGGGGGGCGCATGCGCGGCGAGAAACGAGGCAGCAGCTAGGTCTCTGAGCTCCCGGGGCTACGGAGAAGTTATATCACTCCCCAGGACGATTGGGCCCGACTTTTGGTCCACAAATAACGGTAATCGCCTGCGGGACCACTTGTGCATGCCGACATCTAAGAAAAGCAAGCGGAAGACCGCTCAACGCTCTCTTACGGCCTACCTTCTACGGACCTCGGACGGACCAGACATGTCCCAAGATGGCGCCCATTCCCCCAAGGCCGATGCAGCCTCGCGTCCAGCGGGCCCGCTCCACGGCATGGGCGACGCTCTCACTAAAGCGGATTTGGAGGACAGCCTGTCCTCTATGTACGATAAGCTGGCGAAGAAATTCCAAGCGGAGCTGCATAAATCCACGAGCTTGATTTCTCAGGAAATGGCGGCCCTGGGCAATAGGACAGACCTCCTGGAAGTTAAGCACGATGAACTGCACCTTGCCTATTCGGACTTACGAAGGGATCATGAGCTGCTCGGTGACACGGTCGTTCAACTTCAAAACCACTTAGAGGACCTTGACAACCGCAACAGGAGGAATAACGTTCGTGTGCGAGGTATCCCCGAGTCGGTGACAGACCTCCCGGCCACGATCGTTCGTCTGTTTCAACTTCTACTTCCGAACCAGTCTACCGAAGCCTTTACATGCGATCGTCTACATCGCGCTCTGAGACCCAAACCTCCTCCCGATAAGCCGCCCAGAGATATAGTAATGTGTCTCAAGGACTACCTTATAAAGGAGGAAATCCTTCGTGCCTCACGAAACATGCCTCGGATCCAACTGGACGGAGCTTCTGTCCAGATCTACCCGGATATTTCACCGGCAACACTAGAGAAGCGAAGGAAGATGAAGGAGATTACCTCCTCCTTGCAGTCTGCCCACATACGGTACCGCTGGGGTTTCCCGTTCAAACTGATTGTGCCTCATAACGGTTCTACTTACATAGCCTCTACGATATCCGAAGGCAAAGATATTTTGGTGAAGCTGGGTCTTCTGGAACGAAAACGTTCGCCTCGCCACCCACCGACCCCGCGACCATCCCCTATCTGGGCTACACCATCGCCTCAAAGGGACAGAAGGTCTCGCAGACTCCAGCCACTTCCGGATGTTTGAGGTCTGTTTCTCCATACCGTGACCTCTTCAGAATTCCTCCCTTCGTCTGTCCTTGTATCTCCCAATGCCCCCATTTTCTAATGCTCAACAGGTGCTCGGCTACTACATCATCTGTTTTCTCCATGTCCCGGGAGGCTGAGGAAATTGACTTTGTTTTTTCGTTACCTCCCTGGAGCCTCACCCTCTCTGACATTCGTAGCTGCGCTTCCCCCCTTCCATACCTGCACACCATTCCTCACGTATCCTTAGTCCCAGAGACCTGAGTATCAGGCTTTTTGGACACACTCATCTTGTTATAGTCTCCCAGTTGACTAACGATTTTCACCCACTGTGGGACATGTGTGTAGCAGGTGGCAGTTGGGCCGTAAGGCCTAGTATTTACACAATTTTCTTGGTCCGGCTGGACTTTCCAACCAGACCCCATAGAGTGTTAAGTTTTATTTTTATGCTTATGTTTATTTGCTTTGCTGACTTCACGACGGAATGTATTTTCTTTGCCTATAAACTCGGGGCTGATGGATCTCCGATTCATATCGGACCTCCTGACGGCCCCATAGGTACTAGATTGGGCCTGATATTGGCTCATGCGGGCCCCTCTGGTTTTGGACTCAACCATTTTAACCCCAATTCTCCCCGCGGATCACCCGCACCTTTGCGGTTGAACACTGGCTGATATGGGTCTCCATGTTATCTCACATAATGTGAGAGGTTTTAACTCCCCTCACAAACGGAGGAAAGCCTTCCGATACTATAAACGTATTGGGGCGGATATCATCTTACTACAGGAGACGCACTTCTCCTCGGGGGCCTGCCCCACATTTTTTGATAAGTCATATAAATTACATTACACTACTACATTTGATTCCAGGACCAGAGGAGTGGCAATTTATATTCGTAATTCTGTTTCATTTGAACCCTCACATGTGTTTAAAGATCAGGATAGCAGGTTTCTAATTGTTCAGGGTACATTGCAGGGTAAGGAGGTAACGATTGCTAATCTGTACGCCCCTAATAATGCACAGAGTGCCTTCTATCACCTTTTCCTACGTACTCTCGACAGATACATCTCCCCCCACCTGATAGTAGGTGGAGACTTCAACTTAGTGGCTAATCCTGCGGAGGATAGAAGCCGAACGTCACATAGTGCTAGGGTTTTCCCTAAATTTCTCTCTAAAGCATTGGATGGTTTGCAGCTTATTGACACCTGGAGGGCCCTTAATATTGGAGCTCGTGAATATACACACTACTCTCACCCTCACGATAGCTACGCTAGGCTTGATTATATTTTTGCTTCCCCGGTTCTTTTGGCCAATTCCACACACACTACTATCCACCCGTGCCCATGGTCTGACCATCAGATTGTAGCCTTTCATACCTCCCACATGGGCCTCTCCCCCTCTCTTGCCTCCTGGCGATTGAATGATTCCTTACTCTCAGATCCCACTACCCATACTCAGATTGAGAGCCACCTAGCAGACTACTTCGCGATCAATGACACCCCGGACATCTCACCCCAGGTTCTTTGGACCGCTCATAAAGCGGTTCTCCGTGGTCGTTTGATTGAAATAGCAGTCACTAGGAAGAAACAATGTAATGCTAAGATTCAGGCCCTCACACGGGAGCTGCGTGCCCTCTACCAGTCCCACGTACAGGAACATTCCCCTGATGTCCTTCTGTTGATTAATCAAAAGCGTACCGAACTAGACAATATCCTCTCGGAACGTACCGAGAATCACTTCGGTGGTCAAAAGCTAGATTTCTGCTACATAGTAACACGGCTTCCAGGATGTTTTCGCGTAAACTACACCAATCTTTACAACCTACTCATGTTTATAAATTGAAAAATGACAAAGGTACTCTGGTTTCACACCCTAATGAAGTGCTCAAAATTTTCTCATCCTTCTACCGAGATCTTTTATCTTCCCCCTCGCATCCAATGCCGGATAATGTAGATGAGTGGCTGAACTCGCTCCCCCTTCCATCCCTTTCCGATGCACAGCGGGCCACACTTAACGCCCCCTGCACCGAACAGGAGGTGTTGGACACTATTAAGACACTCAAATCCTCTACAGCCCCTGGCCCGGATGGCTACACCTCCACGTATTACAAGAAATTTTCACAGATCCTGGCCCCTAAATTGTCCAGACTCATTAATCAGACGCTGCAAGGACAGACTCTCCCTGACGAGATGTTGCATGCTAATATGACCCTGATCCCCAAACCCCATAAAGACCACTCCCTACCCCAGAATTTTAGGCCCATTTCGGTGTTAAATAATGACATTAAAATACTAGGAAAGATATTGGCAAATAGATTGGCCCCTATTGTAGGTGCCCTTGTGTCACCGGAGCAGACTGGTTTTATCCCCAATAGGCAGATCACTGATAACATTCGTTTGGCAACGAATATCATTCAGGATGCGAACCTTTTCTCCCGTAAAGTTTTGATTTTCGGGTTGGATATCCAAAAAGCGTTCGACAGTGTCCTCTGGCCCTATCTAGACCGGGTTTTGGCCAGGTTTGGATTTGTGGGCGAATTCATTAATGGTTTTAAAGCACTGTATCATAGACCCCATACTAGGATCAAACTCCCCGGTAGTTCCTCCGAATTTTTCCCTATAAGTCGGGGTACCCGCCAGGGCTGTCCCCTGTCCCCACTTATATTTGCCTTGGCTCTGGAGCCCCTTGCCAGGGCCATTGTTACTAATCCAAACATAGGTGGTTACTTGAAAGAGGAAGGGGAGTACAAGCTTAGCCTTTACGCGGACGATGTCCTATTGTTTTTACCCAATCCTTTGATAGCTCTTCCCAATCTTCTGGAGCTCTTGGGCACCTTTCACAAGCTTTCGGGCTTGGGGGTGAATATAGCTAAGTGTGCTGCCCTTCCTATCAACTTTACCCCTGCAGAAGTTTCTAATTTGCGCTCATATTTTGGTCTCTCTCTCTCTAAAAACACCATTTTATACCTAGGGGTCCATCTAGCTCCTTCCTTACCAGAAATCTATAGCGCCAACTATCCTCCGGCCTTTACAATGGTTCGGAGGTGGCTACGTTTGTGGTCAACTTTTCGTATCCCTTTGATTGGGAGGGTGGTAGCGGTTAAAATGTCTATTGTGCCGAAACTTTTATATTACTTCAGGGCTCTCCCTATCTATGTGTCACGCCAAGCCCTCACCTCGCTACAACGCGATATTAACACTTTTCTATGGCTGGGAAAGAGGCCCAGGCTAGGGAGACATCTGACGCATCGCTCACTTTTACAGGGCGGCTTGGGACTCCCGGATGTATGGCTATATTACTTAGCAGCCAGGTTGGCCCAGACAGCTCAATGGCATGCTCCAGCGGTTGGTATACCGTGGTTGCAATTTGAAACTCAGTCTTTGCGACCTTATTTCCTCCCGGGTGTCCTGTGGCAGGAGAATCTCCGTCCAAGGGACTTAGCCCCTCTTAATAACATAGTGAGTAGCTCCTTATACCTCTGGTCACTGTATAAGACTAAATTTCGACTGCGACCTAACAGGCCTACTTTGGCATCGTTTTTGGGCGATAGGAGATTCCCCCTGGCGTTTGGGTCTCCTGTTGCCTTCAGATGGTGGATCCAAAGGTCTTTGGTCACTCTGCGGGACCTTTCTGGTAGACGAGGTGCCTTCACCTCCTTTTCACAACTCCAATCACAACATGAGGTGCCAAGGGCCGAATTCTACAAATATCTCCAGATTAGACACTTTTTTCAGACACATTATAGTTCTTTAGGTGACATCTCTAATACCCAATTTGAATCTTTATGCTATAGACACTCCAGAGACAGGGGTATTATTTCTACGGTGTACAAACACCTTCTGGAATCCCAAATGCCAGAGAAAACTAGGGCGATGTGCCTCTGGGAGGCTGATTTAGACACAGAGTTCACGCCTGAGGAATGGAGTGTGATGCTTGTGAATATGCATAAGTGTGCTAGATCTATGGCGGTGAAGGACACCGTTGTGAAGCTTCATACTCGGTGGTACCTCACCCCGGATAGGATTCACAGGTTTTACCCCACGGTTTCTGATCGCTGTTTTAGGGGTTGCCCGGATACAGGCTCTCTGATCCATATTTTCTGGAGCTGTCCCCAGCTCCAGGGGGTTTGGGATCAGGTACGCACCACGGTGTCCTCGATTGTGGGATCCGTGGTTGACTTGTCACCTGCACACTGTCTGTTGTTCGCTCCTATAGCAGGGGTTTCCCGCCCCACCCAAAGGTTGATCAATACACTGTTCTGTGCTGTCCACTGGACGATAGCGCTACATTGGCGCTCGCAAGTTACCTCCTGGTCGGGGGTTCTTGGTAGGATGGACGCTATCCGTCTAATGGAACGGGTACATCACACCATTATGGACACCATGCATATCCATACTGCCAAATGGTTCGAATGGCCGGAGTGTTCCAGTCCTATGGGGGGTCCCTCCCCGCATATCCCTTAGTAGGTGTTACACTGGAGTCCAGGCGATCCCATTGCATTTGTATATTGATACCTTTTTGTTGGTTTATTCTCCTATATCTTTGATCCGGACCTGAGACTAGCGCCAGCTTGTAAACAGTACTGTAGTGTATTAGCTATCTGTCGGTGAAGTCAATAGCAATGATTATTGCAAGGTTAACTTTTTGTTTATGTTTCTTTTATTTCCCCTTGTTTTACTAACTCTCTATTATGTACATCTTTGCACTTGATAAGCATCGTCTGGTGCATACGTTCCAGGCTGTGTACGTTAATCACTTTTTTAAATGTTCCTTGTTGGGCTTGGACCGCTGCTGTGCCAGCAACATTTGTATGATGTGTATATCCATTATGCTCTCCATTGATGCTGTCATGTACTTGTGTCTGTTGATCTAATTATGCTTCTTTTACCACCAATAAAAACGTTTGTAATCAAATTTGGGTTTGCGGGTGCATTTGTGCACGGATTTAAGGCTCTATATCATAACCCCCAAACTAGAATAAAAATCCCGGGTTGTTCATCTGATCTCTTCCCATTAGGCAGGGGCACCAGGCAGGGCTGTCCCCTGTCTCCCTTAGTATTTGCCCTGGCCTTGGAGCCCCTTGCCAGGGCACTTATTGCTAACCCGAATATAGGAGGGTACTTGAAGGGAGAAGGGGAATACAAGATTAGTCTCTATGCGGACGATGTCCTCCTGTTCTTACCCAATCCTTTAATTTCATTACCCAACCTTATCAAAAACCTCAATTCCTTTCAGAAGCTTTCAGGATTGGCGGTGAATCTATCTAAATGTTCGGCCCTCCCTATTAATTTTACCCACCCGGAAATCTTAAATCTCCAAAACACATTTGGTCTCCCTTTATCTAAGCATACATTGAATTATCTTGGGATTCACCTTGCCCCTACACTAAAAGACACCTATAATGCTAATTTTCTGGTGGCCTTCTCTGCAGTTAGGAGATGGCTGAAACTGTGGTCCACATACCATATCCCCTTAATGGGTAGGGTGGTTGCTGTTAAAATGTCTATTTTGCCTAAATTACTTTATTTTTTTAGAGCCCTTCCCTTGTATCTCCCGCGCCAAGCCCTTACGCTGTTGCAGCGAGACATTAACGCCTTTATATGGCAGAATAAAAGGCCCAGGTTTGGGAAGCCCCTGTTGCATCGACCCCTGCCCCAGGGTGGACTGGGTTTACCAGATATTTGGTTGTATTACCTGGCAGCGAGGTTGGCCCAAACGGCTCAATGGCACACCCCTAATCTTGGGGTGCCGTGGTTGAAATTTGAAACCCAGTCCATACGCCCGTATTTTCTCCCGGGTATCTTGTGGCAGGAGGGGATGAGACCGGGGGTCCTAGCCCCCCTAAACACTATTGTCAGTCGCTCCCTTTTTCTGTGGTCACTCTATCATTCTAAATTTAGATTACGCCCAAGCAGACCCCGTTTGGCCTCCTTTCTAGGGGATAAGAGGTTTCCCCTGGCGTTTGAGTCCCCCGGCTCCTTTAGCTGGTGAGTTCAAAAATCGTTGGTCACCCTGCGGGCTCTCTGCAATGATAGCATACGCTTTACCTCCTTCTCGCAACTCCAAACGAGTTACGAAATACCGAGGGGGGAGTTCTTTAAATTTCTACAAATCCGCCATTTCTTTCAAACACACTATAGCGTAGCTCGGGATCACTCTAATACACAATTTGAATCTTTATGCTATCGGCACTCTAGGGACAGAGGTATTATTTCTACCATATACAAATATCTCATAGAGACTCAGTTACCTGAGAAATCTAGAGCCATGGGATTGTGGGAAGCAGATCTGTCCACCGAATTCTCCCCGGAGGAGTGGCAGGGCATGCTCCTGAATATGCATAGATGTTCCCGTTCAATGCCGATCAAAGACACCGTAGTGAAATTACACACACGATGGTACCTCACCCCAGTGAGGGTTCATAAGTTTTATCCTTCGGTCCCCGACCTGTGCTTTAGGGGCTGTCCTGAGCCTGGCACTTTGCTCCATACATTTTGGAGCTAGGGGCTAACGTTGAACTGACAGCTGCACACTGTTTATTATTTGCCTCAATCCCGGGGACTACCCGATCCTCCCAAAGGTTAATTAATACATTGTTTAGTGGCATTCAATGGGCGGTGGCGCTTCATTGGCGCTCACCCTTGATTCCCTGGTCTCAGGTTCTTCGGAGGATGGAGTCTATCCGTCTTATGGAGCGGATCCATCATACACTCCTGGACTCTATGCACATACACACCGCCAAATGGGCCAAATGGCCGATCAGCACAAGACCTGAGGGGATGATACTTCCTCCCCCCCTCCCTCAGGAGGATCTCTGAATGTAAGCTGGTCCTGAACCCCTTTCCTGGGGCATAACAGTCTCCCGGACCTTGATCTTGTAGCCTACTCCACCAAACCTCTACACATTCTCTATCATTCGATGTTGGGCGACTACTAGCCGCTACAGGGCTGAAGTATAATAATGATGGTTTTTTTTTTCTACTGATACGGTCAGTTGTTATTAGAAAATTTAGTTCGTTGTTTTGTTGACTTACACAGGTACCTTGGATGCCTTGGCACAGTGCCTTTAGATGTGTTAAGCACAGTCTCAATGCTGAAAATATATGACAGACAAAAAATTTATGGTGCTTTTTTTTGTTTTTTTTTGATACTGTGTTGTCTCACTACGTCTGAGATTTACTGTAACATGGTACACTGCTGCCGCAAGACGTATATATGTGCATTACTGTGTATATTGTTTCTCACCCAATAAAAAACGTTTGTATTAAAAAAAAAAAATGCTAAATGCTAAAATTCTTTACATTCAAGATGGTGCTGCTATAAGACCAAAAACAGTACAAGATTACAGTGAACACATACAAAAATGACATTTATGCTGCAAGTCTAGTTAAAAAAAACCTGAACATATTCAAAAAATATGGGGATTTGGTCACACTATATGGTCATATAGTGCCAAGCCCACTTACTGCGACAAAGTACCCTGAATTAGTGGGTCCTACCTTAGTAATAGAATGAAAGAACCTGCATCTCAACCATGGGAGACAAACTTCTCTATGTGGGAGAACTGAAGGGATTCCTCCTATGCACTGGTGGCCACTATTAGGAGTATGTGTGTGCTGTAATCTGTTTTGTACTGTTTTTGGTCTTATAGCTTGAATGTAAAGCATTTTCAGGTGTGTCCCAAAGTATGTTTTTTTTATATTGTATGGACCCTAACCAGGTCTCTTGGGCTGGAGCACCCCTCCTCCTCATTACCTCTTATTAGTGCCACCAGTGCATAAGAGGAATCCCCTCAGTTCTCTTCTTGCTTAGAATGTACACCAACCACACTGATTGCCCTCCCAATAAAGAGGATCTGTCACAAGCCATCAAAGTACCTGTCACCAGCCATAAAAGTACCTGTCACAGTCCATCTGAGTACCCGAGAAACTGAGTACCTGACACAGCCCATCTGAGTACCTGTCACAGTCCATCTGAGTACCCGAGTACCTGCATACCTGTCACAGTTCATATGAGTACCCGAGTACTTGAGTACCTGTCAAAGCCCATCTAAGTACCTGAGTACCTGTCACAGTCTATCCAAGTACCCGAGTACCTGTCACAGCCCATCTGAGTACCTGAGTACCCATCACAGCCCATTTGAGTACCCCAGTACCTGTCACAGTTCATCTGAGTACCCAAGTACCTGACCTGTCACAGTTCATCTGAGTACCCAAGTACCCGAGTACCTGTCACAGTCCATCTGAGGACCTGTCACAGTTCATCTGAGTACCCAAGTACCTGAGTACCTGTCAGAGCCCATCTGAGTACCTGAGTAACCAAGTACCTGAGTACCTGTCACAGTTCATCTGAGTACCCGAGTACCTGTCACAGTCCATCTGAGTGCCTGCCACAGTTCATCTGAGTACCCAAGCACCTGACACAGTCCATCTGAGTACTTGAGTACTTGTCACAGTTCATAAGAGTAGCTGAGTACCTGTCACAGCCTATCTGAGTACCTCTCACAACCCATCTGAGTACCTGTAACTGCCCATCAGAGTACCCAAGTAACTGTCACCAGCCTATCAGAGTACCCGAGTACCTGTCACCAGCCCATCAGAGTAATCGAGTATTTCTCACCAGCCCATCAAAGTAACCGAGTACCTGTCACCAGCCCATCAGAGTAACCATGTACCTGTCTCCAGACCATCAGAGTACCCAAGTACCTATCTGCAGCCCATGCCTCATAGAATATGCGTTTTTTGTTTTCCAAGATGGGGTAATTTTGTGGGTAATTCCACTGCTCAAGGACCTTCAAAAGTGTGATAGATAGTGAAATGGATATTTTGATGATAGGCAACTCCTATCCTCATATTGATTAGTGGTTCCAAATTAATAACTACTGCAGTAGGGAACAGACACAAAAGATACGCTCAGCATCTTTCCAAATAACCGTTCTCCTTTATTATGACGCATGTGAAGGTTTTTATACACATGATTACGTAGGTATCACATTAATATTACAATTGTACGTTTATGGTAACAAGGGGCGTTACATAGGCAGGCTTATTCTAATCAGAACTCGAAAGAATGCAAAACATGTACTGAAAACATTATTAGTGCCGTGTGCACAGTGAGGGCATTGTACAATACATATAAAATAGAATACAATTATATACAGAACCTACAAATTTCCATTACAGTCTCCTCTCTTGATCAATATTTTGATCACTAACCATACCTGCTCTCACCTTTAACCTGGAACCTCCACACGCTTAGGTGGAGGTAGTCCTGGCCAAAGAAGCAAAAACTCCATTGTGGAGAAAATAATAGCCGAGCAGCTTTTTTCATTACAAAATGACTTTTCACTGTGAAAAACAAATGATTGATAAGACATATTTACAGAGTACTGGCTGTACACTCCTGTGGCCAGAATGGCCTTCTAGCGTAATTGCTGGTATGCTGACTTATCAGCATATGTAAACACAGACGATTCTACATAAAATGGAGGTACAAAAGACAAATATGACTTCAACATGGCTAAACTACTTTTCAAATATATGTATCCCTTACAATTAAAGTAATTGAATCAAAAAGTACCCTAGACTGTTATCGCAAGAGGGAAACAAATCAAACACAGAGATTTCTTTCATTTAGTCATTTTTGCAGTGTCTGGTGTGGATCCAGGTGACTTTTCTTTCAAGTTTTGCAAAACTGTACATGAAATAGATGCTGTATTGAGTCTCCAAACATTTCCTTATATATATATATATATGTCTCTTAACAATCCACAAGTCAACTGGCTTTAGTTTTAGATCCTTCCAAACTTTTAGGATCTGGAATTGGGGAGAAAACACATAAATGAGTTTGTCAAAAACCTTAAAAAATCAGCAACATTCTCTGTGAGATCCGAAAGGAGGACTTCAGCAGCTGAGACAAAATATAAGCAAGTGAGCAACACACTCCCAACCCAAATCTCATAGGGAGAGAGTCCAACATCCCCCTACGTGCTTGATAAAATATAATAAAACATTCAGGCAAAAGTTTTCTAGTTTCTTACTCTACATTGTCCGCTACATTGTAGACAGTAGGGGGTGTAAAAATAAAACCTCAAAACTTCTAGTAAGGACTCTCCTATAAAAATGATTTCCTCTGTTACTCTCTGTAGATTCTGCACTCTGTACTTACAAACTACTTCTGATAACACTGTGGCCTTTGCAGTAGCATTTGCCACTGGACATCCAGAAAACATGTCCATACAAACAAAATACATACTCGTAAGATCCTGACTTGGGCATCTGGATATATCTTTTTGCTATCTCTGGAAGGGATGTTCAGCTTTTGGTAACACCTTTGGTAACAGGTAAAACAAGAAGTGGTATGTTATAAAAACAACTGTGGAGAACCCTGGCTCTATCCCACGCTCATTTACTAAGGCAGCCATAACTGCTTGTGACTGATGACACGGTCCATGTGTCAAGCTGGAGGAAAAAGAGTGATTGGCAAACATAAATGATCACCTTTTCCAAAGTCCTGTTTCGTAAGAAGTTGCCCTCTGTGGACCACTTGTGCTTCTCGTTCTGGGGTCCTTAAAGTTGAATTATTAATCCCAGCTATACTGGGCCAGAACTCGGGTGGAATCTGTGAGTTGCACAGACCCAGCAAGTGTCCGGGGCTGTAAATGTAGCATCCTTAGAGTCGCCTGGTCTGCTTCCATGTGTGAGTTTTACTGTTAGTATGGCTACCTCAGCAAGAACCTGGAAGGCTGAAAACAGCCGATCAAATTAACTTGGCATGCTTGATTGCTTTACCTGCCGAAGTAAAAACAAACTTCTGGCCCTTCAAATGGAACCAAAAGCTCTCTATCTTGACTATCTATATAAATATATAATCTTTTTATAGCTCACGGGCTTTTCTAAAACATGGAGCTCTGCTTCTTGAGCTGGGGAAAAAGGATCCAATGACTCTGAATACAGGGAATACTTCTGGGTGATAAACTTCATCCTCGGTATAAAACCGGGAAATACACTACAAAAAAGTAAATACTCGGGACTTCATGGAGTGTGTCCTGCACTGGGCTCACAGCAGCTGATTCCCACGTCATCAATTTAACACATGTTTTTTTTTTGTCTCCAGCCTCCTCCAATAGAGGCAATAAGGTGGCTGGATTCAAATGTACACATTTTTCATTGTTAGATTTGTACATAAACACACAAAACAAATTCATATTTTGAACCTTTCATTAGACAAACACTTAGCTATATATTTGCTGTGCAGAATGTCGGACCATTAAAAATTAAATATTCAACCAAAATAATATCTGTAACTTTGTCTAATAGCACCTTTGCATAAAGCTACAGCTCTGATATATCAGAGTGAACCCTTCATTACTGGGTCCAGCTTGCATAAACAATGGCTTGTTTTCTATCATGCTGTTTGTGTAAGAACTCCAGTTTCATGTTTCAAAAAGACAACTTTTTCCTGGCAATATTATAATAAATGATAAGAATACCCTGCAGTCATGCAGAGATGTCCATAAATCCAAAATATTCTTCTACTTATACCCACTGCACTTACAAGGAAAAGGGGCACATCATTTCACAATCCACAAATTCTGCTTTGGATTTCAAAAATAAAAATACATAAAAACAAAAGGACCAACAATATGTATGATGGACCAGAAAGCACTTGGCCATCAAAAACTATAAACCAACTGGCTGCAGGCAGCAGCTATCCTAACAGGGTGTGTGGACTTGATGTGATGGGTCTGTTATATTTAAATTTTATTATTACTCTCACATCATGGACCGCACATTAAGTTATTATCAGACTTTAAGATTTAATTTCTGTAGAAAAACTTCCTTATGTATCCCATCCATCTTGGCTTTGTTAAACATTATTGCAGCTGTATTCAAATTAACAACCTCATCTTAATTTTTTCTCTTTCCACTCAATAAATATAAAATTACAAAATTGTAATCTTAATCTAAACAAATTCCTTTTTTTACCAATTTCCCCATTAACCTGGATTTCAAAATGTGCCGGGTTAACGAATCTAATGATAAATAATTGTGATCACATTGTTTATCATTAGATTCGTTAACCCGGCACATTTTGTTATAAATGTTTTGTCTAAAAAACTGAAATTGGCATGGTGTCCTCCAGCTTATCACTAAACTCTCATCTCAGCTACATTCTTTTGAGGAGAGCACAAAGGAGGGGGTCACATCTGCGTACATGACACAAGCGGGCGAACTAAAGGTTCCAGCATTCACAAACATACTCAAATATATCTCTAAAATTGCTTACATTATTCCCATTTGTACACAACACATGCATATCATTCTCTCACTTTCTTTTAACGCTTTTTATTACTTTCTTGCTTAAATTTCTGCTTTCTTTATTTTGTTCTGATATCCTTTGCATCCAATGTATTGTAATTCCATACTTCACATACTGTACCTTCTATGATCAGACGGGCAGCTATAGTGCTCATCCCATCTTCCCTCTCTGACAACATATAAAGCATTCTGTTTTAACTCTCATTACTGTTTCTTGACTTTACTAGTTGTAGTGCCTGACCCCAAATTCAGCCCACAACTTAACATCAAAAGTCTCTTTCTCTCTAGTGTTAATGTCACTCTTGATCCATCCTGCTCACATAAATAGCTGTTTCTCTAGCTGTATAATCTGCATGATTCTTTGTCCCTGCGGACTTTGGTGGTAACCCAGTTACCCTTTGTGGATCCCTGTCCACTTTAACCATTAATCTAGGGGCTCAGTATAGGCGGAACCACATATTCGGTTCATATATAGCGCTCCTCTTGTGCTGGGCATTTTTGAGGGTCTCTTACCCTTCATTCCCTTACTTAATTTAATCCCCATAATGACTGGCCAGTCTCCTCTACGTGTGCCTATACCCTCTTGCCTCTAAACTACTTTATCTAGCAGATGTACTACATATACCTGTGAACAGCACTATTCTTCCCTTTCTCTATAACACTCTGATGGACAGTAGACAGTGACAACATAACATATAACCACCAATCAATACAGTTCGATTAAGGGGAGTAAAATAGGTACCCTTTGTCCCGAAAATGCCTTACCGATCAAGGAAGTCTGATAACTCAAATGTAAGCAAAAGGCTTACCTCAGCCGGCTGATTATCAGAAATTCCCGGATCGTCTCAAGCTCCTCGTTTCGGATACTCAGGGTCACCTGATAACCCCTCCTGGCTGGCTCGCCACCTGAAATGGATATTTTGATGATAGGCAACTCCTATCCTCATATTGATTAGTGGTTCCAAATTAATAACTACTGCAGTAGGGAACAGACACAAAAGATACGCTCAGCATCTTTCCAAATAACCGTTCTCCTTTATTATGACGCATGTGAAGGTTTTTATACACATGATTACGTAGGTATCACATTAATATTACAATTGTACGTTTATGGTAACAAGGGGCGTTACATAGGCAGGCTTATTCTAATCAGAACTCGAAAGAATGCAAAACATGTACTGAAAACATTATTAGTGCCGTGTGCACAGTGAGGGCATTGTGCAATACATATAAAATGAAATGAGATGTGTAATTTATGCTTCTAGAACACCTGAAGGTTCTACTTCAATGTTGAGCCTCTGTATGTGGCCAGGCTATGTAACATTCTCACACATGTGGTATCACCATACTCAGGAGGAGTAGCAGAATTTGTTTTTGGAGGTAATTTTTGCTATATACATGCTATGTGTTAGAAATATCTTATAAACTGACCACTTTGTGTAAAAAAAAAATATGTTTTCCTTTTCTTTCCACGTTTTCCGAAGACTTGTGGAGAAAAATGAACCATTCAAGAATCATTATGCCTCGTAGAATAGACGTTGGGGTGTTTGCTTTCCAAAATGGGGCCATTTTGTGGGTAATTCCACTGTCCTGGTGCTGCAGGGCCTTCACAAATGTGTGGTCATTAGGAAATTAGAGGTGTCATTTGTGCTCCTAGAACCCCTGACGGTGCTCCCTGCATGTTGGACCTCTCTGTGGGGCCAGGCTGTGTAAAAGTCACACACATGTAGTATCGCCATGCTTGGGAGGAGTAGCAGAATGTATTTTGGGGTGGAATTAGAAGTATGCATATGCTGTGTATAAGAAAAAAACTTGTTATTATGGCAATTTTGTGAAAAAATCGATCGATCGATTTTCAATGAACTTTCACAGAGACTAAATAATATCCACTAATTTGGGTTATTTTTACCAAAGAGATGTAGCAGTATACATTTTGGCCCAAATTTATGAACAAAAAGGACTTATCTACAAAATGTTATCATAGAAACTAAAAAAAAGTGTTTTTTTTTTTCAAAATACTAGATATTTTTTTCATTTATGTCGCAAAAAATAAAAAACCCAGTGGTGATTAAATACCACCAAAAGAAAGCTCTATTTGTATAAAAAAATATATAAAAATGTTTTTTGGGTACAGTGTAGCATGACTGAATAATTTGTATTCAACGTGTGACAGCACTGAAAGCTAGAAATTGGTCTGGGCAGGAAGGATTTATAAATGCCCTGTATTGAAGTGGTTAACTAGCCTTGCAGGATAAATGTCATTTTTGGATGTGTGCTCTGTAATCTGTTTTGTATTATTAAATTTCCTTAGGCAGAAAAGTTTTATCCCTATTGTGGGGTCACCAGTATGGTATTTGTACATTGAAATCATATCCCCTCTCGTTCAAAAAAATGTATTTTAAAAAACATTGAATATCAACAAATACAGAATATTAGACAATTATAAGTGTACAGATGATGCAAGAAAAAATTATAATAGACTTCAGTTTTCACAGTGTCAATAAAAGAAAATGATAGATACTTTGTATAATGTTAAGATATTAGATAATCTTGAGTGTAAAAAAAAAAAAATTGATTATAACTGAAGAGTTAAAGAAAAAGAAACTCTCTAAACCGGAGTAGGCATGAATATATCTATTTAGAGATTCAAATTTCACAAGATCTTAACCATAACTTCAAATATATGTTTATAACTAATACTGTATTTTAAGAAAATATTGAGTTTGAAAAAGATAATAGTCCTTGAATGCACAAGGAAAAAGAAAATAATAAAAAGAAATGAAAGAAAACAAAGGCAAATGAGAGGGGAGGATGACAGAACTTCGAAGGCAGATTTTGCATAAACATTCTGCTGTTATAATCCTTGAAAGAGCATCGATCACCATGACGAGAGTATTCGATTGTCAAAGTTGTCTGACATATAGTATTTAATCCATGGTTTCCATGTGCTGTCAAACTTCGTCAAGTGATTTTTATCTAAAGCATTCATTTTAGCATGTATAAAAAAATGTATTCATTCTAAGTTTGGTATCTGCAATATTCACTATAGATGATTTCCAAGCCTTAGCTATAGTCTGTTTTGCGGCTATCAGAAGCATGAGGAATAGCTTAAATTGTTTCTGATTGAGAGAGACTGGTTTTAAATTGAGAAGAGCTACCAATGGGTCTAGTAAAACTGAATACTCAAATAATTTTGAGGCTATCGAAAATATATTTTTCCAAAATATGTGTACGATTGGGCACTGCCACAAGATGTGCATGTATGTACCTTGATCAGGACAGTCACGAAAGCAGAGGCCAGAATTGTCTATTGTAAATTTGGCTATTCGGGAAGGAACCAAATACCATCTCGTAAGAACTTTATATGATGTATGAACTGCCAATATATTTGTAGAAGAAGATTTGATATTAGACCATGTATGAGGCCAAATCTTGGAATCAATCGTAGAAAATCAAGGTCTTTTTCCCACTTAGCAACATATGTAGGTAAAATAGTATTTGATTTAGTGATCAATTGGGAATAGATTAATGAAATGCAACCTTTAGCATGTGGCTCTTTGAGACAAAATCTTTCAAATTGGGAAATGGTGTTTCACTGGAATTGAGGAGAGGAATATAAAAAATTTTGATTTGAAGATATCTAAATATTTAAGAAAGGAGGGAGCCCAAAGGCCTCACACAGTTCTGTTAAAGGATGTATTGAGGATGTTGAAGTTATATTATATAGACAAGTAATACCAGCCTTAGACCAAGCTTTAAAAGTTCTGGGAAATGTCCAAGCTGGATAAAAGGCCGGATTTTTGTGAAAAGAAAGAAGCGGGTTATGTGAGGATTGTAAACCATGTGAAATTGTATGTCTATCCCAAATAGAGAGTGCCTAGAATTTTGGATTCCTTAAAGCTTTTCGATCTGCAGGTCTTAACCATAATATATTGTTCATAGGTAGAGGATCGCAGTCTAAAGCTTCAATGAATACCCACATAGGAATCTCTGTAGTCGAATGATATTTTGTTAATTGTGCTATTTGAGCTGCTTTATAGTATGTTTGGAAATCCCAGGCCACCCATAGATTTACGGAGAACTAGGGTTTTCTTATGTAGCCGGGGTCTTATTTTCCCCAAGTGAATTGTAATACTTTATGTTGAATCAATCTAAGAAAATAATTGGGAATATGGATTGGAAGTGTTCTAAATAAATATAAAAACTTGGGAAGCATAGTTATTTTGATAATGTTAATTTTTCTGAACCACAAAATTGGTTAGGTAACAAGTTTCAATAAAGCTGGGTAATTAGTGAAAATAAATCTGAGGGATTAGAGGTAAATTGGATACCTAAATATGGAAGGCTACGATCTACCCATTTAAAGGGTAATGAATTTTGTATAGAGTGTTTTTCCTTTTCGTCGAGTGAGATATTTAGTGCTAAGGATTTTTGGGAATTAACTTTAAGACCTGAGATGAGTGAAATTTGTGTTGAGGACAGAAATAGAAGAATGTCATCTGCGAATAAGCATATTTTGTGATGACATCCACCTAATTCAATACCCGTGATTGAAGGTTCCATCCTAATTCTTTGTGCTAAAGGTTCAATGAGTAGTACAAATAATAGTGGAGAGAGTGGACATCCTTGACGCGTCCCTCTCTCTATATTAAACTCATCCAATTTGTACCCTGCATATTTAATGTAAGCTTTGGGCTCATGATATAATGCAGAAATCCACTGCAAAAAATTATAACCAAAGCCCCATTTTTTAAGGATGAAGTTCATATAAGACCATGATGCCGTGTGAAATGCTTTGTCTGGGAAACAGTGATTGGCCAGCTCACCTTTAAATCACCTGTATCAGCATTCAGTCAGTGCTCGTGTTAGAGTTCACTTGTGTTTGATCCAGCTGATATTTGCTCTGTGTCTTTAGTGTATGACCCGGCTTGTTTGACCCTCCTTGCTTGCTTCTGATTCGGTACCGTTTGGATTATGATCTACCTGTGTATGACCCAGCTTACCTAGACTACGCTTTGCCTGATTCTACTAGTACCCTCATCTGCAGCAGTGAACCACAAGGTCCAGCAATCATCTATCCTCATCTACAGCAGTGAACTACAAGGTCCAGCAATCATCTATCCTCATCTACAGCAGTGAACTACAAGGTCCAGCAATCATCTACCTTCATCTGCAGCGGTGTACTACAAGTCCCAGCTGACCTGCTCTGCTTAGACTTGCTCATGGTATGTGCTTTGAACTCTTGTATAATCAGCACACCTGAACTGTTACTTGCTATCTGCTCCTAGCCTGACATGATTACGAGCCATACATAAAGGGAAACCTATCATGAATCCTGAACAGGCTCAGTTGTTTACACAAGAACTGTGCCGTTTATCACATCAAGTTCAGGAAATGGCCACAGAGCTCACCAAGGTTCAATCTCCTTCTACTCCCACCACTACAAAAACTCCATCTGAACCAAAAATTCCTTTGCCCGACCGGTTTTCTGGTGAACGTAAAGGGTTTTTCAACTTTAAAAACAGCTGCAAATTATATTTCAAGTTGAGGCCATCCTCGTCTGGCCCTGAAACTCAGAGGGTTCAAATCATTATCTCTCTACTACAGGGTGACCCCCAGGCTTGGGCCTTTAACCTGGAACCAAACCATCCAGCCCTGCTAACAGTAGATGCCTTCTTTGAAGCCCTTGGGTTGCTATATGATGATCCAGATCCTGCTGCTACTGCAGAATCGACCCTGCGTAACTTAAAACAAGGAACTACCACAGCTGAAATGTATTGCTCAGAGTTTCGCAGGTGGGCCCCGGAATCTGGCTGGAATGATGCAGCTCTCCGCAGCCAGTTTAGAATTGGCCTTTCAGATGCTATTAAAGACGCTCTGATCAACTTCTCCTACCCAGCCTCACTGGAGGAGGCTATGTGTCTAGCCATTAGAATTGACCGCCGCCAGGGAGAGAGGAGGCATGAACAAACAATGGCTGTGGCAAACTATATACCTTCCTTACCACCTGACTATTCCATCTCCAGTGCTAAATCTGAGAAAGAACCTATGCAGTTAGGCTCCACTCGGTTATCTGCCCAGGAACACAAACGCCGGCATAATATGGGACTCTGCTTATACTGTGGCCTCAAGGGTCATATGCTCCGTTCGTGCCCTACGCGTCCGGGAAACGCCAGGACCTAGGTGATTGCAGGGAGGTCACCTTAGGTTTACTCTCATCTCCCCAGGGGGACAATCATATACTTTTACCCGCTGTCATTCACTTTGGGACAGGGGCTCATGAACTGCTGGCCTTGGTGGATTCTGGAGCAGCTGAGAATTTTATTGATAAAACTCTGATCACCTCTTTGTCCCTGGAAACTCATGCTCTAGATTGCCAGTCCACCTGATCTCCGTGGATAATCGGCCTCTCTCACAAGACCTAGTGCTCCAATCCACCAACCCTTTCCAGTTACAATTAGGGGCTTTGCATTGGGAGAAGATTCATATCTTGTCATTGACTCTCCATCCACTCCTTTGATCCTAGGCCTTCCTTGACTTCAGAAGCACAATCCTGTAATTGACTGGCCAACAGGAGATATTCTGGCTTGGTCCAATCAGTGTAAAAAGAGCTGCATCCAGCACCTTGTTCGACTTGATACCTGTCAAGTGGGAATGGAACAGATTCCGCTTTGTTATAAGGACTTTCGGGATGTGTTTTCTAAAGGAATTGCTGACACTTTACCTCCTCATCGCAGTTATGATTGTCCCATTGACCTCTTGCCTGACACTACACCTCCTCGAGGGAGAGTCTTTCCACTGTCTGAACCAGAGAATCTTGCTTTGCAAGAATACATCCAGGAAAACCTAGCTAAGGGTTTCATCCGTCCCTCCACTTCTCCCGCAGGAGCAGGATGCTTCTTTGTCCCGAAGAAGGATGGAGGACTGAGACTTTGTGTTGATTACAGAGGTCTAAATAAAATAACTGTTCCCAATCGGTATCCTCTCCCTCTCATCACAGAGTTGTTCTCTCAAATCCAGGGAGCGAAAATCTTCTCCAAACTGGACTTAAGGGGAGCCTATAATCTGGTGCAAATCCGTGCAGGCGATGAATGTAAGACGGCCTTTAACACCAAGGATGGTCATTACGAATGTCTTGTCATGCCTTTCGGCCTCAGGAATGCACCAGCCATCTTTCAGAACTTCATGAATGACATTTTCCGTGACATGTTGGGTCGCTTCATGCTTGTATATTTAGACGATATTTTGATATACTCTCCCAATCTTGAAACACATCAGAAGCATGTCTGCTCGGTATTAGCCCGACTAAAGACTCATTCCCTTTTTGTAAAGCCTGAAAAATGTCTTTTCCATGTTAAACAAGTACCTTTCCTGGGTTACCTAATTTCTGACACATGCCTCACCATGGACCCAGCCAAGGTTCAAGCCATTTTAGACTGGGCACCACATTCAGACCTGAAGGCAGTTCAACGCTTCCTGGGCTTTGCAAATTTCTATCGAAAATTCAGTAAGAACTTTGCCACCATTGCACATCCCATCACCTCTCTCACCAGAAAGACTCCTACTACATTTAAATGGACTACTGAAGGCCAGGCAGCCTTCACTCAGTTAAAGAAAGCCTTTACCTCTGCACCAATTCTACGCCATCATGTTCCTGAGCTACCTTTTATTGTAGAGGTAGATGCATCTGAAGTAGGGGTGGGGGCGCTTTTGTCACAAAAAGATCCTGTAAATGCGGCCATCCACCCCTGTGCCTTCTTGTCCCATAAATATTCCCCAGCAGAGCGCAATTATGATATAGGCAACAGAGAACTTTTAGCCATAAAGCTAGCTTTGGCGTAGTGGAGACATTGGCTGGAGGGAGCTCGCTATCCATTCATAGTTCTGACTGACCACAAAAACCTTGAATATATCCGTTCTGCTAAAAGACTGAACTCGCGTCAAGCCAAGTGGTCATTGTTCTTCTCCAGATTTGACTTCACAATTTCTTATTTATGTACCAGGTCCAAAAAACATTAAGGCTGATGCCTTGTCTCGCAGCTTTTTATCAGAGTCTCCTCCTCCGCTTCCTCCACAACCCATTATCTCTGAGGATAGGATTTTGGCTTTTACCCAGACTGACATCTCTGAGGCCTTGTTACCAGCACAGGCTGAAGCCCCTCCCTCCACTCCCTCTGGTATGCTCTTTGTGCCCCTGGCTCTTCGTTTACAGGTATTGCAACAAGTACATGCATCAAAACCTGCAGCACATCCAGGGTTTAGACAAACTTTTGAGATTGTCTCTCGCAACCTCTGGTGGCCATCGCTTAGGCAGGATGTGTTAGCCTTCATCCAGGCCTGTGAAGTTTGTGCCAGAAGCAAGAGCAGTACCTATAAGCCCCCCGGTCTCCTACGTCCTCTACCAATACCTACCTGTCCCTGGACCCATTTATCTATGGACTTTATGACAGACTTGCCTCTGTCCCAGGGATGGTCCACGATCTGGGTGGTGGTAGACAGGTTCAGTAAGATGGCCTACTTTGTTGCGCTTCCGAAGCTTCCATCTGCTAAAGAACTGGCATCTTTATTCATTAAGCATATTTTCAGGCTCCATGGGGCACCAGTTAACATTGTCTCTGACCGCGGCTCTCAGTTTATAGCCCAGTTTTGGAAGGCCCTTTGCTCTCAGCTGCGGATTATATTATCATATTCTTCAGCATATCATCCTGAGACAAATGGCCAAACAGAAAGGACTAATAAGACTCTAGAGAAGATGGTGCGTTGTCTGATGGCCAAAGATGAGGTGGAGTGGGTCAACATCCTTCCATGGGCAGAGTTTGCCTTTAATAATTGTACCAGCACATCTACAGGGACCTCTCCTTTCTTTTGTGTTTACGGGTTGCATTCTCGTGTGTGCTCCTTTGATCTTCCGCCCTCTGATGTTCCAGATGCCAACACCACGATTGAACATTTCTCCAAAATCTGGTCCAATGTAAATCGTGCTATTTCTCGGTCTGTGCAGGCTTTTAAGAAAACTGCTGACAATAAGCGCTCAAAGGCACCAGGATATAAAGTTGGTGACAACGTTTGGTTATCATCTCGGAATCTGTCCCTGCATGTTCCATCTAAAAAGCTTGGTCCAAAATTCATCGGGCCTTATGAAATTTCGGAGATTGTTAATCTTGTGTCCTACAGATTAAAACTTCCCCCATCCATGCGCATTCCGAATGTCTTTCATGTTTCATTGTTGAAACCTGTTCATTCCAGCCTCCTAGTAAATGAACCAGAGCCTGTTGATGTGTTGGACAGTCAAGAATATGAAGTGGCATTTATTCTTGATTCCAGACGAGTGCGCAATTCCTTACAATATCTCGTTCATTGGAAAGGGTTCGGCCCAGAGGATCGATCTTGGGTACCAGCTCATGATCTTCATGCTGATCGACTTAAGAAGAAGTTCCATCTCCATTATCTAAGTAAGCCTGGGGGTGCAGGAGCAACCCCTCGAGAAAGGGGGGCACTGTCAGTAGTAGAATCCCTTTAGAACCCAGCACAACTCACCTGACACAGCCTGTGATTGGCCAGCTCACCTTTAAATCCCCTGTATCTGCATTCAGTCAGTGCTCGTGTTAGAGTTCACTTGTGTTTGATCCAGCTGATATTTGCTCTGTGTCTTTCGTGTATGACCCGGCTTGTTTGACCCTCCTTGCTTGCTTCTGATTCGGTACCGTTTGGATTCTGATCTACCTGTGTATGACCCAGCTTGCCTAGACTACCCTTTCCCTGATTCTACTAGTACCCTCTACTAATACTAGTACCCTCATCTGCAGCAGTGAACCACAAGGTCCAGCAATCATCTATCCTCATCTACAGCAGTGAACTACAAGGTCCAGAAATCATCTATCCTCATCTACAGCAGTGAACTACAAGGTCCAGCAATCATCTACCTTCGTCTGCAGCGGTGTACTACAAGTCCCAGCTGACCTGCTCTGCTTAGACCTGCTCATGGTATGTGCTTTGAACTTTTGTATAATCAGCACACCTGAACTGTTACTTGTTATCTGCTCCTAGCCTGACAGTTGTTTGAATATACCTCTCTGGATATTTTAAGACAAATAGGTTTGGTTGATTATAGCAATATTTTAGTGCCCGGACTAAACGTGTGTTTGGCTTATTTGTGTTCATATACAAGTTATGCTTTGATCTTTAGATGCTTTTGTCTGCAGATTCAGTAAGGAATAAATCAAATTCCAATTTGGCTTTATCTAGTTTTAATTTGGATGAAGGAGAAGGGTTATGTTGAAATGCCATATAACATGTATTGAAATTAGTTTCTAAAGTGTGGCAAAGGACTTTTCATTCTCTATTGAATATATTAGCTTGTTGGAAACATATGCCACGGAGAACATGTTTGTGTGCCTCCCATAAAGGTGTTTGGGAGATGTCAGGTTTAGAATTATGTTTTAAGTCATCTTTAAGTGCATGTTCAATATTATTTTTATGTACTGGATTTTTAACCACTTGCCGACCAGCGCACGACGATGTACGTCCTATTTTTGAAGAGCGATATCTCGGTAACGGCAGCAGCTGCTGCCACAACCGAGATATCCATCTCTTCAGGCGCCAGTTGGCTGTACGATAACGGTGGTCTCCGCAGCGGATTCGCCGCGAGATCACCGATCACCACCCCCCCTCCCGCGCCCTCCCGCACCTTCCGGCGCTTACCGGAGCCGTTGGTAATGGCGGAGGCGATCGGGTCCTTTCGTTAGCTGGGTATGGAGACGAGTGAGGCTAAGATGGCCCCCACTCGTCTCTATACCATAGGAGGGCGGAAGTGACGTTTTGACCTCTTAAAGGTATATTTTTTTTAAATGTTTTTTTTTTTTTGCATTTTAGCCCAAATATGAAATCTGAGGACTTTTTGACCCCAGATTTCTCATTTAAGAGGACCTGTCATGCTTTTTTCTATTACAAGGGATGTTTACATTCCTTGTAATAGGAATAAAAGTGATCCATTTTTTTTAAAACAGTGTAAAAATAAATAAAATCAATTAAAATAAATAAGAAAAAAAAAGTTTTTTAAAAAACCCCCGTCACGACGAGCTTGCGCACAGAAGCGAGCGCAAACGTGAGTAGCGCCCGCATATGAAAACGGTGGTCAAACCACACATGTGAGGTATCACCGCAATCGGTAGAGTGAGAGCAATAATTCTAGCCCTAGACCTCCTCTGTAACGCAAAAAATGCAACCTGTAGAATTTTTTAAATGTCGCTTATGGAGATTTTTGAGGCTAAAAGTTTGACGCCATTCCACAATTTTGAAGCGTGACATGTTGGGTATGAATTTACTCGGCGTACCATTATCATTCACAATATAAAAAAAATTGGGCTAATTTTACTGTTGTCTTATTTTTTTTATTCAAAAAAGTGAATTTTTTCCAAAAAAAGTGTGCTTGTAAGACCGCTGCGCAAATACGGTGTGAAAAAAAGTATTTCAATGACCGCCATTTTATTCTCTAGGGTGTTAGAAAAAAAACAATATAAAATGTTTGGGGGTTCTAAGTAATTTTCTAGCAAAAAAAACTGTTTTAAACATGTAAACACCAAGTCTGTAAAAGAGGCCTGGTCCTTAAGTGGTTAATAGAAAGTCTCCTAAAATCCACGTTGGATCGGGCTCTTTTGGGATTATGGAGACACCATACCTATGGATAAAAATATATGGTCTATCCTGGAGAATGAACGATGAGGGTTTGAGTAATGAGTATATTGTCTCTTGGTAGAATTCAATTCACGCCAGATGTCTACTAAATGATATTTTGCAATTAGTTTTGAAAAAGATTGTTTGTCTGATCTATGAGATTGTGGAAGTGGTGATTTGTCCAAAAATTGAAAAATAGTCTGATTAGAATCTCTGCATAAAATTACAGTACCAGTAATCGGGCGGCACAGTGGTTGTCCAAAAATTGAAAAATAGTCTGATTAGAATCTCTGCATAAAATTACAGTACCAGTAATCGGGCGGCACAGTGGTGTAGTGGGTAGCACTCTCACCTAGCAGTAAAAAGGGTCGCTGGTTTGAATCACTACCTGACTGGAGTTTGCATGTTCTCCCTGTGCCTGCGTGGGTTTCCTCCCACACTCCAAAGACATGCTGGTAGGTTAATTGGCCTCTGATTGGCCCTGAATGTGAGTTGGGGACCTTGGATTGCGGGCTCTTTAAGGGTAGGGACCAATGTGAGTGTGTGATGTATGTGTGGAGCACTGTGTATATTGATGGTGCTATATGGGTGCCTTAAATATATAATAGAGGAGTATCTTAATGAGACACAATGTACAGGGATAAGGACAATTGTGGACACACACTCAATCTGGATTGACTAGTGTCTTTATTCAACCTTACTAACTATGTAATTTTATGGTAGTCTATTTTTTGTAATAAATGGGAGAGAAAAGAATTAGGTTCCTTTTTGGGGGCATAATATGACACAATGTTGATAGCGGTATCTAGTAAATGCCCTTTAAGAATCAGGTATCAGTCTTCTGTATGTTTAATTTGTTTTATTAGTGAAAATGGGGTATTACGATGGAATGCTATATGCACACCTCGTTATTTCACGGAAACTGAGGCCATAAATACTTGTGAATAAGTTTTACTAAAGAATTTGGGAGTGGATTGTGTAGTAAAATGGGCCTCTTGAAGACATACTATATGTGCTTTTTTGGATGTAAAGGTACGAAAGGCTTTAGTGCGTTTGTGCGGAATGTTAAATCCCTGAACATTCAGGGATAGATGGATAGAGCGATCCCCCCGTTGAGCAGAGCGCGCTCCATACATGGACACGTCTGTGTTAAGGAGCCCTAAGAAAGAAAGTAGAATTTGTAAATATTATGAACATAAAGCGAAACATATCAATATATTCCTAACATATCCGTTGAGGGGAGAAAAAATCTCCCTCCAAGGGTACATGGGCTACTATCAGCTGCCCGCTGAACACTGAGCAGCTGAGGGTAGCAAGAGGGGGCGCAAGGAACATACATGTAGAACATGGAGAGCCAACCTTATAAATTGTAGTCTTATAATCAATAGGCAAAATTAAAAATAACCAGAATACCCAAGTTTAAAATTACATATTTATATTTGCAAAATGTAAACAATGGCTGGGGGTCAAAAATTTCGAAAAAGGCCAGCCTTGAGAAAAAAAAAAAGATCTATATATCTTCTTAAACAAAAGCTAATAATAATTATAATAAAACTAAATTAATTCTAATATTTAATTTGTTTGAAAATAATATTATTAATGATGTCATTAATAATAAGTATTCTAAATTTCAAAGAATAATGATTAAGAACTATTAACCACTTCAATACCGGGCCATTGTCAAATGATGTCCACAGATGGGATCTCCCATCCTGGGTGGTCGTCATATCCTCGGTATTTCGCCGCTCCTGCGGACACCCCGGGGGCCTGCAGCGCGGCGATCATGGATGAGGTGTGCCCCTTGGACACAACCCATCCCCGATCCATGTGATTGGCATCCCCAATCCACCCTCGATACACGTGACCGGCATGTCCAATCACAGCCGGTCACATGTACCGGGTACATTCACGGCGCTCGTGCACGCCCAAAGGGCGAGTGCAGAACAGTGATCGGGGATGCGGCTTGTCACCCTGACACAGCTCAACCCCAATCGCAGTAAAGAGGCAATGAAATTGGCCCTTTACCACGTGACCGGCTATGTCCAATCACAGTCGGTCACAGAATGTAAACAAACCGCGATAACGAAATGTTACTGGGTTCGCCTCCTCACACACCGATCGTGTGTGTGAAGAAGATTGCGGTAACATCTTGTTACTGCTTAGTGTACACACCAAACACACTGATTACCCACCCCCTAATAAAGAGGACCTGTCACCAGCCATCAAAGTACCTGTCGTCACCCGTCCCAGCCCATCTGAGTACCCAAGTACCTGTCCCAGCTCATCTGAGTACCCGAGTACCTGTCCCAGCTCATCTGAGTACCCGAGTACCTGTCCCAGCCCATCTGAGTACCCGAGTACCTGAGTACCTGTCACAGTCCATCTGAGTATTCGAGTACCTGTCACAGTCCATCTGTGTATCCGAGTACCTGAGTACCTGTCAGCTCATCTGAGAACCCGAGTACCTGAGTACCTGTCACAGTTCATCTGAGTATCCGAGTACCTGTCACAGTCCATCTCAGTATCCGAGTACCTGAGTACCTGTCAGCCCATCTGACTACCCGAGTACCCGAGTACCTGTCACAGCCCATCTGAGTACCCGAGTACCTGTCATGGTCCATCTGAGTACCTGTCCCAGCCCATCTGAGTACCCGAGTACCTGTCCCAGCCCATCTGAGTACCCGAGTACCTGTCCCAGCCCATCTGAGTACCCGAGTACCTGTCCCAGCTCATCTGAGAACCCGAGTACCCGTCCCAGCCCATCTGAGCCCTTAAGTATCTGTCACAGCCCATCTGATTACCCGAATACCTGAATACCTATCACAGTCCATCTGAGTACTCAAGTACCTGGGTACCTGTCACAGTCCATCTGAGTACCTGTCACAGTCCATCTGAGTACCTGTCACAGTCCATCTGAGTACCTGTCACAGTCCAACTGAGTACCTGTCACAATTCATATGAGTACCCGAGTACCTGTCACAGTTCATCTGAGTACCTGAAAACCTTTCACAGTCCATCGGAGTACCCGAGTACCTGTCTCCAGCCCATCAGAGTACCCGAGCACCTATTTTCAGCCCATGCCTCATAGAATACACGTTGGGGTGTTTGTTTTCCAAAATGGGGTCATTTTGGGGGTAATTCTATTGTCCTGGTGCTCCAGGGCCTTCAAATTATGATAGGTAGGAATTAAATGAGATGTGTAATTTATGCTCCTAGAATGCCTGAAGGTACTACTTCAATGTTGAGCCTATGTATGTGGCCAGGCTATGTCAAATTCTCACACATGTGGTATCACCATACTCAGGAGGAGTAGCACAATGTGTTTTGGGTGATAATTTTTGCTATATACATGCTATGTGTTAGAAATATCTTATAAATGGACAACTTTGTGTAAAAAAAAAAAATTCATTTTCTTTCCACATTTTCCAAAGACTTGTGTAAAAAAATTAACCGTTCAAAAGACTCATAATGCTTGATAGAATATACTTTTGGGGTGTTTGTTTTTAAAAATGGGGTAATTTTGTGGGTAATTGTCCTAGTGCTCCAGGGCCTTCACAAATGTAATAGGTTGTTAGGAAATTAGAGGTGTCATTTATGCTCCTAGAACGCCTGAGGGTGCTCCCTGCATGTTGGGCCTTTGTATGTGGCCAGGCTGTGTAAAAGTCACACACATATGGTATCACCATACTCAGGATGAGTAGCAGAATGTATTTAGGGGTGCCATTTTTGCTATGTACATGCTTTGAGTTAGAAATATCTTATAAACTGACCACTTTGTGTAAAAAAAAAATATGTTTTAATTTTCTTTCCATATTTTCCCAAGACTTGTGGAAAAAAATGAACTGTTCAAAAGACTTATTATGCCTCATAGAATAGATGTTGGGGTGTTTGCTTTCCAAAATGGGGTCATTTTGTGGGTAATTCCATTGTCCTGGTACTCCAGGGCCTTCACAAATGTAATAGGTTGTTAGGAAAATAGAGGAGTCATTTATGCTCCTAGAACCTCTGAAGGTGCTCCCTGCATGTTGGACCTCTCTGTGTGGCCAGGCTGTGTAAAAGTCCCACACATGTGGTATCACCATACTCAGAAAGAGTTTCAGAATGTATTTTGGGGTGTAATCGGAAGTATGCATATGCTGTGTGTGAGAAATAACTTGTTATTATGACAATTGTGTAAAAAACAAAAACAAAAAAAACAACATTCTTCTTTTTCCCAAGAATTGTGGGAAAAAAATTACAACTTTAAAAAACTCACCATGTCTCTTACTAAATACCTTGGACTGTCTACTTTTCAAAAAGGGGTAATTTGGGGGGTATTTGTATTTTCTTGACATTTCAGAGCCTCAAGAAATGAGATAGACCGTCAGTGCATCAGGTGTGATCAGATGTGATACATTTTCAATAATTTGCACCATAGCTTGTAGACTCTATAACTTTCAAAGAAACAAAATAATATCCATTAATTTAGGTTATTCTTATCAAAGAGATCAAAGAGATGTAGCAGTATACATTTTGGCCAGAATTTATGAACAAAAATGACTTATTTGCAAAATTGTATCATAGAAACTAAAAAAAAGTGTTTTTTTTTTCAAAATTTTCGCTCTTTTTTCACTTATGTCGCAAAAAAAAAACCCAGTGGTGATTAAATACCACCAAAAGAAAGCTCTATTTGTATGAAAAAATTATAAAAAATGTGTTTGGGTACAGTGTTGCATGACTGAGTACCATATTTGCCAGCGTATAAGGTGGCTGGGCATATAAGACGACCCCCTAATCTTTCATTTAAAATGTTGGATTTGTGGATTGGCAGATGTGGTTACTCCAACCCGAGCAGGCTTTATATTAATTAATAGAATGCATCGCTTGCCGGGATTGGCTCAGCGGTGTATACTGTATGTATACAGTATTAACGCACATTTATTGCGAGCATCCAGTATTACCGCGAGCTTTCAGAGGGCTGTCATCTAGCGGGCGGCTTGCATAGAAAATGACCCCTGCTTCATACCCAGTGTATAAGACGACCCCCGAGTTTTGGCCGTTTTCTTTTAGTGTAAAAGGTCGTCTTATACGCTGGAAAATACAGTAATTGGCATTCAAAGTTTAGGAGCGCTGAAAGCTAAAAATTGGTCTGGGATGGAAGGGTGTATAAATGCCCTGTATTGAAGTGGTTAATAAGAGAAAAGTAAGGCAGAACCACAATATTATGAACGATTATGCAGCCATATATATGGAACTATAAAAGACTTGCTTGAAGACTGTAACTGAACTATTTTGTTCAAACAGTCTCACAAAAAGAAAAGAGAGATTTGTCTTGGTATAAGATTCTCTTCAATCCATAGAATCAGCCGGATCTGGAACGGGGGATTTAATGCGACTTCTTTTATGCGGGCTGTGGTTTTCAATATTCCTGGAAGCAGAAGAGGAATTACCAGCGGATGAGGCTGATTTTTGAAATGTGTCGGCAGTGTCTCTGTTTGTATTAATCAATCCAATATTCTGTAAGGTAGATTGCAGGTCTATAGTGGTGCGGCACGTGTATCTGTGACTTTGATAAGTGAATCGCACTGAGAAAGGAAAGTCCCATTGGTATATTATGGCATTGCGTTGTAATATTTGAAGAAGTGGTTTCAACGCTATTCTTAAATTATTGTTATTTGAGATAGATCTGCGAATAATTGATAGTTGTGACCTTGGGAATTTAAGAAATCTTTATTTCTTGCTGTATTCAGCAATTGCTCCTTAGTACAGTATAAATTAAATTTGATATAATATCGCAAGGTGGACCATCTGAATTTTTAGGCTGTAGGGCTTTACGAACCCTGTCCAACTCAAGGCAATCTACCCGTATAGCTGGTTGTAATTCATGGAAAAGAGCTATCATAGCAGCTTGTAAGTCAGTCCTGGATTCAGGGATTCCTCGAATGCGTATATTAGATCGTCTTGCCTGATTTTCAAAGTCTTCCAATCTGGATTGTAGGATGACATTTTCCTCTTTAAGGTTATCAATTTCTGAGGAAAAGTTTGATGTATAGTTTTCCATATCGTCTACTCTGAGTTCAAGTGCAAATGTACACTGGCCCAAATCCCTAATCTTCTTAGTGAGACTTGTAGTGATATGGTCTGTGGTAGATTTTAATGATTTGTGAAACAATTTCTCGATTTGCTTCATAGTTACAGATGGTGACAAATCCTTGTGTGAAGTAATTTCAAAGTTCTCCATTTCTACCACATTATTCCCTGTGAGGGAATTAGATAGATTGTGTGCCTTTAATGAGAATTATTCACTGAGTGATGTAACAGAGGGGGCCAGCTGCATATTATCCTCCCTGCATATCACCTCAGAGGAGGACGGCCTCAGCGCCATACTGTTCTCTCTGCGCTTGTTTGCTGGTTTTCAGCTTCATTCATGATTTAAAATCCCCCACAAAGGCTCCAATCTAAGGTAGGATTATGTGAGCACTATGGGGGTTATTTACTAAAGGAAAATCCATTTTACACTGCAAGTGCACTTGGAAGTAAAGGCGCTGTAGATCCAAGGGGGACATGCAAGGAAAATAAAAAACAGCATTTTAGATTGCACATAATTGAATGATAAAACCAGGAGAGCTTCCACTCATTTCAGATCTACCCCTTAGATTTAGAGCGATTGCACTTCCAAGTGCACTTGCAGTGCAAAGTGGATTTGCTTTTCATAAATAATCTCCTATATGTGTTTATCATAGTGAAGATAAGGGGAATTACTTCTGCCTCTATCTGGCTCATTCATCCCGCAGGATACGGAGCTCTAAGCCGGCCTGACTCGGTTCAGCTCTGCGCATGCGCCCCCTCATACCCCCTCTCAAGCGTCTCTTCTCCAGAAAGAACAAGTTCAGTGCTCGTAACCTTTCCTCGTAATTAATGTCCTCCAGACCCATTATTAGTTTTTTTTGCCCTTCTCTGGACTCTCTACAGTTCCAACACATCCTTCCCCCACGTGCGGTCGGACCAGAGTCTTGTTGAGTGGGAGAATTATCATTTTATCGCTGGAGTTAACCCCCTTTTTAATCGTTTCAGCCCCGGAAGATTTTACCCCCTTCCTGACCAGAGCACTTTTTCAATTCAGCACTGCGTTGCTTTAACTGACAATTGTGCGGTCATGCAACATTGCACCCAAACAAAATTGATGTCTAAATAGAGCTTTCTTTTGGTAGTATTTGATCACCTCTGCGGCTTTTATTTTCAGCGCTATAAACAAAAAAGAGCTACAATTTTGAAAAAAACACATTATTTTTTACTGTTTGCTATAATAAATATCCCCAAAAATATATAAAAAAACATTTTTTTTCCTCAGTTTAGGCCAATATGTATTATTCTACTGTGTAAATGACACTGGCAGTGAAGGTTTTAACCACTAGGGGGCGATCAAGGGGTTAAGTGTGTCCTAGGGAGTGATTCTAACTGTGGGGGGATGGGCTTCAAGTCACATGACAGCGATCACTGCTCTCAATGACACAGAGCAGTGATCTCTGTCATGACACAAGCCTTGTTTACATAGGCCCACCCGCTTTCTGATGTTCCGTGACATGATCGCCGGGAGACTGGCAGACATCGAGTCCGCCGGTCCCGCAGGCATGGTTACGATGTATGTGGTGGGCACTCACGCCTCCAGCAGTGCGCGCGCGTGCTATCCCTGGCTCTTAAAGGGGACATACGGGTATGCCCATTTGCCCACCACTGCCATTGTGCCAACGTATATCGGCATGTGACGTGCGACAACTGGTTAATGCATGCCAATATTCTGTTTGCTTTGCTTTCAGCAGCTTGGCATTGCATGCTGAGCCTGTCATCTACTAGGACCCCCAGGTCCTTTTCCATCCTAGATTCCCCCAGAGGTTCTCCCCCCAGTGAGTAGATTGCAATCATATTTTTGCCACCCAAATGCATTTTTTAAATTTTTCCACATTAAAACTCATTTGCCATGTACTTGCCCACCCCATTCATTTGTTCAGATCTTCTTGCAAGGTTTCCAGATCCTGAGGAAAAGTTATTGCTCTGCTTTGCTAATATCATCTGAAAATACAGAGATTGAACTGTTTATCCCATTCTCCAGGTCATTTATGTATAAATTAAATAAGATTGGCCCCAGGACAGAACCCTGAGGAAACCCACTTTCCACCCCTGCCCATTCCGAGTACTCCCCATTTATTACTACCCTCTGAACCCGCCCCTGTAGCCAGTTCTCAATCAGGTGTCTCCATCAGAGTGCCCCTGTACTTCAGGGTCCTCCAATTAGAGTACCCCCTTACATAAGCTGTCCCCATCAGACTGCCCCCTTACATCGGGTGTCTCCATCAGAGTTCCCCCACACTTCAGGTTCCTCCATTAGAGTGCCCCTTTACATCAGGTATCCCCATCAGAATGCCCTCTAACATCAGGTTTCCCATCAAAGCATTCTAATAAGTCAGGTTATTCTATCAGAATGCCCTCTTACATCAAGTGTCTCCATCAGAGTGCCCATGACTGTCCAAACCAAGCTATCAGTTGGTCCTGATGCGGACCGTGTTATGCCTCTTAGTGAAGGCTGCACTATTCTGTGACATGTCCTAAAGAAACCCTCTTACGCAGGAGTCCTCAACGAGAGCAGGGGGAGGAGATTCATCCCCAATTTGTTCTCGGGAGCACCCCCCCCCCCCCGGCCCATCACTGTGAGTAACAAATCATCATGCCTCTCCCCAATGTGCCAGAAATGTCATCCTGTGTTGACACCTACAGCGGTTCCATTACAGGGCATCAGACTCTGGGCTATGGGCCCCAGATTTGGGGCTATAGCCCCAATAGCCACCCCCTAGTGACACCACTGCATCTTAGTTCTCTAAAGATATAAAACTCTGGTACCCTGCAATAGAAGACACAGTATATTCACTTCTCCAGTGACCTAGCTGCCCTCTATTCCAGCATTGCAGCCTCTGTAAGTCTCTTCAGCATACTGAAGAAGTGGATAACCTCATTGCAGGGCACTGGTATTTTTATATCTTTAAGTATAATATTAAATAAAGTAAAATTTAAAGACACACAGCTAGTTTGTGACAAGGAAAACTGTTACCTGCCCTTTCTGACCTACCTTCCCTATTACAAAAAATCATATAAAGAAAGAACTAAATGCAATACCCCAAATATTACAATATGTTAAAAAAAACTGCTATTAAAATTCAGAAATGTTTAAGCAAAACAACTTATATATAAGGTCCCTGAATATCCCTTTCTAAGATGCAGACAGTATTCAGTGCTGTTTTTTTGCATCTCACCAGCTATATTAGAGATTTGACTTGATTACACGTTTAAGGTGATAGTGAACTTTCAATTTTTCAGGCACTTTCAGCAGCTGATTTAACCAATTATTTAGCTTCTTTAGTAGGTCTTAATCTGCCAGTTATCATCTAAGAATATTGAAGTAAATTGCCAGCTCTTAATTGATATATAAATCAGTATATTATAGAAAAAAAGAATGTCAATATCCTATAAAGAACTAATCAGCTACAGAATAACTCCCGGTAAAGTGAAGCTTACATACTGGAAGCTGCTCACTAGGTGGAAAGAAAGCTACTATCAAAGCTGTCATTTTTCCTGATTTCATTAATTTCATTTAAATTACTTCACACAGTCTACTCATCTCCTCACTTTCCTTTACAGAAAGGAACGTTTTTCACTTAATGTTTGTCAATGCTATTACACACTGGGGATTATTTACTAAAGGAAAATGCACTTTGCACTGCAAGTGCACTTGAAAGTGCACTTAGAAGTCAAGTCACTGTAGATCCGAGGGGGACATGCAAGGAAAATAAAAAACATCATTTTAGCTTGCACATGATTGGATGATAAAATCAGCAGAGCTTCCACTCATTTCAGATCTACCCCTTAGATTTAGAGATACTGCACTTCCATGTGCACCTGTAGTGCAAAGTGGATTTGCCTTTCGTAAATAACCCCCACTGTGTTACCTTCTATCAGATGCTTTGGTAGTACAATCATCTAACCATGTCAATAAAAGAGAAACTAACAATAATAATTAAATAACAATGAAAACCAACCCCACATCATAATCCCCTCCACCAAATGATTTGGACCAGTGCACAAAGCTAGGTCCATAAAGACATGGATGAGGGAGTTTGGGGTGGAGGAACTTGGCTGGTTTGCACATAGTCCTGACCCCTCATCTCCTTGGCGGGGACATGCTGTTGCTCTCTCCACGGGGTCCCGGCTCTTGATTGGATAGATTAATAGCAGTGCACTCATTGGCTCCCGCTGCTGCCAATCAAATCCAATGACATGGGCGCCGGGGGCAGGGCCGAGTCCGACATTCGCGTCTGGACGCAAATACTGTACGCCCGCAAGATAACCTCCTCGGAAGAATTCTTCTCTTAGCCCCCGTACACATGGTTGGAGATTCCGACAACCAAATCCGTCGGAGTTATTCCGATGGATTAATTCCGGAAGAGGTCCGGAAGTGATGTTGCATACACACCAGTTGTCAGAATTTCCGGTTGCCAAGAGCGCGCTGACGTCAACCGCATACGGTGGCACTAGAAAAAGGAAGTTCAGCACCACGTCCGGCACCCTTTGGGCTCCTTCTGCTGATCTTGTGTCTATCGCATGTTAGTAGAAGTTTGGTGAGAGACGATTCGCACTTTTCAGATTTGTGATTCAGTTTGCTACTGCTCTTCAGTTTCTGCTTGTCTTTGCGTATATCTGCTTATCAGTTTCTCATTGTGGACTATATCTTGGTATAGTACGCTTTGATTTGCATTGCTTATTGTCTGCTTGTTTCTGCTATTCAGGTCGTTCTTTCAGGCATTGCTGTTTATCAGTGCTTTCTGTTGTCTGTTCTGACCAGCCGACCATTTTCAAATCATGTTTCGTCTACGTACTCGTCGTAGAGTTTTTGCTGTGCAGGGACTTCGTGTTGGGGTTCTTACTTTGACACAAGCCCGGTCCATGAACAGGGAGGGGAGGCGTTTGTGGACCAAGAATTGGTTGCGCCAGCGTGACCAGTTCTCGCACATGCCTTTGCTCTGTGAGATCCGGGAGAATAATCCTGATGATTTCAGGAATTATCTCCGGATGACGGACCCCGTTTTTCACTGTCTGCTGGCTTTGCTGTCCCCTTATATCACCAGGCAGGATACCTGCATGCGGCAAGCCATCACTCCGGAGCAGAGGCTCATCACCACGTTGCGCTACTTGGCGACAGGGAGAAGCCTTCAGGACCTCAAGTTCTCCACAGGCATCTCCCCCCAGGCTTTGGGGATCATTATTCCAGAGACCTGTTCTGCCATCATTCAGGTCCTGCATTCCCTAATTACTATGATTGCAATATGCTCTGCCCCTTTGTCCTCATGCATATTTGCCTCACTAACTTCCCCACCATGCTCTTCTTGGCCCATAAAAATATAGTCTAGGGGGCGTGGCTTGGCGCCGTATGGAGAAGGTTGCCTGATCCTCGGGCTCTCTCCACCGGAGGCTACACCGTTCGCAGTAAGGAGCTAAAATCAGCGACATCATGGGAAAACTGAAGGGGAAGTCTCCGCAGTCGCGGTCCCGCTCCCCGAGAGGCACAGACCCGCCGCCGGAACGCAGTATTCCGGAGATATTCCGGGCCCGATCACGCGAGGCCGTGGCTTCGCCTCGGGCCTACTCGGAACAACGAGCGTCTAGCCTCAGCCCATCACACAGCAGAGAAGCTTCTCCCACAGCCAGTGCTACCGCTGCCCGCCCGCTTAATATGCAGGATCTCAGGGCGGTGGCAGCGGATATCAAAGAATCCCTTACAGCGGTGATCACTGACCTCAGGAGGGACATTCAGTCTCTTCACGTAAGGATGGAGGAGCTGGAAGAAACGACGGCCCGCCATGACACCACCATGCAGCACCTGCAACAAGCCTCACATACCCACAGCAGCCAGCTCAGAGATATCCACAGACACGTGGAAGATCTGGACAACCGTGGACGCCGCCATAATCTCCGGGTAAGAGGCATCCCCGAATCTGTGGATCAGGCCCACCTAGCCCAAGTGACAGTACAGATTTTTAATGACTTGCTGGGAAGACCCCCTGAATCCCCTATAGAATGGGAAAGACTGCACAGAGCGCTTAAACCCAGGGATGTGATCTGCTGCCTGACAAGCTTTAGAATGAAGGAGGACATACTGCGTAGAGCCAGAGATTGCCGTAACCTAAACTACCAAGGGGCAGAGGTTAAAATATTTCAAGACCTATCCCCCATAACCCTTCAAAATAGGAGAGATTTACGTCCACTTCTGGACGTCCTCCGCCACAAAGGGATCCAATACCGCTGGAAGTTCCCCTTCTGCTTATCGGCCTCATCAGCAGGAAGAACCGCTAATCTAAGAGTCCCGGAGGACCTCAGGGAATTCTGCAATATTCTGCAAATTCCTCTAGTGGATCTTCCAGACTGGTACAGAGCCTACCGCAATCCTCCATTGCCAAGAACCAATTCGATGGAAGCCATACCGGTGCAGGACGATTTCCACATCCGGAGACGCAGATCGCTGTCCCCTAGGCCGCTGACTCAGAGGGATCCGAGAGACCGCCAGAGCCCCACTGCTTCTCCCGCCCATAGGAGAGCAAGGCCAGATAGGCCCTGAGGGTCTGGACTTCATATCATTGTCCATCTTCAGGGACATTCCGGCCCAGAACTGTCCTTTATCTTCTCCAGAACTTTCCCCCTTTTTGTTTTGTCTTTCGCCCTGACTGTTGGGAATCTCATCATATCTACGCTCTCTTCTCAAGAATTTCCACAGGTCGGCAGCCCTCTATGTTTCACGAAACAACGTGCCCTGTCACCCTGAACATACCTATTACCCCTTGCTTGAAATTCTCTCTATGGACCAGCGACCAGGATTCGGGTGGACGGTCCTTATGGAACAACTATTCAGTACAGGGAGGTGGGGAGGATACCGAAACCTTTTGTCTTCTGTGGAAGGGGAAATTTTTCTTGCCCCCCTTTTTTTTTTATTTCTTCCCCCTGCCGTGACCACCGCCAGGACCAGTGCCCATTCATTCCTTGACACATAACTGACACCGGAAGACCCAACTTGGTCAGCATGCGTCTCACATACACACTGTAATGGTCCTATACTGCCTGCGGAGACGCATTCTACTCTTTCTCCAACACCCTCTTCATCTCTATACACTTGCCCATCCTTCTTCTCTTTTTCTCACTGCGCTAAGATTCCGCCTTTATGATTATGTGCACTGTTTTATGGAGATAAAGTATTTGAAGGTGGGCGGCGGGGGATGGGGTCGCACTCAAGGTACTTGAAACGCTTAGCTTAGCTTTTGTCACTGCAATTTACTAGGTTATCAAGTTTTCTGCTTATCCCTCTCTTCACAGTGGTCCCCACACGTTAATATTGTACTCTAGAAAAAATCGCCAGGCTTGGTATAGATACACCTCTTTATCTAACACACGACTTCATGACGCGCTGTGGCAATACTTCCTCGGAAGCTTTATTTTATGGTGCACCTTACGACTCTAGTACCTTAACCTACCCTAACCTACCCTTGGTCGAGACATCCCCCATTCCTGCCTCTCAGATAGTCGGAATCTGATCACCCTACACTCTACTTCCTAAGAAGCTGACGTACTTAGAGCACCTCGACCACTGCTAGAACCCAAAACTGACGCAGCTGAAACTCTAGATGTCTACACTCTACAACCTTCCTACTCTACTCTTTATTTTTTTTTTAATTTTGACCCTCAGAGCGAACGAGAGAATGGCACACCTTATCCCCCCATCCAGAGTGTAGCCTACCACCCTGTGAAACCCAACAGTCAGGATAGCATTAGTCCTTCAGCTCACCACAGTTACATGTTGTTTCCAACTTCCGAAGGGCATTTTCCACAATGAAGCCCTATCCAAAGCTGCCCCCCTGAAGTTACTATTGGTTTTACTTATAAATTTGTGGGTTTATAATATGTTTTATGTGCATGTTTATGCTGTGATGCATTTTACGGACCTCATACTGTGCTCTGTGATCCAGTGTCTCTAATCTTTTTCTTCTCCTCTCCTAATGTATAAACTAGGCATATGCTCCAACGTCTTATGACTTTAGCCTAGACCTCCCGTGGACCAGCAACACCACTGACTGATTCTCGGACGTCTTTCACCCCCCCACACAACGTGAAAGTGAATATCTCCGTTGACCCATACCGGACGTACTCCTCTGTGACAGGGTAAGGTAGCTGGTCTACACATACCCCCGGTAAGTTCCTTACCCCTCACACCAACCCCACCTTATTTACCCTCTTCCCTCCTTCCTCACCCCCACTCCCTGTAGATCTCCTACCCCTCCAACCCTTCCCCCTTTCCTTTCAATCCTGGGCCTCACCTTCTCGGTCCCTTCCGATCCTCCCTCTCAAACTGAAACACACACGGAGGCTAACTTCTACCCCAGATAACTCCTCTTGGGATCCTCCCTTCGGTAGCAGTCAACCATGACTGGCACACGTAATACCATGCCACTGACCAAAGTTAAGGTGGTTTCACAAAATGTTAAGGGCCTGAACATCCCTGAGAAGCGTAGCCAAGTCTTAGATATGATGGCCAAATTGAAGGCGGACATAGTCTTCCTGCAAGAAACCCACTTTCATGCAAAAAACATACCGAAATTTTCAAACCATTTATACCCGATAGCTTTCCATGCACCGAATCCTATAGCGAAAACGAAAGGGGTCTCAATCTTATTGTCAAAAAATGTGAAGTGGCATACGATTGACACCCTTATAGACCCAGAGGGGCGCTTTCTTTTTATGAAAGGAACCATACACAACAGAACTGTTACTTTAGCTAATGTGTACAGCCCTAACACAGCCCAGGTCAGTTTTGTCCGATCCATAGTTTCTGCCCTGATAGGTTTCCAGTCTGAAATTCCTACTTCTGGGGGGTGACCTTAATGTGCCTCTACAACCCCTCCTAGATTCATCATCGGGGTCTTCATTCCTGCCGTATAGAGCGCTCAGACAGATTAAGCTGCAATTACAAGAACTCCTATTACATGACACTTGGCGAACGCTGCACCCTGCTGATAAGGACTACACTTTCTTTTCCGCCCCCCACAATAAATATTCTAGAATTGATTACATATTCCTCTCGCAGAAGGATCTACCCCTCATGACATCAGCCACAATTGAACCACTGCTATTAGCAGACCACCACCCCGTGACTCTTACTTTAACACTCCCTGAGCGCTGCACAGCCACCAAAACGTGGAGACTTGACTCCTCTCTCCTCACCTCAGAAAAGGACATTACAGATATACGGGAAGCCATTAATGCGTATTTCCAAGAAAATGCCAACCCGGAGACGTCTCCCATTACCTTGTGGGAAGCGCACAAATGCGTAATTCGTGGCAAACTCATAACCCTTAAAGCCGCCCGGAAGAGAGAACAGCAGGCTATACTCGTGGAACTGACCACCAAAATTCAGAAGCTAGAAAAGGCCCACAAGCAAACACATGCCCAAAACACATATATGGAACTTGCGCAGGCCAGGAAGTCGCTTTTAGACATTCTCAACCACAAGACCCAGCGCAAATTTACCCTGACCCATAAACTTTTCTATGAACAAGGAAACAAATGTGGGAAGTTGTTAGCGAAAGCACTCCAAACCAAAAAGGCCACCGCTAACGTCCACACAATAAAAGACCCTAAGGGTAAATCTTACTCAGCCACAACTGACATAGCAACACAATTCGTACAATACTTCAAAGGATTATACAATCTCCCCCAACAAACTGACACCCCATTGAGTAAACTTAAAAGACAAACGCTAATCACAGACTTTCTCAACAAATACAGCCCCAACCCTATTCCAGAAGAAGAGGCTCGCGATCTTGACAACCCCCTATCCGATGAGGAATTTAAAAAGGCCATCTAACAATTAAAGCCTGGCAAGAGTCCGGGCCCAGATGGCCTCTCGGCGCCATACTTCAAAACCTTCGCGGACCTCCTATCATCCCCGTTTCTTAAAGCCTTTAACTCCCTTACACCATCCTCTACTCCTTTTCATAGATTATTAGAAGCCCATATCACGGTCATACCGAAAGAAAACAAAGACACCACCTCAGTAGCCAACTATAGGCCAATTTCCCTACTTAATGTAGACCTTAAAATATTTGCCAAAATTTTAGCGAACCGATTATTACCCTTTTTACCCTCTGCGATAATGAACGATCAGGTGGGCTTTGTCCCTGGTAGGGAAGCCAGGGACAATACCATTAAAGCTATTAACCTACACCACTTGCTTACCACCCAAAACCGCAGAGGTTTCTTTCTATCACTGGATGCGGAGAAGGCATTTGACAGGCTGGCCTGGGACTATCTGGGAGCAGTCCTGCGCCACTTTGGAATACGGACTCGAATGTATAACCTCATTATGTCCCTATATGCCACACCTATGGCAAGAGTCAGAGTAAACGGCCACCTGTCAGATGCCTTCCCCATCCAAAATGGTACGAGACAGGGATGCCCCCTATCCCCCCTCCTCTTTATCTTGACCCTAGAACCCTTCCTCCAATGCATACGTTCCAATGACAACATAAAAGGGATCCTAGTAGCAGGACACACATACAAGCTAGCAGCCTTCGCTGACGATGTCCTATTATTCCTGACCGAACCATTGACGTCAATCCCCTCTTTACTTAAGGATTTCGATCTATTCCGTCGCATCTCTAACTTAAAGATTAATTTCTCCAAATCCCACACCCTCAATATTTCCCTACCCGATGATGTAGTTACCCAATGTCAGAACAATTTCCCCTTCGTTTGGAAAAAAGATGCCATTACTTACCTAGGTACCCAACTCACCACTCAACTGTCAGATCTATACGCCAAGAACTTTGCCCCGTTGGTCCGTGCCATTTCCGAAGATCTACGGAGGTGGGATAGACCACACTTCTCCTGGTTTGGCCGTGCAGCCATTCTAAAAATGAATGTCCTCCCACGTATCTTATATTTATTACAAGCGCTTCCCATAAAACTCCCACAAACATTTTTCCGGACAGTTAGACATCTATCACTACAGTTCCTTTGGAAACACAAACGACCGAGGATTAGCTTCGTTCAACTTTCCAGACCTAAAACTAAGGGAGGGATCGGCCTCCCCGATGTCCAAAATTATTACAGGGCTTGCCATCTTGGCAGGATAGCCGACTGGTCACTACACAAAGGTAGTAAAGACTGGATATCCTTGGAAGAATCCTTCTCAGACTTACCGCTAAAGTCCACACCATGGATTCCAGCCTCCCTTATCCCACATACACTAAAGAAGCATCCTCTCATAGGAGCAACCCTAGGCTGCTTCAGGGAGGCCTGCAAGAGATTCCGTATTTCCTCAAGCCCGAGTCCCCTAACTCCTGTCCGCCTAAATCCGGCGTTTACTCCGGGTATGTCCAGCAACTTTTTAAAAAACACATGGCCACATGATACAATCCTAGCCCACCACTTCTTCCATGCGGGCAAACTGCTGGAACGTACTGCAATCCCCAGTCTCCCAAATAGCCCTCCCTTCCCACGCTGGACTTACTTTCAGATCAGACATTTTCTATCTACTATTAACCATGCTGCATGTCTATCTCGGGAATTAACCCCATTTGAAAAGTTATGCTCCCAGTCCTCAACACAGCAACATATGATCTCCTACACTCACTCATTGCTTTTCACAACAGCCTCCCCTAAAGACGGGAAGGCATGTCAAGCTTGGGAAAGAGACTTGCGGCTTGATCTGTCTGAGGCAGACTGGGAACGGATCTTCACAATAGCTCATAAAGGCTCACTTAATGTAGCAATACAGGAAAATAACTACAAAACACTCACCAGGTGGTATCGCACACCAGAGCTTTTAAACAAATTCAAACCTGAAACATCGGACAAATGTTGGAGATGCTCTGCTGATAAAGGTACATTTCTCCACATCTGGTGGGATTGCCCGTTGCTTCAACCATTCTGGTCGCAGGTCGCTGACATAACTTCTCAAATAACTACATACCCTTTAGAACTTACACCAGCTCGGCTTATCCTTCACCACGCCTCTATCTCAACCCAATCTTACAAAAGATCCCTGGGGATCATAATGATAAATGGAGCCAAACTATGTATCTCAACACACTGGGGCACATCTCATGCCCCAACGGTGTCTGAATGGCTTACACGCGTGGGAAGGATAGCCGAAATGGAAGAGTTGATCTACATAGCACGAGATTCACCATCCAAATTTGCTCAGACGTGGGCCTGTTGGACCCACTTTCGATCCACGGACAGATATTCCTCCTTGATGAACCCTAACATTCCTCCTTGTCCCAATAGCTGATTACGTTGGTTTACCCAATCCCTCCTTGATAGACTAATCCAGCCATTATTATCGGATACCTTGAGAATACCCCTCACGGGGTCTCAGAGGGTGCTCCCGCAGGCCGGGGACCCCAAGAGAAACTCTCCCCCTCACCGCAGCGGTAGGGGGGGCCGAGAAGGCGATGCCCCTGGATAACTTCCATCCTCCCTCACCCCCACTCTCTTACCGACCCTCCCCATATGCCCCATTCCCCCCCTTAGAAGACTGACTCCCCCTCCCCTCAGATTAACCCAACTTGACAGACTGATATCCTCCCTTGCCCCTTGAACCCATTGAGACAGGTGATAACACCTATCTTCTCAAGACTCCAGATATAGCGATCCAGGCCACAGACACTGAAGGTCAAGCTCCGTAGCATATATGTGATTGATACTCTTATTACCGTTAATCCCTTATCTTGCAAGATAGGGCCTGACATGCTCACATATTCTGCTCGGTTGTATACGCCCGCAATCATCGGAGCCACAGCCAACTGTTTGATTATTATTGTGACTTGCTTGTACCACATGTTCAATTAGATATTTTCTGTATTAGAGCGCGACTGCGCACGTTTTCGGTTCATTCAACTTACACTTTTCACTGCTATATCTGTTCTCTTTTTCTATTATTACTAATAAAAATTTTAATGGAAAAAAAAAAATATATAGTCTAGTCACTTACCAATGTCTTTTGTCAGCTCCATAGTATTGCTTTCCCCTAAACACCCCCTAAAATGTCTACAAATGTTATGTGTGTGCTACAATTCATGCAGAGTGACTTTTTTTGGGGTTATGTCAAACTCATTAGGAACCCCCCTCCCCCCAACTGCTAGGTCAGCTGATAGCAATCCTCTATCTGCTGACTTTACCAAACCCAATACACACTCTACCTACCTTTTTTATGGTCACATTTATGGAGGAGTTCACCAAAGCATGTAGTGCAAGGGCCTGCCTCAATACTTTCAAATGCTATCATTTTTTCCCCCTATTATTATCTTGATATGTAATAGCAAAATGTCAAAATGTGCTTCCATTTTTTAAAATTTTTGGTATTATGACACTTCTTACCTGTCCGGTGGGCTGCCAATAGTGTAAGTAAGGAGGGGCTTCCCAAAGTATCGCACATTACTTAGGCATTCAGCTCTCAATCAAGTGGAGAGGGTTAGCTGTCCAAAACATCCCCCCCCTCATTTTTTGCAAGGGCCCATCAGATGGGGGGATGGGGGGTGGGGGAGGGATAGGGGGTTATGACTCTGATAAGAGGACCTTATACTTTAGGCTTTAAACACTCAGTTCCCAAAATCTTATAATGATCTTGGCCAAAAATGTTGGTGTCTAATCTGCTTGCAATGTTGATGTGCAAAATTACAATTTTTTTGTCTTGTTTCACTCCACAGTTTCCTTCAACGCCACAGGAATGGCAGACTGTGGCCTCCTACTTTGCCAGTCGTTGGGACTTTCCCAATTGTGGAGGTGCAATTGATGGGAAACACATCCGCATCGTCCCACCCCCCAACTCGGGGGTCATACTATTATAATTACAAGGGTTTTAATAGTATCGTGATGTTGGCGGTGGTGTCTGCGACCTATGACTTCTTGTATGTGGACGTGGGTCAAAATGGCCGGTTGTCGGATGGTGGAGTGTTCACACGGACGGAATTCTACTGGCATCTCCAGAGTGGCAGTCTGGGCTTGCCACCCCCAGAGGAGAATCAGGAAGGGCTCCCGTTCGTCTTCGTCACGGATGAGGCATTTGCCCTGGCAAACCATCTGATGCGGCCTTTCCCGATGAGGACCCTCACCCGGGACCAGAGGATTTTTAATTGCCGGTTGGCCAGAGCCAGAAGAGTGGTGGAGAACACTTTTGGAATACTGGCCAGCCGGTTCCGCATTTTTTTAACGCCTATCCTCATGGAGGAATATAAAATAAATCACATAGTGCTTGCCTGCTGTGTTCTGCACAATTTCTTAAAAAGATATTCAGCAAACTATGTGGTCTCGGTGGGCCAAGATGCAGACTTTCTTGAAGATGAGAACCTCAGGGGCCTTGAAGCTGCTCGTCCTGGCTTGCCCCCCCAAAGCGCCTGTGAGTTCTGAACCCAATTCATGGAGTACTTTGTGGGTAGGGGGGCCATTGATATGCCAGACAATGTCTGAGCGGCATTTTTGTAATACATTTTTCTTTGAAACTCCAATAATCTTTGTTTTCATTTACTGCTTGGCTTGGTTTTAGGTGTCTCCTAGGTAAATTTTTACTTTTTGTTGTTGTGCCTTTTTCTACAACAGTGCAAACCCAAGTTCTGAGCGAGATGAGGGGACAGTCTCTTCTTCAGATAATCTTATTATGTTGTGGGTCTGCTACACACACACACACCTTGTTTTTGTTAACTAATGTATGTAGTGCATTACTGACCAAAATCTTGCTCATTTTCAGCACCATGGCAGAATTATGTGGGGTCATGAAAATGGCATGATTGTGAAAATTAACACATCACTGTGGGTGTTATTTACTAAAGGCACATCCACTATGCACTACAAGTGCACTGCAAAAGTGCACATGAAACTGCACTTGGAGTGCAAAGTGGAGTTGTCTTTAGAAAATAACACCCATTGTCACCGAAAACAAAAATTTTACTCCAAATACTGCTTTTGCGCATTGAAAAAGGAAGCCACACATAGTTGATAATTTAACTTTTTAATCAAAGCACATTCACATGTGCGTTTATAAAAGGGTTTTACAACAAACCAACATATTAGGTGTATCAAAAACATTATTTAAGGTCATTTTTGGGTAACTTGGTGTTTTTGTGTAAACAGGCATGTATCAAAGCATAACATACAGAACACAGGAACTTACAAAGTTCAACTTTGAAAAGTGAAGACAATATCAGACATGAGTATGTACAAACTGGGCTGATATTGCCACATGGGGTGTAACCCCTGGAAAAGCCAAATTTGGAAGATGCACACAGTGTGTCAACATGTGCTATCTCCCATTATGGGGGATCAATGTAGATGTTTTGGGGCTGCAACCCCTTCAACTCAGCCACTTTCCACAAAACACGTACATTGATCGTCCATGATGGGAGATAGCGCATGTTGACGCACTCTGTGCATCTTCCAAATTTTGGCTTTTTGTCAAATACAAAAGTTGTTGTTTCAAAACAAAAAGAGAAAACCCTAGCTAGTTTGGGGTGTTTCACAATCTACCCAAAACATCAATGATGATTTTCTAAATCCCGATTGCACCCAATTATCTCCCCAATCAGGATCTGGGCACTTTCACTGGTAAAATGTGATTCTTCTTCCACATCACCTACAAAAAAAAGCAAAAAAAAACACCATGCATTATAAATATGCCGACATACATTGATGAGCTTACCGGAAGCTGTGGTCTCCGACACTCACCTGTTGTGGTGACAATTTTCCAACTTCCACGATCTCTCCTTCCTCTTCCTCCTCCTGCTCATCTGCTTCTGGTGTTGGAATTTCGCCTTCTTTGGGAGGGGTGGGGTCCCTGGTGTCCTCAGACTTCCCGAGTCTTCTCTCCCCTATGAGAATGTAAAAAAGGAATACTTAGCACACAGAGGGCAGAAACAGGAATATGAAACATTGCTTGGAAGTGTGGAACAATTGTGTTTTTTGAGTTCAAAGGTGAGAACATTATTGTGGACACTTTGTTAAGCTGGAATACTTACCTGCAGAACGATGTTTCTTACGAATGATTGAACCCATGAACTTGAAAGTGGCCATTTTAAACTGTACAACATGAAATCAAAGCACATGGAGCAGTATGCAAGCAAGAATAATCATATGAACACACGACAATTACTTATTTTTTTGAAGAACACACTTGATCCTTCTGTACTGATCATGCTCCCTCAGTTTCAGGTCTAAACAGCGTTTTCTCAGTTGATCCTTGAATCGTCGTACCCCAAAATTCTTCTGAAGACTCTTCACAACTTTAGTCATGATCTTGGCCTTTCTGATATTTGGGTTTGGGTAAGGTCCATACTTCCCATCATAGTCGGTCCTCTTCAATATGTCCACCATCTCCAACATCTCTACAAAAGACATATTTGAGGCCTTAAATCTCTTCCTGGATTGGGACGTTTCAGGCTCCGGGCTTTCCTCGCCTTCCCCCTCATTAGTGGAACTCTGAGTGCGCACCTGCGTTCTCTCCGCCATGTGCTCTCCCCGCATGCGCCGAAAGCAAAGGGGCTGGGAATAGTCTAGAAAGAACGTCAGGGGCGGGCGGAGTTTCACGCATGCGCACTGTATATAAAATGCAACACGCGTGTGTTGTACGTACGATCTGTGAACAGAGAGAGAAGCTGACGCGACGATCGTGCAAACGAAGGTAAAATTTTAAACTTGGTACATCACTAGCCTATAATGCTTCTAGATTGAGGCCTGCATTAGTGGAGTTTAGCCTGACATTAGGGTTTGTCTTGTGTTGTGTCTTGCAGAGATTATGGACGGTTTCAATGATCACAGTTTCCTCCCTCTGTTCATCAATAAATACAGGGAGCTGCCCTGCCTGTGGCAAGCGACGCACCCTCATTATAGTAACAGACTAAAGAGGCAGGCAGCAATGGAGAAACTGGTTGAGTTTGTGAAGCCGGTGGTCCCCAGGGCAGACATCCACTATTTAAAAGTGAAAATCGGTGGCCTGAGGAGTACATATCTGAAAGAGAGGAAGAAGGTGCTGAAGTCCATGCAATCCTGAGCTGTAGCAGATGACGTTTATGTCCCCAGGCTGTGGTATTATGAGAGGATGCAGTTTCTGTCAGACCAGGCTGAGGTCAGGGAATCCCTCTCTACCCTTCCTTCCACGCGTCCTATGCTACATTCCACACCCGCTGAGTCTTCCGATGCCCAACCTGGGCCTTCCACTCAGGAAGAACTGGGGGAGCCCAGCTTGAGCCAGGTATAGTATTGTTGTACATATTTTGGGAGTAAAAATAAATGATGTTAACTTGATTTGTGCTCACGAATTGCTGATTTTAGAAAGTGTTTCACATATCAATAGACAGTAGTGGCCAAAACCTTTGGGACAAGAAAGAAAAATGCTGGGCTTGGAATGATAGTCTTTTCTATTGGTTAACAGTTTGCAACAGTCTTGATGTGAAAATTGTGTGTGTTTGATGAACCAAAAACTAAAATGATGTCCCTTTTTCATACACAGGAAGACATCAGCCAGGAGGAGGGTGTGGAATGCAGCAGCCAGGAGGTGGCTGTGGAAAGTGGCAGCCAGGAGGAGGCAGGGGTAAGCGGCAGCCAGGCGGTGGGCGGGCGGAGGAGCCTGACAGAATTCCAGGTCCCTCCCCTCCGCCTTCCACGCAAAAGGGCGAGAAAGGGGAGAAATCTGGAGGAGTCGGCTCTGAGGCTGATCGGGGAGGCTTCTGCGGCCCTCCAAGCCACCACCACCTATCAAGAGGCCTTTGCCGCCTTGGCTGCATGCAAACTCCAGCAAATGCAGGAGGGGCAAAAGCTCTTGTGTGAGGAGCTAATTTTCCACACCCTCAACAAGGGGCTGTTGGGCCAAATCACACAAGCAACACGCTTGTGTGGTTTGGCCCATGCCCCTCCTCCTCCTCCTGCCACACCTCCAGCACTACAGCCACAGCCTGGAAGGAAGCGTGGAAGGAAGACCAGAGTGTGATTACCTGGGTTCAGTCTGGTCAGACAGAAGATGCAGCCTCTTGTAGTACCACAGCCTGTCATCTGCTGCTGTTCCGGGTTTCTTGGACTTCAGGACCAGACTTCTCTCCCTCAGACATGTCCTCAGGCCACCAATTTTTGCGTTTAAATAGTTGATGTGTGCCCTGGGGACCAAAGGCTTTGCTAATCTCCCTAGTTTCTACATCGCTGCCTCCCTCTTTATCTGTTACTGACACCTAAATAAAGGTTTTTTTTTGTTTGAAGAAATACTTGCGTATGTGTTTTACTTCCAAAAGGCCAGTTTATTTGTGAGCAGGCAGGTACATTTCAAAAATACAAAGTGAAATGAATAACAAAGGGGCACCAACACTAAACAACCTCCTGTAGATTAAAAAAGAAAAAGAAAATACAAAAAAGATAATAATGGTGTTGTGGTAAGTTGACACACAAAACACACCCAAAAAAATGCAAAGATGAGCAAACTGTCAAAAAAGGAGATGTTGATGAAAAAAACCAACCACAAAATTCCCCCCAAAAAACAAACAAACACTACAAAACAAAATGTGTAGATGTGACGATTTAAAAGATAGTATTGCTGAAATTAGTAAAAAAGACTGAAGAAATACGTTCGGGAGAAGTGTGTGTGACTATGAGCATCAAAAGAAGTTCATTCTTGCAGCATTGTAAAGAACAAGAGAATGTGCTTCATGAAAGAATTTTTAACATTGCAGCATGACGGATGTGATATATCGATTACGAGCAGTAGTTTTACCTGAGCGATCGATTCCGTGTCCGAATTTGATTGTGAGCATGCGCGGCACCTTGTCCGTCGGAGAAGGCTACACATGATCAGAGTATGTCCGATCAGAGCATTTTGTCGGAAAATTTTACCGGCAAGTTGGAAAAGTTGGTCCGTCGGATAGTCTGACGGAAACAGTCCGATGCAGACCACACACGGTCGGAATATCCGACTAAACAGTCCGATAGGAAACATTCCGTCGGAATCTCCGACCGTGTGTACAAGGGCTTAGGGGATTATCTGATGTGGGGAGAAGCCTCGAGAGCCGCAGGGGGGGCCCCAGAAGAGGGTGTTCGGAGCCGCACTGTGCAAAACCAGCTGCACAGTGGAGGTAAGTATGATATGTTTGTTATTTAAAAAAATAAAATATGATCCTTTACAATCACTGTAGCAAGCTAAATTTCATCCAGCAAGTGTTAACATCTACTTATTTAATCACAGATTCATATGGAAATTTAGAAAATAAACAATTTCATACATGAGGATGACTGTTTGAATGTGGCTTTTTCTTTCAGGTAGATTTAACGCTTTCTGCAGCACTTTTAACCACTGCACAGTCTAAGCCCTTGTACACACGGTGGGACTTTCCGACAACAAAATCCGTCACATTTTTTCTGACGGATTTTGTCTGAAACTGGTGTTGCATACACACGGTCGGACAAAGTTGTCTGAAAATCCGATCGTTCGGAGCGTGATCACGTTATTTTGTTACGACGGGACTACGTTCAGGCTAGTAGCCAATAGCTTTGGTCTAGGAATTTGATCTGAGCATGCGTGGAACTTTGTCCGATCATAATTCTCTACAAACTTTGTCCGATTGGATCATGTTGTTGGAAAATTTTTATATCCAGCTCTCAAACTTTGTTGGTTGGACATTCCAGCGGAAAAAGTCAGATGAAGCCCACACATGGTCGGATTATCCGGCAACACGGTCCGATCGGACATTTTCCGTCGGAATGTCCGACCGTGTGTACAAGGGCTTAGGCTGTTTTAAAGTGTCCTGTACTCAAAGTGGTTAAAACATGGTTCCTGGGCTCTATAGATTATCCAGGGAGCATGGAACCATGATAAACTTCTCCAGTAGTTAGATCCAGAGGAGACTGAAAAAACATCCATTCCCTGAACTCTTCTGCAACTAACCACTTCAGTCTCGGAAGGATTTACCCACTTCCTGACCAGGCCATTTTTTGAGATACGACACTATGACGCTTTACCTGACAATTGCACAGTCGTGCGATGCTGTACCCGAACAAAATTGATGTCCCTTTTTCCCACAAATAGAGCTTTCTTTTGGTGGTATTTAAATACCTCTGTGTTTTTTATTTTTTTGCATTATAAGCAAAAAAGAGCGATAATTTTGAGAAAAAACATTTTTTACTTTCTGCTATTTCCCTCCCCCCAAAAAATTTAATAAACAGATGTATTCATCAGTTTAGGCCGATATGTATTCTGCTACATTTATTGTTTAAAAATCACAATAAGCGTATATTGATTAGACATGTGCATTCGTTTTCGTCCGAATGCATTTTCGTCCGAATTTCAGCTATTTTCGTTTTCGTTTTGACAAACGATAACGAAAGCACAAAATCCGAAAAACGAAAGATCCGACATAAATAAATGCTTTATTTTCGTTTTCATTGTTACAACAGTTCAATATAGAATAGGAGATTCGACATGACTCTGACAACAATCTGTCTATAGAACCTGTGGTCGAATGTGCCTAACCTTACCTCTATTAGTCCAAGATTATATAGAGAAAATATTCGACAGAGAAAAAAGATTTGACAGAGAGAAAAGATTCTGCAAGTTACTGTCCTAAAAAGTGTTTGGGGACCCGGGTCCTGCCCCAGGGGACATGTATCAATGCAAAAAAAAGTTTTAAAAACGGCCGTTTTTTCGGGAGCAGTGATTTTAATAATGATTAAAGTGAAACAATAAAAGTGTAATATTCCTTTAAATTTCGTAGGGGGGGGGGGGGGTTTCTATAGTATGCCTGTGAAGGGGCGCATGTTTCCCGTGCTTAGAATTGTCCCTGCACAAAGTGTCATTTATGCAGGAAAAAAAGTCCTTTAAAATCACTCGCAGCTATTATGAATTGTCGGCTCCGTAATACAGAGAACACTCATTGAAAGTCATTGATAAAAAAAATAAAAATAAAAAAAAAGCGTGGGGGTCCCCCAAATTCAATTACCAGGCCCTTCAGGTCTGGTATGGATATTAAGGGGAACCCTGCCTCAAATTTAAGAAAAAATTTGACGTGGGGTTCCCCCTAAATATCCATAACCAGACCCTTCAGGTCTGGTATGGATATTAAGAGGAACCCTGCATCAAATTTACAAAAAAATTGACGTGGGGTTCCCCCTAAAAATTCATACCAGACCCTTTATCCGAGCACGCAACCTGGCAGGCCGCAGGAAAAGAGGGGGGAACGAGAGAGCGGCCCCCCTCCCTCCTGAACCGTACCAGGCCACATGCCCTCAACATTGGGAGGATGCTTTGGGGGTCCGTGACCCCTCAAAGCACCTTGTCCCCATGTTGATGAGGACAAGGGCCTCATCCCCACAACCCTGGCCGGTGGTTGTGGAGGTCTGCGGGCGGGGGGCTTATCAGAATCTGGAAGCCCCCTTTAACAAGGGGACCCCCAGATCCCGCCCCCCCTTGTTTGAAATGGTAAGGGGGTACAAAAGTACCCCTACCATTTCACAAAGAAAGTGTAAAAAATGGTTAAATAAAACAAACACACTTTTGAAAAATTCCTTTATTAAAAATAAAAAAATAAAAAAAAGATTCCAGCGGTGGTAATCCACTCTTGCTATCCAGCGACGGACGGTCATCTCTCCAGCGATGTCTCATGTCATCCAGCGCAGCGAATCCTCCGTCCTTCTTCTGTCTCCGTGGAGGAGACACTGCAAGGATTCCGGCGGCTGACGTTTCTTATATACGGAGAGCGGGGCCACCCGTCACCTGACCCCACCCCCCTCTGACGCAAGGGGAAACCCGGGGTTCCCTGTGACGTAGGGGTGACCCGCACCCCTCTGATGTAACACAGGCAGGTTTCCGTTACATCAGAGGGGGGCGGGGTCACCCATACGTCACGGGGAACCCCGGGTTTCCCCTTGCGTTAGAGGGGGCGGGGTCAGGTGACGGGTGGCCCCGCCCTCCGTATATAAGAAACGTCAGCCGCCGGAATGCCTGCAGTGTCTCCGTGGAGGAGACAGAAGAAGGATGGATCGCTGCGCTGGATGACATGAGACATCGCTGGAGAGATGATCATCCGTCGCTGGATAGCAAGAGTGGATTACCGCCGCTGGAATCTTTTTTTTATTTTTTTATTTTTAATAAAGGAATTTTTCAAAAGTGTGTTTGTTTTATTTAACCATTTTTTACACTTTCAAACAGGGGGGAGGCCGGGATCTGGGGGTCCCCTTGTTAAAGGGGGCTTCCAGATTCTGATAAGCCCCCCGCCCGCAGACCTCCACAACCACCGGCCAGGGTTGTGGGGATGAGGCCCTTGTCCTCATCAACATGGGGACAAGGTGCTTTGAGGGGTCACGGACCCCCAAAGCATCCTCCCAATGTTGAGGGCATGTGGCCTGGTACGGTTCAGGAGGGAGGGGGGGCCGCTCTCTCGTCCCCCCCTCTTTTCCTGCGGCCTGCCAGGTTGCGTGCTCGGATAAAGGGTCTGGTATGGATTTTTAGGGGGAACCCCACGTCAATTTTTTTTTAAATTTGACGCGGGGTTCCCCTTAATATCCATACCAGACCTGAAGGGTCTGGTTATGGATATTTAGGGGGAACCCCACGTCAAATTTTTTCTTAAATTTGAGGCAGGGTTCCCCTTAATATCCATACCAGACCTGAAGGGTCTGGTTATGGATATTTAGGGGGAACCCCACGCTTTTTTATTTATTTATTTATTTATTTTTTTATCAATGACTTTCAATGAGTGTTCTCTGTATTACGGAGCCGACAATTCATAATAGCTGCGAGTGATTTTAAAGGACTTTTTTTCCTGCATAAATGACACTTTGTGCTGGGACAGTTCTAAGCACGGGAAACATGCGCCCCTTCACAGGCACACTATAGACAACCCCCCCCCCTACGAAATTTAAAGGAATATTACACTTTTATTGTTTCACTTTAATCATTATTAAAATAACTGCTCCCGAAAAAATGGCAGTTTTTAAAACTTTTTTTGCATTGATACATGTCCCCTGGGGCAGGACCCGGGTCCCCAAACACTTTTTAGGACAGTAACTTGCAAATTAGCCTTTAAAATTAGCACTTTAGATTTTGAACGTTGGAGTCCCATAGACTTTAATAGGGTTCTAAAGTATGCTATATAGTTAGCTCCGTCGAATCTTCTTTATACATTCGACAGACACCATAAGCCTTCCAAGACAGATTCGACCGTAATTCATGTGGATTTTCGGACGAATGCAATTTTTGAACGAAAAACGAAATAAATAAAAACGAATTTCGGAAGTAACTAAATAAATTAAGCTTTCGGACGAAAACGAAATTCCGAAACGAAATATTTTACTCTGCACATGTCTAATATTGATTGGTTTGCTCAAAAGTTATTGCATTTACAAAATAGGAGATATATTTATGGTATTTTTGTTATTATATATTTTTTTTTTACTAGTAATGGCAGCGATCAGTGATTTTTAGCAGGACTGCGACATTGCAGCAGATAGATCTGTCACCTAACTGACATGTTTGACGCTTTTTTTGGGAACCAGTCACATTATTAGAGTAATCAGTGCTAAAAATATGCACTGTTATTGTACTAATGACACTGGCAGGGAAGGGGTTAACATCAGGGGCGATCAAGGGGCTAAATTTGTTCCCTGTTTGTGTCTTTTATCAATGTATGGGGTACTGTGTGACTGGGGAAACACACAGATCCATCTTCCTGCTTAGCAGAAAGACAGGATCTGTGTGATCTCCCCTGTCAGAACGGAGATCTGCCTTGTTTACACAAGAAGATTACCGTTCTGTCACTGCGGGGAACGATCACGGGCGGCGGGTGGACATCAAGTTTGCTGGACCCGCTGATTGGCTCCTCAGCTGGCCAATGGAAGCGCGCACGCACCCACAAAATTGAGTTCACGAGCCGACATACACCTACGGAGATTTGTGGTAACGAGCCACCTTGCAGCAGTATAATGATGGCAGCTGGTCGGCAAGCGAGTTTATAAACCTAGAAGCAATGATAATGGAGCTGCCTTTAGCCAGGTATTCTAGCCAGGGAAGTCATTGAAGGGCAGGAGACATATGGAGTCCAACTGATAACTCCATAAAAAGCACTTATTACCTTCCCATGCTATAACATAGGACACTTATTGACCCTTTGAAATAGTAATAAAGATACAAAAAAGAAAAAGAAAACAAAATTGAATAAAACAAATAAAAAAATGTAAAAGTACCTCTGTCCTCTCACGCATATATACAAATACAGGTAAACAGCAATGACGATATGTGAGGTATCACTGCAAGTGTCGGAGTTAGATCAATACGTCTAGTAATCTAGCGATCGTGTGTATGCCTCATCGGAATTTTTTTTTTACGAAAATTCTGACGGACCTAGAAATATTTCCGACTGAACCAATTCCTATCGGGAAAATCACTTGTCTGTATGTTGTTCCGACAGACCAAAAACAAATGCATGCTCTGAAGTAAGTATGAGACAGAAGCATTGGCTACTGGCTATTGAACTTCCTTTTTTTCTAGTCCCGTCGTATGTGCTGTACGTCACCGTGTTCTTGACGATCGGACTTTGGTGTGATCGTGTGTACGCATGACAATTTTCTGCGGAATTCCGTCGGAACTCCATCGGAAAACCTTCAGAGTTTATTCCAACGGCAAAACCAATCGTGTGTACAGGGCATAAAGGTTTCTAAATTTAGATACTGTTGTTTTTTACCATTGCATTGGTGCATGCAACTTTAAGTTTTGTCATGCTTGGTATCTATGTACTCAACGCAACTGCATATTTTATATTTTACTAAAAAATGGGTATTAAATTGTGTTGCTTTCAGAAAATATATAATGTTTGGGGGTTCCAAGTAATTTTCTAGCAAAAATTCTGATTTTATTATGTGTGAAAAAAATTTAAAATGTCCTGGACGTGTAGTGGACTTGAACCTTTTTATTCTTTAGTCACATCATTATTGACATGATGTTTAGGATCACTATCCTGCTTAAATTTGAATTTTACCCATGGCTTCCCTTTTAAGGAATACTGCTGCATTATTGCTGGAAGTATTGTGTATGCTTCCTGATATCATGGTAGCAGCTATTGATATAAACATTCTTTCTCATACTACACCAGCAGCTGCTGAACAAAGAAATCTGCCCTCCTATCTTTGCATCAGTACATGCAGTATGAACTCCTAATTCATACTTTACAAACAATTCTTGGAAGTGAAGCAGGTGCTTGGCTAGAGAGAGAGAGAGAGAGAGATTTTGTACACTGTGCTAAAGTAGTCATTGTGCTCCCAATGGACTGCAACTGAATGGGTTAACACTACCTCACCTCCATCCGTAAAGAGGAGCTGATAAGTAGAAGCAGCTAAAGAAACTTGATGGTTGGTACAATTGAATCAGTTGAGATGAAGTCCAGTAAAGTCACTTTAATTTGAACTATTGAACTACAATACACAATGCGAGCCAGGTATAAATAGAGTGAGAGCTGTATTTTCACAAAATTTATATCGGGGGATTTCCTTTTTCTGCGAGGAGAATGAGGTGTGCATATCACTGCTCCTGTTGCACTTCAACCTGCTATAATCCTACGGCTGTGTGCTGAGGACCAGAGTCATTCCATGCAGATCCAGAAGTATGCTTACATCTGAGCAGCTGTTGCTGTATCACTGGGATTGGCAATTAGACTCTGCTGCCATTAACCTAGTTTTCTGCTAGCAAAGACTGAGCACATAAGGACTGGTCATTGAACTTGCAGCATTATTTACTACATGCAAACTTTACTGGGACTGTACTCAAATGCACCATTATAAGGACTGGGCCCCAATGCTAGCCAGCCTAAAAATTAGGGGTAAAGACTAAGCTGCTTTACAAGAACTCTGTCTAACATTTCATCACTTCAATGCATATAGAGCGCACTCTAAAGTGATTATAACCTACTGTTTACAGAGGAGTTATCACAGTATTGATTGTCATAGCTGTTACTGTTTTCTAAAGCTATTACTTATCACCTATTTTGTGGATTACCAGGTTTATTCTGATTTAGCTCCATAGAACTACATTCTATGCTGGCATAGCTTAGTGAACATATTGTCTAGTGAACTGTGATTGACCTAATCCCTTACTTATTTTTGTGCATGTTTTTCACAGAATCAACATTGAAGAACAGATAACCCAATCTACCAAGAACTCTTTTCCTTTCTACCACAGCAGCAGCCATGGGAAGGAAAACTCTTCTGTTCTATAACAGCAGCAAATATTGCAGAAATAACTCTCTCCTCTGACCACAGCTGCATATTTTTGAAGGAGAACCCACCCCCCTTACTACATTAGCATCTATTAGAGGGAGGCCTCGTTCTTGCAATTAAAGGAGCAAGTATTGAAATTAGAAATCTTCTCTTCTACTACAGCAGCCCCTTTGGAAGGAGAATTCCTCGCTCTTATTATGATATCTGTATATAAACTGTTTCTCCTACTGTAACAGTAATTTTTAGACAGGGGACACCGTGCTACAAAACCAGTAACTACTGGAAAATAACTCTAAACTACATCAGCACTCGCTGAAGGTACACAGTTCTCGCTGAAGGTACACAGTTCTATACAACTACATCTGAAATTATTGGCTTTTAGAAATATATGTAAATTATGTTTATCTGTATCCTTCATTCCTTCTTGGCACTTCTTGGTTCCTGTACTACCTGTGTCAAAAGTGTAGTGTAAGCGCTCTGCTTATATGACTTAAGATGATCCAAAATGGTATGTGCTCATGTATACTAAAACATGAAAAAAATAATAACCCCCAAAGAGATAGGGGTGATGCTACAAAGTAACAAAAGTTTATAAATACATAGAAAGTGACCTCTAAATATGTGTATAGACAAAAAATAAATATCAAAATATGTGTATAAACAAACAATATTTGTATAGAAACTGTATAAATAATTATCCCAGTGATAAGACAACCAAAAACTGTAAATGAATGATCACAGTAATAAAGTTCATAGATGTGCATATAGTCCAGATAAACATGCAATTTATCAATCCGGATGTATTGTGATGACAACAAAAATTCCTGTGGTATTGTGATCGAAGAGAATAGTATTTCACCCTGTGACGATCCCACCACCTTATAGGGCACGAGCTTACCAGATCTAAATGACCCTAGTAGACATACGCCTCAGGGGTCAAACAAAGCTTGTGATCTCAGCCAGTGTAATGGATATACCGATCATGGCATTTGCGACTCCAACAAACGACTAGATGAAGTAAGAATTCCTCAAGTACAAGTCCGACAACAACTCAGGCATGGGGAATGAAAAAATAAAGCCAACATGGCATAATAACGTTTTTAAAAAACTCTTTAATAAAAATATGGCTAAAACTCACATTTCCAAGATGGGTAATACAGCATATCAGAGAGAAAAAGATGGCAGTAGCAGAGTCCTCCCGACGCGTTTCGACCCACCGGTCATCATCTGGGGTGCTTTTCTTCTTTCCATTTGCGCAATATTGTTGTTATAGATCCTGTACTACCTGTGCATGTCTCCCCACCCCCATCACCCCATCTTTTGCATATGATTTCACAATAATTTAACTGTTCAGTTGTTAGCGTATAAATAATGTACAAAGGTGAGAGGAAAGCTTTTCTGTAGGCACAGAAATTCGATTTATGCATAAATCAGCATCATAATGGAATTCACATTTTATCAAAAGAAGAATGTCTCAACAATTATCTTTTCTCCATCTCTTTGTTCGTTATATTCTACTGAAGAGCCTATATGCCAAAAAACATAATTCAGAATCTGGTCAAACGAGTCAGGAAATTCAAGCATTGAATAACTTAATTGCTCTATTAGAGGAGCATGACTCTGGGAACCCATATAGTTTCATCTGATATTGAGCGTCCTCCTGTGGCTATGGATGGTGTGCCCACTGCACAAACCAATGCATGTATTCCTGATTTCTCACTTAAGAGGAAATCCACCATTTACCCCTCATCAAGTTCAAACCATGATGCATCTGTCTTTCTGAAGCTGGTATCGGCCGATATCAGCAAGATGAAGAACATCTCCGGTTCCTATGCGAATCTCAGCAGAGATGAGTGAACTGCACTGGAGGCACTGGCCCGTAACCACGACATTGTCATCAAACCCTCTAAGTGTGGCAATGTCATGATCATGGACAGTGTTCAGTACATTGAGCTGTGCATGGCAATACTTCACAACTCAGAGTGGTATCAACCTATTTCTAGGTCACTACTGGATACATTTACCAAGGATTTTTACTCATTGATTGATACTGCATTTCATCAAAATGTTATATCAAGGCAATTATCGGACTTTGTTAGAACTAGTCATCCAAGTGAGGCGACTTTTTATGCGCTATCCAAGTTACATAAACTTCAAAAGAAGCCACCAGGTAGACCAATTATATCTGGGTGTGGTAGCTTGATGGAGAAACTGAGCCGTGCAGTAGATAACCATCTCAAACCCCGTGTTGCATGTCTATCGTCATATATACGTGATACCATCCACTTTTTGAAGATTATTCAAGCTCTGCCCTTCGAGGATGGTACTCAATTGGTTGCCATTGACGTAGAATCCCTATACTGTACTATCCCTCATGCCAAGGGCCTAGCGGCCAGACAGCATGTCTTGTCACAATTTAGCGAGTGTGAGCCTAACTATACTGAATTTAATTTGACTTCCCTCGAGTTCATACTTCATCATAACGTCTTTTACTTTATGGTTCCCACTACATCCAGGTACAGGGCATTGCAATGGGGACATGCTGTGCCCCATCGTACGCCAACCTGTACCTGAGGGAGTGGGGACATTCACTGCTTGTCGATGAATCATTGTCTGTGTATATGTGCCATCTGTTAACATGGTGGCGCTACATAGATGATGTATTCCATATCTGGGATGGACTTGCTACATCAACTTTTGGATTGAATTAATAAGAATGAATTTAATTTAAAATTCACAATGACTCACAGTCCAAATGAAATCGGATTTTTAGATGTGCTTGTAAAGAAACAGTTAGATGGGAGCCTCTCACTTTCACCCAAAGCCTCTTCTCACATCGATACCCTACAGTCAATACTTAAGGGTCCGGCAAAACTGCTCTGATGATGTTGGTTTCAAAAATGAGGCTAACATCTTGAGAAAAAGACTCCTCGAAAGAGGATATTCCAGCACATGCCTCAAAAAAGCATATAAAAGAACTATTAACCAATCATGCCGTGATCTGCTAAATACACAGAAACAATCCTCCAATGACCACACAACAAGAATCATTACAACATATTCATTATAACATAAGCAAGTCAAACGCATTCTAAACAGGTACTGGCATTTATTAACTATGGACCAGACTCTGGCCCCTTTTGTCCCTAGCTCTCCAGCTGTCACCTATAGCAGAGCGCTTTCTGTAGGTGACAAAGTGGTTAGCAGTGAATGTAGATATCATAGAGGTGATTTATGTAAAACTCTAGGGGCCCTATCATGTGGGGGATGTTCATATTGTCAATACGTGGATAGACGTAGAGATATTACTTTACCAAATTGACAAGAATTCTTTCCCAAACATTATGTGAACTGTAAGATCCCTGGCATAGTATACCTGCTGACATGTGAATGTGGGTGTTACTATGTTGGGCAGAATAAAAACGAGTTCTGGAAAAGGATATACCAACATTTTAGTTCTGTACGTAAACGTGACCCTGATGTACCAATTGGCTGTCATATGGCCCTGGTCCACTCAGAGTCAATTCCCAAAATCCACTTTCTTGCCCTTGACCATATCCACTTCCGCTTCAGAGGCAGCAACTTCAACAAACACCTCCAATCTTTCCACCTGGCCTCAATGAGGCATTCAACTGCCGACCCTTTCTCCCTGGTTTTACATCGGGGGTCTGTGAATTGAATCTGTAGAGGGTTCTTTTTTTCTTCTTTTCCCTATGGTATAATTTATATATTTTTTAATATACTGAGTATGTCATATGTTTAGAGCACCTTTAAAAGGAAGGACCCACCACTGTATTACTGTTCTGACTGCTTTATTGTACTTAAACAGATGTTGAATTATATTTACATATATATGGTGTGGCCATTTGCTTTACAATGTGTATTCCCATATATATCTCAATGATTTGATATGTGTAATCCGTGCAGTAATTATTTTATTTTTATTTTATTTTCCTTTACTCTTTTTTCATCATTATCATTTTCATCATCCATTCCCTCCCATTTTCTTCAACTATCTAAACTATACATATCTACTTTAAATATTTTCTTGTCCCCATTTTTATACTATGTATTATAGAAATTTGTATTACACTGTATGATGGTCTTTTCTTTATTGTGTTTTGTAAAACAGGCTAGCTGCTTTTTTTTTTTTTTTTTTAAAGGATTTTATTGAAGACAAAGCATAATGTACATCAAGTTTCACAATGGCTTAGCAGTACAAAATTTATGCAACAATAGCATATAACTAGCCAAAACAAGAGTCTCAAAACAGAAAATTGAAAAAGAGAAGGTCAAAAGTATCGAACAGCAGTGCGTAGCATCCATGGTGGATGATGACTACTGGGAGGAAGGAACTATCTCTATCCCTACCTCTCCAGAGCATCCACGCAAGGATCAGGGACACAAAGGAAGAAAGTAATCGTACAGGGTGAAGTAGGCCGTGAACTATGGCCTGAAAGTACCTTTAAAAATTTGCACCTCACAGATCAAACTGCGATACAATACGATAAGATAAGATTAGATCAGTTTGAATCAACCACAGAGGGCTCTTCTTAATCTATGAGTAGCACAAATGTGCCTCAATCGTCCCCAAAAGGAGAGTATTAGTGGCGGGGCACAATAGGATATAATAGAATTAAGTGCATAGTACAGCTCTAGGGTCAGATAACCAATATTGCCAATTGATGTAAAATTTCCCTAAGGACATATGCGCCTTTGCGAAAAGGAATTCCATCAATAGGTGTTCATTTAAGATTTTAATGGCGTCAGAAATGGTTGGTGTGCAAGTTTGTTTCCAACAACGGGAAATGGCCAATCTCGCTGCTATGAGTATGTGCGTGATGATGGGGTGGAATTTTGAGGGCCATGAGGCAATGTCAAGACCAAATAGAGCCGTCTGCGGTGTCAAAGTTAGAGATAGATCAGTAACCTCCTGTATGCAGGAGGAAACGTCCGTCCAGAAAGACTTAATGGGCGGACATTCCCACCAAATATGGAAAATGTGCCCCTCCTGGTCGCACTTTCTCCAGCGTTTACTCGATTGGGATTGGTATAATCTTTGCCAGTTTTGTCGGAGTGAAATACCATCTGTAAAGGATTTTCATTACCGTTTCCCAGTGGGAGACATTCCTAGATACCACTGCAGGCAACCTGATTGCTCGGTACCAAAGCGATGGTGGGGTTTGTATTTGCAAAGTACGTTCCCAGGAGGAAATCACCGGTATGGTTTGATCCGTATGGGGTTTCATTAGGAGTCCGTAAAAGTGTGATATGCTTCGTATCTTGAGGTTGGTTTGCGGAAAATATTTGCATTATGTCTTTAGTTATAGAGTTGGCTGAGGTCGGGATAGAGGTTAGAACATGACGTATCCTTAGGTAGACGTATAAGTCCTTGCTGGGGATATTGAATAGCTGTGAGAGCTGTTGAAAGGACCTAAGTTGCCCCTTTTGAAACAGGACCCCCAGGGTTTTTATGCCTTTCCGGGTCCAATCAAGAAGTGGAAGATCGTGCGCTAGAAGCGAGATGGAGGCAAGCGGGAAGTGATAAAGGGCTTGGGCATGTACGCCACCTGATGATTGCACAATCGCCTTCCAGTTATTTATGAGGGCTTTGGTAGTTGGGAGATGAAAGTGTGTAGAGTGTAGACCCATCCAAATAGCTGCTAGCAAGTGAGAGGGGGAATGTGACATATCTGCAGATTCGATCGAGGTCCATGGTTGTGGTGAATCTGAGTCCCACAGTTTTCTAGATTGGTCCAATATGATGGCCTTGTAATAGGCTCTAAGGTCTGGGACTCCCAACCCAGCAAATCTAGTTGAAATATTAAGTAGTGTGGCTCTAATACGTGGCTTGCCCATACAAAGTTGTTAATGATTATTTGCAGTATAGCAATATCTGGTTTCAACATAGGCACAGGTATCGTTTTAAACATATAAAGAACATGCAGCAGTAGGAACATTTTAGCTAAGGCAATTCTGCCTGCCCAGGAGGCTTTTATGGAAAGAAGCGATGTAGCCGTGGTCAGCAGAGCAATGTTAGTACGCAGAATTAGGGAGGCTGGGGAAGTCAGCTGAATACCTAAATAAGATATGGAACTATTGGGCGCCCAGGAGAAGGGTGATATTGACGTAATGCTCGTTTTAAGTTGTGTAGAGAGGGAGATCCCTAACATCGCGGATTTGGAAGCATTCAATTTATACAAGGAAATTTGATTAAAACTGTGCAGGAGAGCACAGAGAGCAGGAAGAGACTGGTTGGGATTAGTGAGCCAGATGACAATGTCATCAGCGTATAGGCCAATCTTGTGAGAAGTTTGATTAATTTCAAGGCCTGTTATTTCGGGGTTAGACCTAATGGGTTCAATCATCAATGCAAAAATTAATGGTGACAGAGGGCACCCTTGGCGAGTCCCATTTGAGATCTGAAAAGGGGATGACAGTAGACCTGATGTCAGTACTCTAGCGCTGGGGGTAGAATATAGGCCTAATATGGCTTGATGGAATGTGCCCAAAATACCACATTTTTGAAGGACCAAGTCTAAGTAGAGCCAATTGACCCTATCAAATGCCTTCAATGCGTCTAAAGAGATCAACAGAGAAGGCACCTGACAGTGTTCAGCCCAGTAGAGCATGTCAATCAGCCTGCGAGTTCCATCCGGGGCTTGTCTGGAAGGGATAAATCCCACCTGATCCGGGTGAATCAAGGATGAGATGAAACTGGCTAGCCTGGTGGCTAATAATTTTGCGTATATTTTAGTGTCAGTATTTAGTAACGATATGGGGTGATAATTAGCTGGGTCATGGGATGGTTTCCCCGCTTTGTGTATAGTAGTGATGACCGCTTCTAGAGATTCCGATGGAATTTCCCCGGTTGCTAAGAACCTATTAAAAGAGGTGCATAAATGAGGTATTAACTGGTCTAAGTAGGTTTTATAATAGTCGTTTGTATAACCGTCAGGTCCGGGAGCTTTATGTAGGGGAAGGTCTTTTATCGCCTTAGCAAGCTCTTGATGAGTGAAGGGTTGGGCCAATGATTCCAATTGTGAAAGGGAAAGTGAGGGGAGCTGAAGGGGGGTCAAGAATTCTAAAATTTGCTCTGACGTGGGATGTGGTTCTGAGGTAGAATTGGCAAGATTATATAATTTCGAGTAGAAGAGACTAAATTCATCGGCTATATCCTTGGGATTACTACGTTTCTGTCCTTTTTGGTTTAGCAGGAAGGGGATCCTATTCTGTGCTTCCCTTTTTTTGTATTGTTGGGCAAGGTGCTTCCCAGCTTTGTTACTTTGGGAGTACCAGGTGAGTCGGAGGCGTCTAAGATAATAATCAAAGCTTTTGTGGAGAAATTAGTTAAGGTAATTTCTTAGGGCGGTAATTTCTTTCGCAACCGAGAGGGAGGGTGTTCTTTTATTTATAACTTCGAGATTGCGAATTTGTTGTAGGAGGGAGTCAATGGTCGCTGTTCGTTTTTTCTTCTCCTGGGCACCCAATTTTAGACATATTCCACGGATAACCGCCTTATGGGCGTTCCAGAGCATTGTGGGATTGGACACAGATCCAGAGTTGGAGTCAAAGAATGATGAAATCTCGGATCGAATCAATTCTCTAGTCTCCGGTACACTAATAAGTGCAGAGTTCAGACGCCATAGAGAGTGTCTGACTGTGGGTGGGGAGATGCAATATTAATCGACACTGGTGCGTGATCTGACCATGTTATGAGGCCCACTGTAGCTTCACTAATTCTCTGAAGTGCAATTTTGGAGACTAGGAAGAGATCGATCCGAGAATATGACTTTTGTGCATGAGAATAAAAAGAGTAATCCCTCTCGGTACCATGAAGACACCTCCATGGGTCATGAAGATCCTTCTGCAGGACTACAGCAGATAAGGCAGTGGAATGTCTACGTTTCGTATTGGAGGTGTCCATATGAGTATCTAGGACATTGTTAAAATCCCCACAGAGCACTAGGTGCTCCTTGGGAAAGGGTTGGATTTTGCTTAGTATGGACTTATAAAATTCTCTTTGGCCGGTGTTAACCAAAACTAGCGGTTGATTATTGAATACAGCTGAGAGTATTAAGTATCTACCCGCAGGATCTTGTTCAATATGTGTGAGGGAGAAGGTTACGGATGAACGCACTGCGATCATCACACCTCTTGTTTTCTTATCGGCGCGAGCATGGAAGCAATGGGGAAATAGTCTGTGGGAACAGTGTGGGAGATTTAGTTCAGAGAAATGCGTTTCCTGAACACATATGTCTGCATTTTGGGTTAAGGCTTCTCGCCACAGTAGCGATCTTTTAAAGGGACTGTTAAGGCCTTTGGCATTTAACGACACAATCTTAATCGACATGACTGACGGTGATCAGGGGCTGCTATTAGTCTATGCTGTGGTACCAAGAAAGATACACTCCGCACTAGAAGGAGACTCCAGGGGTGTCGCAGCAGAGCAAAAACGCAGTGAGGAAATCGGAATATCTCACTTGCTATGTAAACAATAGATTGGGTTATCGGATCAGATAAATTCCCTCAGATAAATGGCTGAGCCACTCACACCCCTGTAGCAATCAATACAGCTGTAACTTTAAATAAAACAGTAACGCAAAAAAAAAAGTTGTAGTAAACTATAGGGCGATGAACCCTACAACAATTAAACTCTAATCAGCGGATGTGCTTAGCACATCAAAAAGAAGAAGTGGAGCGTGGAAGGGATATCATATCAGCTTCCACTCCTCCACAGCAACATTATACAAGTGCAGTAAAACACAAACAGAAAAGGCAGCAGTATTCAACTATAGTATCTAATAATGCATAATACCGCATAGAACCGGGTGTGTTCTATTTAAGTGAGAGCATGGGAGTCCCATGGAGTGACCATCCTGGATGAGGGTCTTGTTCCTGGAGTAGTAGGAGGGGGTGCTTGGGTGATCAGACCCCAGTTGTGAAGTTGCTTGAGGCCCTCTTTCGGAGACATAATGGCAACTTGTTGGTTGCGATACGACACCAAGAGCTTTGTGGGGTGTCCCCATTTGTATATGATTTTACGTTCAATCAAGATGAAAGTTACAGGGGCGAACGCCCTACGAGCCTGAGCCGTGGTGGCAGAAATATCATTGAATAGCAATACCTTAGTGAATGGCTCTGGGAGGGCTCGTAAGGCCCTTGCAGCACGCATGATTTCCTCTTTTACATGAAAGAAGTGCACTCTTGCTAGTATGTCCCTGGGGATTGAGGGGGGAAGGTGTTGTGGCTTATGTAATCTGTGTGCTCAGTCAATTAGCATGTCCTGAGTCGTCAAAGATGGGACAAGTTTGTGGAATAACTGGTGTAGATACGGAATAATATCCGTTGTTGCCAGGGACTCTGATACCCCCCATATTTTTATATTATTCCTGCGCGAGCGATCTTCAAGGTCTGCGACTTTTAAACGCAGTTGGGATATTGCTGCAGCCTGCTCATCTTGTATGTCAACCATCATGTTATGCGCATTAGTAGCTTCAGAGAGGTGCTGCTCAATATGCTCTGTGCGCTGCCCTAAAGAGTTAACTGTGTCCTGTATTTGGTTAACAGAAATATTTAACTCTCTATGTAATTCAGCCTGGAGGGACATAAGCATGGCTTTTATGCTGTGTTCTGAGGCAGGGCTGTCTGTAGAGGGAAAAGCAGCAAGTGATTGTGCCTGAGATTGTGCTGCAGAGGGACTACAAGTCTCAGCGCCATGTTGCCTTTTAGAGGGAGGCTGTTTGTCAGGAGAAGGTGCAGGGAAGTCAGCTAGCCTCTTACCTCTGTCTCCCGGGGACAAAGTGTGGTTGTCCAGGTGGTCCATATCCTCCAAATGTTCAGGGCAGTCAGGAAGGACACTTGCCTGTGTATTCGGCGGTGTCTCCGGGCTGCTGCATGCGCGGTCAGCGCAGCCGGCGCCATCTTGGCTCCCCTGCCGAGGAGGCTTCATGTAGAAGTCTAAGAGCCTACGGGTCCCTTCAGCTTAGATATCTTGCGGGACATACTCCGTGGGACATCCCCTAGCTGTGTCCCCCGATCCAGAGGTAATGCGGCGGGATAAGAGCTGCCTTAATGCTGGATGTGGCTGCGGAGGAGCGGAGCAGCCGAATCAAGCGGCCATCCTCACCAGCGGCCAGGCCACGCCCCTAGCTGCTTTTTTTTTATCTGTCCACTAGATGGCGAAGTACGGATTGCATGGACCGCTTTGCTCGCAGACACCTAACGGGTAAGCTTCACTTGCATTTAGCTGGGAGACAGTGACTTCTCACGCCACACAAATGGGGATTTCACATACGCTGGGGATGCGTGACATCATCACACCCATGTGGGCGTGGATACACCGTGTGCCTCCGGGTCAGGGAGATGCTCTGAGCTCTGAGAACCACTTGATTTCATACAGCTGATCAAGCGGGGCAAGCTCAATCATACTGAGAGTCAAACTGATTGGTTAAATCCATATCAGATGTGCTATTTAAGATGCAGTCACTCAGTGGGCAGTTGTCAGTCATTGGACTGCCTCCTAGAGGTCTGCATCTTGGATTTGTAAAGCTAAAGGTAAATTCACTACATGTATAGGTTAACCAAGGATATATATCCTTGTGTTCTCATGTTGTAGTCTGTCATATTTTTCAAACTACATGTAGGACTAATTTTAAATTGTCCTTTTTCTATGACTTTTTGAACAGTACTATCTTGAATGTTCAGATGCCAATCAGGCGTCTCTTGTAGATGTGCTGTGCCTGTTCTTTCCTGGTTATTCTTTTTTAAGATCTATAATGAATCCCACCTATGTAAGTATGATAAGTCTTAACATAGAACACTATATAAATTGGAATGATTGGTACTCTTTCACATTACTATACAAATGATGTTATTACTTTTTCTATTATTATATAATTAAATCTACATTACAGATAAGGATCTCATCACCCTATTGTAAAACCCCTGATGAAGGAATATTATATATCAATGTGAACTTCCGAAACATGTCATTCATTGATGTACTTTTAAGTGAATATTGAATTCTGCCTTCATATACATTCATTATATTTTCTATATATTTAATAAAATTGTCACTTTACACAATTCTACTCTTTATACATTTTCTGCCTGCCAAGTCTCATGGGACGACCCTTTGTGCACTGGTTGCACATTTCCCTTTATTCCATTTAATCAAGGCTGTTGGCAGTATCTTATACATTTCCAATTCTCACACAATCCCTTTATCCAATGTCTTAACAATTAAATAACATTTGGTACAACTTTCATAACCAATTTGTTACCGCACCAGGAATACTGTACAGCAAAGTATCTAAAATAGTTAAAAAGGTAATGAAAATAAATTACTTTCTTCAGTGCAAGTCAAGATTCTGTCTCAACCTAATGCACTTACATATCATCTTTCTTTTGATTTTGATCTCTGGAATTTCTTATGATCCTTGTACCAGCATATCACTGCTGATCTCTGGTACTTAAGAATGTAAAGACTTTCAATGAACCTTCAAAACATGTAAACCAGTTCAATAGCAGCTGAATAAAGAACACACTCGTTCCCTTTAATAGTTCTCTTACATTTATCAGACCTATCTCTCTTGAGATGCTTGCCCACCAATCCTCTATTGACCTTTACTGCAAGTTGTACCTATTAATGATTCCTTTGTTTATTAGGAATGACATTTCTGTTAGACAATTCAGGCAGCAAGGAAGTTTACGTTCTGCTGCATAAATGTGGTTATACAAATTTTGTCGTACAATAATTGTGCTGCTTACACAACCACTTCACATCTACTCTGTGTTTTTCAAGTCCCAACATACTAAATATTTCAGTGACTGTATGTGACTGTATGTGTCAACTGTATACTCTGTATATTCTGAACAGTATAGGAAGCAATGGCGTTTAAGGATCTAGCAACCAAAAGTAGAACGTTACCATTTAAAAATCTTCTCCACGTGGAATTTACCCAAATCAAACCACCACCAAAATCTACCAGCATTTTTCTAATTTTCTTTAACTTTTTTTGTGATTAGCAATTTAAGAATATGTTACCCTCATATTTCATATTCCTAATATGTGCCTGTTGTATCATGTACTTCTGTTAAAAAAGTATCCTGTTCTCTTTGTATTGCTCTCTTTGAATCTGCAAGCCCCCCTACTTCCCTATTGCAAACTGACCATGCTAGGCATGAAAACAAACCTATCCCTGTATGGTTAGTTTTTTGTCTGTGCTGGGGGAACAGCCTGCCTGTCCTACAATGACCAAGACTTCTGCTGACACCTCCCCCCATGCACTGTTATTTACTGGGAAAATCAGTGCACTACTGTTTCCCCACTCATTCCCCTCCAAGCCTGTTATACAGCTTAGGACATGGTTATGTGACAACTTAGAAAGAAGAAAGAAAAAAGAAAAAAGTATTTATATATATATTTTTTTTATATATAGGAATGTTTTGCATTGCATTTCTATTTTAAAGTGAATGGGTTGTTTAACCACTTCCTGACCGGCGCACGCCGATGTATGTCGGGAAAATGGCACGGGCAGGCATATTGGCGTACAGGTATGTCCATTTTAATATGTCGCCCTGCCATCGCATGCGCGCCGCCAGCGGCGCGCTCGCGTACTGTTCGAGACCCCCATGAGATCAGTGTTCACTAACACAAAGCCCAGCCCCCACAGTTAGTAACACGCCCCTAGGAACACTTAACCCCTACACTGTGACCCCCTGGTTAACCCCTTCACTGTCAGTGTCATTTACACAGGAATCAATGCATTTGTATAGCATTGATTGCTGTATAAATGTCAATGGTCCCAAAAATGTGTCAAAAATGTCCGATATGTCCGCCATAATGTCGCAGTCACTATAAAAATCGCTGATCGCCGCCATTACTAGTAAAAAAAAAATATTAATAAAAATGCCATAAAACTGTCACCTATTTTGTAAACGCTAGAACTTTTGCGCAAACCAATTAATAATCGCTTATTGTGATTTTTTTTACCAAAAATATGTAGAAGAATACGTATCGGCCTAAACTGAGGGAAAAAAAATGTTTTTTTATATATTTTTGGGGGATGTTATTATAACAAAAAGTAAAACTTAATGCGTTTTTTTTTTTTTAATTGTCGCTCTATTTTTGTTTATACAACAAAAAATAAAAACCGCAGGGGTGATCAAATACCACCAAAAGAAAGCTCTATTTGTGAGAAAAAAAGACGCCAATTTTGCTTGGGAGCCACGTCGCACGACCGTGCATTTGTCAGTTAAAGTGACGCAGTGCCGAATCGCAAAAAGTGGTCTGGTCTTAAGCTAGCAAAATGGTCCAGTCTGAAAGTGATTAAAAAGGTAAGGGTTCCCATACAATTTAAACATTGAGCTTCCCTTGTTTAGCCTCCCTGACAGTCGTTTACTCACTTGTCCTGGTGCCAGGGCATTTACTGCACATTCTCCATTCTTTTCTGTAGAATTTATATTCTACCATTCATACTTTGTCTGCCTTTCTGGGGTCGGGGAAGCTGCAATATTAGTGAAATTGCTCAAAGGGTTAACTGCAACCTAAATGGTTCATTAATGGTTCATTAATTCAATGAAACAATGCCATTTTGTATTATGTATATACTATGATGAGTTGACCCCAAATGGAGTCTTCTGTCCCATTCCACATCAGATAACCCTAGCTATTTAAAGCCCAGCTCCAGGATATTAGCAACTCCCCCTCCCACCCTCCTCTAACTTTCTGCTAGTATGAAAAATCCAAATGTCCATTTTTGAGTAAGGGATGGTTATAACCCCTGCCAGCTTTCTTTTAGCATCTGTGTCCCGTTGGGGAGATTTCCCTATACTTCCTGTCCCATAACCAAAACAAAAAGTGAGGGGGAATCTCTCCAAAATGAAGGAATCCTGGCTTGTCATCAGGGGGACCAGAACTATTGTTCCCATTGGCAAATTTCCTCTCTATTAGTGTTCTGATATCAACCCAAAATTTGGGATTTTCTTTTATTTTCTCTTTCAATGATAATGGTATACAGAACTCAAAACCCTAATGGGGGCACAGAAAGTAATAACATTTACAGGTGTTCTAATCCCTTTAGTTTTTTCACTTTGGCTGAAGCCACAGTCACACAATAACCCTTCTCTGTTCTTCTGTATACTTCCTGGGATCCTTCTTTGGGTGTCTACATCACTGCCTGCTTGATGTGCACACCTCCTATTGGTGGAGACAACACTTCCATAGGCCGGGTTCACTCTAATTGGCTCCAGAGCCAGGAGAACTCAATGAGGGGACCAGTGCCCAGGAAGATAACAAGCAGGGAAAAGATGCCTGGTGCCTGGGGTAGGAAATTATTTTTGCTTGTAAACAAAACTTTGACTTTGATCCATTACATTGTAGGAAGATTAGGAAGAGATGACTGAGTAGTAAAGGTGGCCATAGATGGATGGAAATTTGGCTGGTTCAGCAAGGACCAATCAAATTTTGATCCATGTGTGGTCATGTGTGGCCAGTTGACGAAACAGTCTAGTTAACGAAAACAATTTTCGGACAATAAATATGTTAAAAAATACTATGGCTTCAGCTGGGCTCCTCAACTTCTTCCAGGATGGAAGGCCAGGTTGGTCCTCGGAAGCCTCAGCTGGGGTTGAGAAAAGGGTGGATGGAAGTGTAGAAAGTGATTCCCTGGCTTCAATCTGGTCTTCCAGAAAACGCATTATATTGTAGTACCACAGACTGGGTACATACACATCCTCTGCTGCTGCTCCTGATTTCATAGAAGCCTGGACCTTATTAACCTTTCCTATTAATTCCTTCCTATTTGTGGTTCTCAAGCTACCAATTTTCTTATCCACAAACTTGATGTCTGCGTCGGCGACCTGCGTCTTCACAAATTGCAGCAGTTTCTCCAGCGATGCCTTTCTAGCTGGTTTATTTAGATATAAGGGGTTTTTAACCTCCCACAAATTTCTCATATCCCTGTATCTGTCTATGAATTGGCCCATGAATTCAGGGTCTTTGAATTGTTACATCTTTGCTGCAAGACAAAACACAAGACAAAAACACTAATATCAGGCTAAACTCACATTAAAACACACTTTTGCAAAATTCCTTTATTAAAAATAAAAAAAGATTCCAGCAGTGGTAATCCATTCTTGCTATCCAGCGACAGATTATATCTCTCCAGCCATGGTTGATCTGATCCAGCGCAGCGAATCCATCCATCTTCTGTCTCCACGTAGGAGACACTGCGGGGATCCCGGCGGCCTGACGTTTGTTATATGTGGAGGGCGGGGTCACCCGTCACCTGACCCCACCCCCCTCTGACACAAGGGGAAACCCGGGCTTCCCCATGACATATGGGTGACCCCGCCCCCCTCTGATGTAAAACAGGCAGGTTTCCGTTACATCAGAGGGGGGCGGGGTCACCCATACGTCACGGGGAAGCCCAGGTTTCCCCTTGCGTCAGAGGGGGCGGGGTCAGGTGATGGGTGGCCCCGCCCTCCGCATATAACAAACATCAGGCCGCCGGGACCCCCGCAGTGTCTCCTCCGTGGAGACAGAAGATGGATGGATTCGCTGCGCTGGATCAGATCAACCATCGCTGGAGAGATATCATCCGTCGCTGGATAGCAAGAGTGGATTACCACCGCTGGAATCTTTTTGTTATTTTTTTTATTTTTAATAAAGACATTTTTCAAAAGTGTGTTTGTCTTATTTAACTATTTTTACACTTTCTTTGTGAAATGGTAGGGGTACTTTTGTACCCCCTTACCATTTCAAACGGGGGGCGGGATCTGGGGGTCCCCTTGTTAAAGGGGGCTTCCAGATTCTGATAAGCCCCCCACCCGCAGACCCCCACAACCACCGGCCAGGTTTGTGGGGATGAGGCCCTTCTCCACATCAACATGGGGACAAGGCAAGACCCCCAAAGCATCCTCCCAATGTTGAGGGCATGTGGCCTGGTACGGTTCAGGAGGGAGGGGGACCGCTCTCTCATCCCCCCTCTTTTCCTGCGGCCTGCCAGGTTGCGTGTTCGGATAAAGGGTCTGGTATGGATTTTTAGGGGGACCCCCACGTCAATTTTTTTTTTAATTTGACGGGTTCCCCTTAATATCCATACCAGAGCTGAAGGGCCTGGTAATTGAATTTGGGGGACCCCCACGCTTTTTTATTTATTTATTTTATCAATGACTTTCAATGAGTGTTCTCTGTATTACGGAGCCAACAATTCATAATAGCTCAGAGTGATTTTAAAGGACTCTTTTTCCTGCATAAATGACACTTTGTGCAGGGACAGTTCTAAGCACCAGAAACATGCGCCCCTTCACAGGCATACTATAGAAACCCCCCAGCTACGAAATTTAAAGGAATATTACACTTTTATTGTTTCACTTTAATCATTATTAAAATCACTGCTCCCGAAAAAACGACCGTTTTTAAAACTTTTTTTGCATTGGTACATGTCCCCTGGGGCAGGACTTAGGTCCCCAAACACTTTTTAGAACAGTAACTTGCAGAATCTTTTCTCTCTGTCAAATCTTTTTTCTCTGTCGAATATTTTCTCTATATAATCTTGGACTAAGAGAGGTAAGGTTAGGCACATTCGACCACAGGTTCTATAGACACAGATTGTTATTGTCAGAGTCACGTCGAATCTCCTATTCTATATCGAACTGTTGTAACAAGGAAAATGAAAATAAAGCATTTATTTATGTCGGATCTTTTGTTTTTCAGATTCTGTGCTTTCATTATCGTATGTCAAAACGAAAACGAAAATACCTGAAATTCGGACGAAAATGCATTAGGACGAAAACGAATGCACATGTCTAGGTTTTACTTCCCTTTTGTCTCCTGTGAAGTATACTAGCCCATTATGTGCCACTTACCTCAAAACTAAGCCTGTGATGTCCCCGCTGGTGGCCGGCCATCTTCACCCCACCAGGGCCATGGATTCCAGCTCTGTGACTGGCCGGAGTCTCGTAGCATTGCTCCCGCGCATGTGAGTGGGAGCTGAAGGTCACTGCATGGGCCCTGTAGAAACTGCACAATTGTGCCCTTTCTTCAGTGCGCATGCGCTGATGATGTCGGCGCAAGTGTATAAAGTAAATATCTCCTAAACCGTGCAGGTTAGGGAGATATTTCCAGTACATACAAGTAAGTATTATTATAGAATATAAATTAAGCTTTGGCGCTAAAACCCTTCCTAACGTGCACCTAAGTGCAAAAAATAAATGTGTTGGTTTTATTATGTAATCTATTCAATGTTGCTATTATCTAGCCTTTGTGTATTTATTTATTGTGTTTATTGACCCAAAAAACTTATATAATAAATAGCATAAACCAAAGTGAAATATGTGGTCTTCTGGTGTCCACCGTACGGTGGTCTTTACCGAATATCTGTAAGTATACCTCTTATAACTTCGTGGTAATATATATATGTTATAAAATGCCCAACAATGTGCAGCCCAAAATTACACATGTGCAATAAACAATAATGAATATATCAAATATAAAAATAAAATGAATAAAAAATATATGTAAAAAAATATATATATAAACCACAATCCAAAACGTTAGTGGTCTAAAGGCAGTATTCTATAACTGTAAGTTCCAAAAGTAAAAATCCAAAGTGATCGTATAAATAGCAAGAGAAAATCTTTCAATGTCCAAAAGAATTTTTTCCAAATCGCATCACTCAGTTGCTAAAAAATGCATAAAGTCTTTAAAGCAAAAGGATAGGATAAGGTGACTAGTGCAGGAAGATTAGGAACATTCCTCTCCAGTGCGCCACTCAGTGTTAGGGAAATATAATTGCGCTCACCAGAGAGAAAACCCTCAAATGGGTTAGCCGAGCGATCACAGTATAAGCCACTGTGCTGCTTTCCTTAGGCTCTGCTCCTGCTGTGCTGGGGGAATATTCGCCCTTTTACTATTTTATTTTACCATTTATTATTATAGGCTCACCTGTAGGTAAAAGTGGTGTGTAAGTGTTTACAATTACTTTAAATTGAAAAATTATTGGTGTGTGTGTTGTAAGCCCCACGGCCGGGAGTGGCCCCCTTTGGGGTGGAGGTGAGGCCAGCTCCCCGGCAGGTTCTGGGACCATCAGTGGGGAAATCAACTATTGTAATAAAAAGTCTCTGGATAAGCGAGCCCATTCTGTGGAGAGGGTAATATGATGCAACTACCGTTTTTTACATTTGATAGATTCACAAATGATTGTGACTGTACATCATATTATACACCATTGAAATTTGTATTTTGATGTATTCATAGAAATATAAGAACACACAGATGCTCCAGTGGGTACTTGGGGTGTCTCCATGTGTGAAACTTGTCCAAAACAGGTAAGTATTCCAGCTTTGTTAAAGGAAAAACTCATGTCTTCAGCTGGGAACTCTGCCAAAACAGACAATTGTACCCCACTTCCAAGCAATGTTTCATATTCCTATTTCTGGCCTCAAATATCTGTATGCTAAGTATACCTTGTTTCATTCTAAAAGAAGGGGAGCCAAGGACTCCTCAACCTCAGGATGTGGAGGAAGGAGAGGTAGAAGAAATGGTTGAAATTGACACCACAACAGGTCAGTGTCAGGCACTACAGATTCAAGTAATAGAGGTATGCCTTCATATTTATAATACATGGTGTATACTTTTTCTTTTAGGTGATGTGCAGGTTGTGGACGAGCAACCACCGTGTGGTGTCAGGTGAAGGTATAATAGCCTAGTCAGGTTATTATACCTTATACATTCACTTGACCGCATATGGCAGTTTCTCGTCTTCTATCATTCACCACAGCTTTTGTCCTTAAAGGTGATTGGCTATTTGAGTCAAACACTCTTTTTTCTACCATTGGACTTCGCTGGTTATTGTTACAACTATTTATATTGACGTCAGTTCACTTAATCCAACGGTGTAGATAAGTATCTACTGCTGTGTGTTTATCATCTCCCTCTGGTAGTGACTATGATACGCAAGCTCCTGAAGAAGCGCACCCATGTGCGTAACATGTAGAGCGATTCTCTGAGCGACCTCTGAACACGACTCAACCTCTCCATGTATTCAAACAACCACTGGATCTATATCACTCTATGTACTTCAAACCTTTGTATATATGTATTAGAGGTGGTATGAGAGTCCTTGAGGTCACTCAATTATATGTTTTTTTAATGTGTTTATATACAATGGTTTTAACTTTATCCTAAGAAAAACGTTCAGTTTTTTACCCAATGCACACATGTGCCTATAAAGTCCACATTTCTACTCTATTTTTTTCCAAACTACATCAGAACGTTGGCACACTGCTGCTTGTGTATCCACAGTATCACCCTGTCGTGATACTCGTAGTTCACGCTTTTTTGTTGGAGCCTAATGCTGTTTGCTAAAACTCTGCTGCTTAGATATGTAAACCTGAACAGAGTGCAACATTTGTTTAAAGTTGGATTCCAGTTAAAAATCAAAATTTGCCCTTGCAAAAAAATAAACTTTTATATTATGCTAATTGCTGATTGTCTGGATTAGAAACAGCTGTCTAGACAATCAGCAATCTCCTGAACTTTATCAACAATGGTGTCCCTGTGTTGCCGAACGCAACGGCTCACAGACATTTCCCTAAACCATTGTCTCGGTGTCTGTGTAAACATTTCCACCCAGCCCCGCCCCAAACCCCCCCCCCCCCCCCCACCCGACGGCCGTCAACACCATCAACAGCAATGTGCTGCAGCTCCCCATAGCCTGGCTTATAATTGCAGGAGCAATGGAGAGCTGTAATGATGATACTAAGAGGAAGTGGATGGGCCTGACACCTGCCCTGAATAACTAAAGTCAAGGGCTTTGCAGTCAGGTGACAAGAGGATTTTTTAAGCCAAATAAGGTAAAAAAATACATATTTTTGCAATTAGAACTTTAAATATGTTATTTAGAGATGTATATATTATTGTGGTATTTGATTTTAGGGGGGTGAATGAAAGAAAGCCTTTCCTTCCACGTTAAGACTAAACATTCAGACTCTTGTTTAATCCCAGTCATGGCAATTTTTTTGTGTAAAAATTGCTTCATAAGCTATTTCATAAGCTAAAGCTTTTTAAAATTACCTTTCTATTCCAATTTGCAGCTATATCATTTGTTTAAAACTAGCAAGAAATCAAACGTTGCTTTCTTGTAAACATGACAAAAAGGCAAGATTTTGTAAACTGTTTATAGCAAGAAATCCTCCCACCGAGGAAGTAGAAAATAAATGGAATTCATGTGTCAGTTTTAAATGAAACCTGTAACTTAGTAAAATCTTGCAATGATGTTGACACTAAAGTCCTTAATATATATGATATAGAAGTATAGTATAGTGTGTAGTAGTAGTGTAGTGTATAGTGTAGTATAGTGGTATAGAAGGAGCAGGTGTTCCATCCATGGGATTGGTCATTGTGGGCATGCAATTAATGAGGTCCCTTAACTTATGGTACAGTTAATAAAAACAAGATCTGGCTTACTAATATAAACATATAGACAAGTGTCCAAGTGTCATAAAAGGGAGACAATGTTTTTATGTTTTTTTTTTACTAAAGGAAAATACACTTTGCACTGCAAGTGCATTTGAAATTGCACTGAAAGTGCACATGGAAGTAAAATCACTGTAGATCCGAGCAGGACATGCTAGGAAAAAAAAACAGCATTTTATCTTGCATATGATTGGATGATAAAATCAGCAGAGCTTCCACTCATTTCAGATCTACCCCTAAGCCCTTGTACACACTGTCGGACATTCCGATGGAAAATGTCTGATCGGACCGTGTTGTCGGATAATCCGACTGTGTGTGGGCTCCATCAGACTGTTTCCGTCAGAATATCCGACAGACAACGTTTTAGAGCTGGGCTATGAAACTTTCCGACAACATAATCCGATCGGACTTTGTCCGATTGTGTGTAGAGAATTCCGATCGGACAAAGTGCCACGCATGCTCAGATCAAATTCCTAGACCAAAGCTATTGGCTACTAGCCTGAACGTAGTCCCATTGTAACGAGATAACGTCATCACGTTACGTACGATCGGATTTTCCGTCAGCTTTGTCTGACCATGTGTATGCAACACCAGTTTCGGACAAAATCCGTCGGACAAAATCCGACGGATTTTGTTGTCGGAATGTCCGACCCTGTGTACAAGGGCTTAGACTTAGGGCAACTGCACTTCCAAGTGCACTTGCAGTGCAAGTGGATTTGCCTTTCGTAAATAACCCCCAATGTGATGAACTGATGAATCCACAAGAGTCCATGAAAAGCAGAAAGAACGACACATTTAAATCTTTGCCAGAAAAGCCGTTTGAAATGAATGGGAGTTCAATATAATTCTGACAGTGTTGCAAGTGGCTGTTGAAAGCTGAATAGAGAGCAAGCATGTCTGCAGGATGGATTTCATTGTGGACTGTTTTTACAAAAGAATGTAGGGTTTGTTAGAAAAACATAGCAGGTCTTTAGATTATTGTGTTCTCTGTTAAGCAAATGTAGCTCATACATATTTACTGAACACTACACTAAGGAGAAGTACTCGGCATTGAGCAGTTAGAGAAGAGTTGCCTGAAGTTTATAATATGTACTGTATATTAAGGACATCAGTGTATGATTTGTTTGTACTCTAGTCCCTGTACAAATTCACTTCATTTAAGTTCACATCTACATAATCAAAATGGCTTCTTTGGGAACATATATCTCCTTACTTTAATGGAACAGACAGCCAGGGATTTTGGAACTAAAAAAACATTTTTTCCAAATGTTTTAATGCAGTTTTAATGTTACATAATATGTGTTATACTTATTTCAAAGTATTCATTTTTGCATCCATTTATAATACTCAAGTGATCATAGATTCACTAACTGATGACTAGCATAATGTACTGTATAATGTAATCCATAAATCTGCTTTAATTGTAGTGTAAAAACAATAAAAACATACAATAAATCAAATTTTTATGATGTCACTTTCTATTTGTACATATATTCAAGAATAGACTATGGAGAAATGCATAGCCAGGCCATCTGAATCATGGAAATATAGGCTGCACCTATCCTTCCTTCTATGCCAAATGTTACCTTCTAATGAATAAAGCCACTCAACGACATAACTTAGAATATAATTGGCCATGGCACATTTATTGGTGTAAACTGTAAATGACTTAAATGAATTAAATAATTTTATTAACCACTACGCACCCGCGCTATAGCCAAAAGATGGCTGCAGCACGGCTCTGAATTGCCGGAAGGGTGTCCCTGGATGTCCTCCTGTTCCCCGTGCGCCTCTGCAGGCGCACACCAGGGAAATTCTGTGTTGGCCGGGTCCCTTGGACACAGCCAATCACAGATCATGCTAAATGGCCAATCACAGCAGCCATTTAGCACTCGATTGGAGTGTCCAATGAGAGATGATCTCATATGTAAACATATGAGATCATCTCTCATTGCCTGCTCTCCATCCTCACACAGAGACCATGTGTGAGGAGGGAGAGCGTGACCTTCGGCTGCAGCGTCAGTGTTTGAACACAAACACAGTGCCACATACACAAACAAACATGCCCACAGTACCTATCAGTGCCACCTGTCAGTGCCATCTGTCCCCAGTGCCACCTGTCAGTGCCATCTGTCATCAGGGCCACATGTCAGTGTCATGTGCCATCTGTTATCAGTGTCCCGTGCCATCAGTGGCATGTATCAGTGCCATCTGTCATCAGTGTCAAGTGTCATCAGTGCCATATATTAGTGCCATCTGTCATCAGTGCCACGTATTAGTGCCACCTGTCATCAGTGTCATGTGTCATCAGTGCGACGTATTAGTGCCATCTGTCATTAGTGCAACATCAGTGTCATGTGCCATCTGTCATCAGTGTCACATGTCATCAGTGCCATGTATTAGTGCCATATGTCATCAGCGCCACATATTAGTGCCATCAGTGCCACGTATTAGTTCCATCTGTCATCAGTGCTACATCAGTGTCATGTGTCATTGTCCTTGTGCTCCAGGGCCATCAAAAGTGTAATAGGTAGTCAACAAGTTAGATGTGTCATTTATGCTCCTAAAACACCTGATGGTGATCCCTGCACGTTGGGCCTCTCTATGTGGCCAGGCTGTGAAAAAGTCACACACGTGATATCGTAATACTCAGGAGGAGTAGCAGAATGTATTTTTGGGCGTCATTTGTGGTATATACATGCCATGTAAGAGAAATAACCTATTACAATGACAATTTTGTGGGGAAAAAAATCTTAATTTTGCAAAGAATTGTGGGAAAAAATGACAACATCAAAAACCTCACCATGCCTCTTACTAAATACTTTGGAATGTCTACTTTCAAAAAAGGGGTCATTTGGGGGGTATTTGTATTTTTCTGGCTTCTTAGGGTTGCAAGAAATGAGACCACCAGTACATAAGGTATGATCAATTTGTTATGATTTGCACCACAGCTTGTAGACTCTATAACTTTCATACAGACCAAATAATATCCACCAATTTGGGTTATTTTTACCAAAGATATGTAGCAGTATAAATTGTGGCCAAAATGTATGAAGAAAAATGTATAATTTGCAAAACTGCATCACAGAAACTAAGAAAAATGTGGGGGTTTTTTTCAAAATTTTTGGTATTTTTTCGTTTCTAGCGCAAAAAATAAAAAACCCAGAGGTGATCAAATACCACCAAAAGAAAGTATGAAAAAAAGGATACAAAATTTATTTGGGTACAGTATTACATGACTGAGTAATTGTAATTCAAAATGTGAAAGCACTGAAAGCTTAAAACTGGTCTGAGCAGGAGGGGGGTTTAAGTGCCCAGTAGGCAAGTGGTTAATACGGTACATACAATTCTTACTTGTAATTAATGAATATAAACAGCTCAGTCTTCAGGACTTGAGCAATAACACATAGCAATAAAACAAGTCCCCACGTGTCGGGCTTGAATTATCAAGGCCAGCCTACCTCACAACCACGGCCAATTTAATGCTATTTTGAAATCCAACATTGAAAATGTCTAAACCTATATCAGACAGATGGACTCCATCTACCCTGTATAGACCTTTGCAACTTCTCTCTAAATCCCTGTGTCGATAGGAAAAATGCAGATAAGCGACATTAATTTTTCTATGGATCTATTTACATGACGCCTGATCTTTTCCATATTTTTAAATTGAGCATCTTGTAGCCATATGAGCCTCGGAACTATTTCTGAAAATATTATAGTGGTATTCGGGGAAGACAATTTGAATGTATGTAGATCACGTTTCATTGCAAACATCAGATCTAGGGTTTTAGCTCTACCCACATTGTGGGGGGGGGGGGTGGGGCAGGGGGTACAAAAGGTTATAACTTTGAGGAATGAGCTGATGGAAGTGGTAGGAGATTATTTGGAGACATGATAGGCTTCCCTGAAGATATGAGTTTTCAGAGATCGCCTTGAGGTAGCAAGAGTAGGGGATAGCCGGACCAGTGGAGGTAGTGAGTTACAGAGGATAGGAGAGGCTCTGGAGAAATCCTGGAGATAAGCATGGGAGGAGGAGACGAGAGAGCTTGAGAGTAGGAGGTCTTGAGAAGAGCGGAGGGGACGATTTGGGTGATATTTGGAGACAAGTTTGGTAATGTAGCTTGGGACAGAGTTGTGAATGGCTTTGTATCTTGTGGTTAGTATTTTGAATTTAATTGTTAACCCAAAAAATAAAGGAGTGGCCCAGGATCCAAATCATACTTCTATTACCTATAAAAAGAAATTTAAAGAGAGAGATCAGGTCTGACATAATTTTTAAATGTATCTGTCCCATCTGCCTATTTTTGCGTCTTCAAGGCCCATTTTTGCAGCTTCTGTTGCTGCACCAATCCTAAATGAGTGGGATGTGAAATTAAGTGCTTATAGCCCTAACTTCAACATAAATTTTTTGAGAAACATGTTAAATTGATATCCTGTAAGGGGTGACCCATCTGAATGAACCAAATATTTTCCTTCAATGGATGGTCTGATTGCTAGATACTTACACAATATTTACATTTCTTAATGGACAAATTTCCACTTCTCTGCAACTATAAAGAGTAATCCATACACCTTTACTTATTTTGTCTGTTTTGGAATTAATATATTAAGCCCTGCCCTGTGAACCATCACGTGATGGGGCAACAGGCCAGACATAGATTTTTTTGTTTTTAGGTAACAGTCCAGATATTCTTATAGCACCAAAAAATGCTAATACAAAAGCAATTTTAAATAATATCGACTCAATCCAGAAAAGCATACCATTTTTGTAACTCTAAAATTTCTTTTAGTAGTGAAATAGAGATGGGCCTTCTAGTATTTGGGGAAGAATGCTTCTTTTTGTAACCTATCAGGGCTTGTATTATAGAGAAGAAGGATGTACACTGAGGGAAACCTTGCAATTTGAAGAAAAAGGACACCCCTGCTAGTATCTTAGCAATCTGGCTATAGGATAGCTCTGCCTGCATTAGGGTACATAAAAAAAAAATTTGAATGTTTGTCTCTGAAGGAGAATCAAACTGCAGTTCAAATTCCCTAGTGAATTTATTCCACCTTTGCCATGCGGCCGTGTATTTGGCCCACGTGCTATTAGCCACCAAATTATTGATTGACTCCATCAAAATTTTTAGATCAGGTTCCAAAGATGTTCTGGACATGCTTGTCCTTCCTTGTCCGCATTTGGCAGTAACTGACGGAATTTGTGTATCTGCAACCGAGATAATATATCCACAATTTGATTTTCTATACCGGGAACATGTCTTGCTTTTACCCAGATATACATTTTACTACAAGAAGGGATTTTGTTGATAGACAATTTACTGCATAGATAACTCCTTTATTGTCAGAATTAATTCATTAAATTTTTTTATTGGCAAATTTATCACCCCGTATTTCTTTTTTTTTTCCAATACTTTATTTTTATTTTGTAGAATTAAACAGACACACGGTATGGTATATATAGAAAGCAAATAAAAAGTTCCATACACTGGGAGTAGGACAATTTCAGAACATTGCAGTATCTCTAGTCGGCCTAACTGAGTTGACCTTGCTTGCGTTCAGAGAAATCCAACAAGTGGGTCTTGGAGTCTCTCCCCCCGTGCGGCACATTTCCCCCCTTAGTTTTTATTACTGTGGATAGGCCGCATTTTTATTTTGGTTTTTACGCTCCAGGAAAGCCCAGAAGGAGCAGAAAAAGAAAAAAGAAGGCGAGAACACAGCAGAGCAAATAGAGAAGAAAGAGAAAGGAAGAATAAGTAAGAGGGGGAGGAGGGGGGGCGGGGGGAAGAAAGAATCAGTCGTCACACAAGGTATGCGGGTGCATGTGGTTGTCCGAGAAAAGCCCTCTTATAAGGTGTCGAGAGCTAGCCTGTTGTATTCCTCAGAGTATCTGAATTTGTGGCAATAGAACAATTTTTTGGTGTATTTTTCATGCAGGCCTTTATCAGTAGCTACCAAATCTTCCAACGCACTAATGTCCACCACCTTTTTGAGCCACGTGGCAATTGGGGGAGGCTGTTCCTGTTTCCAGTAGAGCGGGATGCATCCCCTGGCAGCTGTGACCAAAATAGGGAGGACAGATTTCCTGTACGTCCTACTGGGAATGTTGTGATGGTGGAGAAGGAAAAAGGCTGGTTCCTTCTGTATCGCTCTATCTGTAAACATTCGAATGAGTCTATGAACCTCAGACTAGTAGGGTTGTATAAGGCGAAATGACCAGAAGATGTGAAGGAGGGAGCCAATCTCCTCCCCACATCTCCAGCACAGATTTGAGCATTAGGGAAACATTTTGTGAATCTTTACCAGGATGTGATACCACCAAGTGAGCATCTTGAACCCCACACTGATGTTTGGCCCATATCAAGGTTTTGTAGGTGAACAGGAAGATTCTGGCCACCTGTTCCTCTGTCATCTTCATCCCCAACTCCTCTTCCCATCTTGTAATGTATGGGGGTCTGCTGTCATCTGGAGGTGTTATCAGCATTTGGTATGTCAAAAGAGACTGCATGGGATAGAGTAGACTTGTCCAGGCACAGCCTCTCAAAATCACTAAGTGGTCTCTGAAACAACGACGGTGGGGGTAAGGATCATAGAAAATGGGACAGTTGGACTCTCTGCCAGAACGATAGTCCCGCCAGGCCTGCATCGTTCATAATTTGTTGCCTCATCAGCCAACTTCCTCCCGAGATGAAGTCACGCACCTGTGAACTTCTCGTTGTTCTCAGGTCATAAAACCTGGGGTCATGCAGACCAGGCGTGAATGCTGGATTCCCCGCAATGGGTAGGAGTGGTGACAGTGCTGGTGCTAACAAAAAGTCCCGAAAAGCCTTCAGGGCCAGTCTACTAGTTTCCCCTATTGTGGGATGGCCCACGATCCACTGAGGGGTTTTTTCCTGACACCAGGGGAGAGAGTCAGGCGGTATCCCCGCCAGAACTTGGTCCACCTCCACCCACTGCTTTAATGTCCTATGGCGACACCAGTCCAGGACCCTGGTTAGGTGGCAAGCCATGGGATACAGGCCGATGTCCGGAAACGTCATGCCACCCCTGAGTTTGGGGAGTCGGAGAATAGATTGCGCCAATCGAGGTGGCTTCTGTGCCAAGAGAAATTCGACTAGAGCTCGATTCACCACTTTGAAAAAAGAGGTTGGGATCTTAATAGGGAGCGCCTGTAGCTGGTATAGAATGCAAGGGAGTACGTTCATTTTTACTATGTTGCATCTTCCAAGCCACGAAAACATGCCGCCCTGCCAAGACCACAGGTCATTCTTAATTGTGGACAGTAACAGTGGAAAGTTCAGAGAGAAGACATCTTCCAGGTTCCTGGGGAGGAGGATCCCCAGGTACTTGATATGATCCGAGGCCCATTTGAAGGGGAAGTCCTGCTGCAGTAGTTTTAAGGTGGAGGTCGGCAGGGATATGTACGCCTCTGATTTCTGGTAGTTGACTCAGAACCCCCGATAGCCCCTCGTAGGTCTTCAACTCTGCGAGCATGTTTGGGATCGAAATCAGAGGGTTCGACAGAAAGAATAGCAGATCATCTGCGAAGGGTGGGATTTTGGGTGAGAGAGTTCTGCTCAGGTGGAGGCCTGTAATGTCCGGATTATTCCTGATGGTCCTTAAAAAAGGCTCCAGGGTCAATATGAAGACAAGGGGTGACAAAGAGCATCCCTGGCATGTACCGTTAGTGATCTCGAATGCGTTTGAAAGATGGCCATTGACCTTCACCTGAGCAGAGGGGTGAGAGTATATAGCTTGGACCCAGTGCAGCATTCTTTCCCCCAGGCCTATGAAGCACATCGTCTCTGACAGGAACATCCAGTCCACCCTGTCAAACGCTTTTTCAGCGTCAGTGGAGAGGAGCATGAGGGGGGATCGGCAACTCCGGGCAGCATAAATTAGATTTAGTGCCTTGGTCGTACTGTCCCTGGCTTCCCTCAGTGGGACAAATACAACCTGGTCAGAGTGGATGAGGTGGGGTATGTGTCTTATCAGTCACATGTGCAGTATTTTGGCGAAGATCTTTAGATCAACGTTTAAGAGGAAGATCTGCCTATATCACCCCATATTTCTAACACGACAACTAAAGGGAATAATTTGAGTAGCACCATGCTCTTAATGGTTTTCATTTGAATGCATCTTTCTGGCCATTTGCTACAGCACCATATTGCAGCAAAACCGAAAAATCCAGCTGCATCCGTGTATAGTTCCATATTTGATGAGAATACAAAATTTGTTTGAAAAAATTAATGCCGTTATATAAGTCAAAAAATGTCATCCATACCATGAGGTCCTCTTTAAGATTTGTTGTCAACCTAATGTGTAAAAACAGGGATTTAAGCCCAGACATAGCTATATATAGTCTTCGTGAGAATATCCTGCCCACCGGCATAACAATTGAAGCTCTTTTAATAAAAAAATGTTTTGACTTAACATCCAAGAAATCATTGCTTTTATCTCATTAACTTTATTCAATGGTAGCTGAAATTCTAATAGCTTTGTGTCTATTCTTATGCCTAGAAATTCAATGGATGTGGATAGCAAAACTGTCTTTTCTTCCACAAGGGGGACTCCAATTTTTTTTTTGATCATACCAAACAATTGCAGCATGAATAAACAATTTGGACATTGAGCAGGGCCAATAACTAGGAAGTCATCAAGGTAGTGTAATACACCATCATGACCAGATACAAATGAAACCACCCATTGAAGAAATGATGCATATTTCTTGAAATACGCACATGAAATAGAACATCCTATGGGGAGGCACGTTGTGGTAAAGTCTATCTTCGAATACCACGCCAAGAGAATTATAAGAAGCTGGGCTAATCAGAAGCAATCTAAATGCTGCTTTAATATCCGCTTTAGTGAATAGCTCAGCTTTCCCAAATCTCCTGATATGACAAACAGCATCTTTCAAATATGTACAATATGAGATGGATACTAGCTCCTCATTTATCTCATAATTTATTGATGAACCTGTCAGGAAGGATAAATGGTGTATTAAATGGGGGTAAACTAAATGGCCCCCCTATTCTACCATCTCTAATTTCCTTATCTAGCTTCTCCTTAACAATATGGGAAAATTGTAACTTTAAATTATTAACCAATTTGCATCCTATACCCTTAAAACTGGCAAAGGAAAACCTCTGGAGAAACCTTCCATTAAAAACTGGCTGTCTCCTAGTCTGGATACATTTCCAACCATTGCTGCATGTTTGGTAGGTTTACCGGTGTGTAAGCCTTTTGAATGGTTATCTCTTTGACCGTGTATGTTGGTACTCCTTTTAAAACATTTGAGTAGTGAGTGGGGGCCTGAGCAGTGGGAGCACCCATGGTTGTACTTGCATAACCCCCCCTCCATTTGCACTGGTTCTCGTTAAGGGTAAAACAGTAACCCCTTTTATAAGGGGACACTGTGGCAGATGGCTGTTGTTTAGGGTATGCCAGTTTTTGAGGTGCTATAAGGTTTAACTATATACCTATATCCTTATAACCCCATTTTAAAGATGGATAAATGGATATTTTTTGTCTAAATGACTCGTTGTACTGGTACCAGCCTACTTCACCAAAGCTTTTATATGCTTCAAGCATGTGCTCAAGGTATTGGAAAAGGCTGCTACAGTATTCCGGGTGCTTTTCTCCTAGCACACTAGCATAACTGCTAAATGATTACAACTAATTATGAAACTACCTTGTTACGGGTCTACGCCTATCTTCCTCAGGTTTAGCCTCTGATTTTTTGTCAGGCCTGTTAATAAACTCTTTTGCTGAGGGCAGTAAAGACAAAATGTCGATAAACTGCCCTTTCCATATTTAATCTTTTACCTGAGCAGAGAGGTGATACCCAAACAGTGACATTTCACATGGTAAAATCTCTTTTAGACATGATTCAGTAACTGAAACAATTGTAACATTCAGTTCCACTGTTATTACTTACTGTTATTAATTACTGTTATTACTGTTATTACTGTTATTAGTATTAACCACTGAAAAGGAAGAACTGTTGACATTAGACACATTTTCACTCATATTCCTGAATTCATTAACTCATACGTTAGAGTAATTAGAATTATCATTACTAGGAGTATTAATGCTATTGGCTAACTTATTTATAGAATCCATTATATTTTTTAAGACTTGCGCCAACTCACCCTGACCACTTGATGTTGCATTAGGTTGCCTAGGTAAAGGCTGCTGCTCTCTAAAGCCTCCAGTGGTCACAGTAGGTATTACTTGCTCCTGTGCAACACCCGGTACATGAGGGTCTTCATGGTCAGGACAGCAGTAACTCAAGTATTATAGCTCTTTTGAGCTGAGCTTGTTGCTGTACTCTGACCTATGAGGAAGTTCCCACGGGGGACCCCTTTATATAGACACTCCCCATTTCCAGAATGTTCCCGCTGGTCATGTGACATTCTGGAACATTCCAGTGTGGTTATGTGACATTCCCTACTATTCTTCAATGTCACATGACCCTGTTTTCCTGCCTGACATACTACACCTTTTTCTTAAAGTGCCCATGACTCTTTTTTTTAAATACATTAAATAGTACAGCTGTCCGAGGGGCGGCCACATGTCCATGATGTTCGAAACACATTCTTTAGCCCTCTCAGACCATTCTTTACCCACTTAACAACCGGCCCATAGCCGAATGACGGCTACAGGGCGGTTGTTTAACTCTGAGAGGCCGTCATAAGACGTCCTCCCAGAAAACCCCTGGGGTGCGCACTCGAGAGCTCATCACGGCCGTTTACCACGTGATCGCTCCGTCAAATGACAGAGCAATCACTTGTAAACAAACTGGCGTCATGTTATGATGCTGGTTCCTCCTTCCCCTCTCTACCGATTGGTACAGCGGAGGGGGAAGAGATCGGTGTCAGCAGCGCTGTGGGCTGCATCTGCAGTGCCCACAGTGCTGCTCACCAAAAATTAACCCCTCAATTCCCTGCCAATACTCTGCAATACCCAATAACCTGCCAATACTCTGCCATACCCTGCCAATATCCTGCCAATACTCTGCAATACTCTGCCATACCCTGCCAATACCCTGCCAATACTCTGCAATACCCTGCAAATACCCTGCCAATACTCTGCCATACACTGCCAATACCCTGCCAATACTATGCAATACCCAATACCCTGCCAATACTCTGCAATACCCTGCCAATACTCTGCCATACCCTGCCAATACCCTGCCAATACTCTGCAATACCCAATACCCTGCCAATACTCTGCAATACCCTGCCATTTTTTTTATTTCAGGCTTCCCAGCCTAGAGGTGAGATGTGGGGTCTTATTGACCCCATATCTCACTGTAAAGAGGACCTGTCATGCCATATTCCTATTACAGGGGATGTTTACATTCCTTGTAAGAGGAATAAAAGTGATCAAAAAATTAATTTTTGGGGAAAAAAATGTCAAACTAAAATAAATAAAGTAAAATGAACAATAAAAATAAATAAATAATTAAAGCGCCCCTGTCCCCATGTGCTCGCATGCAGAAGCGAATGCATACGTAAGTCCCGCCCACATATGAGAATGGTGTTCAAACCACACATGTGAGGTATCGCTGCGAATGTTAGAGCAAGAGCAATAATTTTGGCCCTAGACCTCCTCTGTAACTCAAAACATGTAACCAGTAAAAAAAATTTAAGCGTCGCCTATGGGGATTTTTAAGTAGCGACGTTTGGCGCCATTCCACGAGCGTGTGCAATTTTGAAGAGTGACATGTTAGGTATCTATTTACTCAGCGTAACTTCATCTTTCACATGCAAAAACATTGGGCTAACTTTACTGTTGTTTTTTTTAAAGCACAAAACAGTTTTTTCCCCAGAAAAAGGCGTTTCGAAAAATTGCTGCACAAATATTGTACATGATAAAAAGTTACAATGACCACCATTGTATTCTCTAGGGTCTTTGCTAAAAAAACATATATAATGTTTTGGGGTTCTATGTAATTTTCTAGCAAATAAATGTTGATTTTTACATGTAGGAGAGAAATGTCAGAATTGGCCTGGGTGCTCCAGAACACCTGATGGTGCTCCCTGCATGTTGGGCCTCTGTATGTGGCCATGCTGTGTAAAATTCTCACACATGTGGTATTGCTTTACTCGGGAGTATAGCATAATGTGTTTTGGGATGTAATTTGTGGTATGCATATGCTGTGTGTGAGAAATACACTGATAATATGACAATTTTGTGAAAACAAATCTTGATTTTACAAAGAATTGTAGGAAAAAATTACAACTTCAAAAAACTCATCATGCCTAAATACCTTGGAATGTCTTCGTTCCAAAAAGCGGTCATTTGGGGGGGTATTTGTACTTTTATGGCATGTTATTGTCTCAAGAAATGAGATGTGTCGGTGTGATCAATTTTCAGATATTGGCACCATAGCTTGTGGACTCTATAACTTTCACAAAGACCAAATAATATCCACCAATTTGTACTTATTTTTACCAAAGGTATGTAGTAGTATAAATTTTGGCCAAAATTTATGAAGAAAAATTACTAATCTGCTAAATTTTATAACAGAAACGATGAAAAAAAAATCATTTTTTTACAGAATTTTCGGTCTTTTTTTTATAGCACAAAAAAAAAAAACAGCAGTGATTAAATACCACCAAAAGAAAGCTCTATTTGTGTGAAAAAAAGGACAAAAATTTCATATGGGTACAGTGTTGTCATTCAAAATGTGAGAGCACCGAAAGCTAAAAATTGGTCTGGTTATTAAGGGTGTTTAAGTGCCCAGTGGTAACGTGGTTAAGTCCCTAAACCACATATGCACATGTGGCCAGCAAAGAGATGGGTAGTACACTAAATTATATGACATAGAAAGGCCACATCCAAATTTCCCAGTCTGTTAGCTCTCAAGACAGTGGAACACTGCAGCATACGGGGTGTATGGTCATGATGAGAAAGGTTTACAGATAGTTCACGGTTACACAAAAGTGAACTTATAAATAAATAAAAATAATTTTGGACACTTTTTAGTCTTTGTAAGCATTGGATTATTAAGCTATTATTATGGATTGTTTAAACAATATGTGTATTGTAAAATATTTTTTATATTAACATTTCCAAAATGTTATGTTAAAATTGTTTATCATATTCTACAATCAGTCAATTTAATCCAATACTATTTTTTTCTTTTTACATATAATTCTTTTAGACTGAAACATTTGTTTAAAGTGGAGTTATACATAGAATCTAAAGTTTGGCTATCCAACAGGGAATAGCACAGGTATTGTGACAAGGCAAAATAGTAAAAGTAAGTGTCAATATAATAAATACCGTGCTGAAAAAAAAATTTGTGCAAAAAAAGTGTAAAAAATTTAACAAACCTTCAAATTTCAATAAAGTGACAATGCGACCAAGAATCAATGTAATACAAAAATTACGTTTGGGTTGCATTGAAATTTGAAGGTTTCATAAGAATTTTTTACACCAAAAATCTTTTCAGTGTTGTCTTTATTATATTGACACTTGATTTGCACATATATTCTGACATAGTACCTGCTGCTGATTCACACTAAATGCAGATTTCCAAACAACACAAATGGTGCAGGGGTGCGGACTATCAAGGGATGACAATTTGAAGCAAAGAAGAGGATAGGTGGAGCATAGTAACAGAAGAAAGAATCTGATGAGATGGAGACAGCTGTCCAGCAAAGAGAGCAAATGCAGGATGCAGTGATGATGCAATATGTAGTAGGTGAAAATAATGGGGCCAGGTGACAGAAAACACAAAGGACTGCCAGAGAAATGATCAAGGGTATGGAAGAAAAATTACATGAAATATCAGATCTGAAAAGAGAGAGGTTGGAGGAGAAGACAAGTGGGCAGAATAATGGAATGCCAGGAGAGGAAAAGAAAAAGTTATTGATGAGGGTAGGAGAATGCAAAGAGTGAGGTAAAAAGGTAAATAGGACAACACTTGGAAACTGTAAAGTTAAGCTTTTGGGTCATGAAGTAGATGAATGATACACAACTCAGCAACAACACTTTAAGACCTTTCAGTTATTTTTATTATAGATTACCAAGGCAGAATGTCATTGTTCCTGTGAACCTATAAAGAGAGAGCAGGTTTATAGACGAGGGGGATCTTTTTGATTAGAAGCACAGTAATAACATATATAAAAAGAAAACACCAAATTAGTATCCTGGGAGTGGTAATCTGGTAAGTGCCAAATCCGGCTCTGAAGAGGTGCATCCAAAAAGAACCATGTCAAAACAAAAAACACCACAAGGATTACGAACCTCTAATTCAGCATACATATGATCGGACATTCCACATCAAAATCCATGGGATTTTTTCCAACGGATGTTGACTCAAACTTGTCTTGCATACACATGGTCACACAATGTTGTCGGAAATTCCAAACATCAAGAACACGGTGACATACAATGAGACGAGAAAATTGAAGTTAAACAGCCAGTGCTCTTCTGCTGGATTCAGAGCATGCGTAGAACTTTTTGCTTTGGAATTGTGTATACACGATCGGAATTTCCGACAAGGGATTTTGTTGTCGGAAAATTTGAGATCCAGATCTCAAATTTTGTGTGTCCGACATTCTGATGGAAAATGTCAGATGGAGCCTACACACGGTCAGAATTTTCCATCGGAAACTTTGACCATAAGGCTGTAAAAACAGTTTTGTTAAACAGTTGGAAGTAAAAATAAAACAAAATATAATGGTGTATACCCACATCCCACTATGAGGAGTCCCCCCCACCACCCTACCATCCATCTGGCCCCATCACCCCAGCACCCCCAGCTTACCTCACCCCACTCCAGAAAGACCCCAGAACCCTGGGACCCAAGGCCTCGCCTGGCAGAAGCCCTGGTAAGTGGGAGGGGAAAAACATGTAGGCAGAAGTGATTGTGTTCTCCCTTTCATGGTTTGAAGCCCCGCTTTGATGCTGGCGTACATGCCGGTGTTTCTGATCCACATGGAGAGAGAACACTGTAGCTAAAGCAGGATACACTGTGATCTCAGTCTTACTGCTTAATGGACACTGCTTAATCCAGACATACCGTGCAAGGAAGAGCCTCAGTACATTGGCAAGATGTGAGATTGTTTGCACGTCATATGAGCACTGCATTGCTTGCCACAACACTTCTCCTATAGTTTACTCTGTCTCTGAACCATAGGTCAATCAGCTACTATATTATTGAGGACATCTATCAGTTATTGGCTAGACCCAGTTGGTACATTGCATAGAGCTTGGAGATACTGTTGGAGACAAATGTTATTGTTGCCACATACGTAGGCATAATCGCCTGGCATAGTATAGTGCATGCTACTTCACTCTGAATTGGAATACTCCACCATAATGAGCTAAGGGTCCAACATCGGCTTTATTGTTGCATACTAGCAGCGAGTGCATGGACGGTATGACCTAATTTTTGCACAGCAGGTGTAGAGTGAAGCAGGACATTACATTTGTGCACATACTTTATCAGGTTCTAGGATCATCACCAGTCATCTGTCAAATTGTTTTTTAAGGAGACTGTCCTCTCATTTTCATCATTAATATGGACCATAGTGCTGTCCTCTCCAGTAGTGGGTATATTGGGGTTCCAATCATCCATCTGAGAGGAGAATTAGGGTTTTAGGTGGTATGGGTAGGGGTAGGGTAGGGTTCTGGGGTGTTTTTGGAGTGGGGTAGGGGTTGGCTGGGGTGATTGGGAGAGGTGTGTGGTAGGGTGATGGTGGGATGTGGGTATACGCATACACAATTAGGGTTTTGGATATTTTTTATGTCCAATTGTTTAATAAAACTGCTTTTGTAGCCTTAGAGGTGCTTGATACTTGTGGTGTTTTTTTGTTTTAACCACTTCCCGTCCAGCCTATAACAAAATGACAGCCGGGCGGTGGTTTAGTTATCCTGACTGGGCGTCATATGATGTCCAGCAGGATAACAGCCGCTGCACGCCCATGGGGGTGTGCATTGCAGCGATTGGTGGTGCGGTGTGTCAGTCTGACATACCGCTACACCGATCTCAGTAAAGAGCCTCCAGTGGAGGCTCTTTACCATGTGATCAGCCATGTCCAATCACGGCTGATCACGATGTAAACAGGAAGAACCATTGATCAGCTTTTAGTGTCTATTCCAGTCTATCAGTCTAGTCAGATGGGCGGCCTGATAATAGCTACGAAGATCTGGAATCGCTAAACCTCCCTGCTGTTTCGGTCGGGTCAATTGTCGGTAGTTAAGTCTCGGTCGTTTGTAAGCCCAAATAAAGTTAGATAATAACCTCCTGATCTGTAAAAAGTAGTGAGAGGGAATATTAACCGGCAATGCTTGCAGAAGATAAAGAAACTTAGGCAAAATGCACATCTTGATGATGTTGCATCTGCCCAGCCAAGAGTGCAGGCCTTTATTCCATTTAACCAGCAGGGCACGAATTGTCGACAGTAATGGAGGGAAGTTTAAAGTATAAACTTGAGATATAGTTGGCGGAATATACGTTCCCAAAAATTTCAGGGCCAAGGGGGTCCATTTGAATTTAAAATCCTGATGGAGCCTTCCTATAAGACCCTGGGAAAGACCTATGCCCATTGCCTCAGATTTATGGAAATTGTATACACGATCGGAATTTCCGACAAGGGATTTTGTTGTCGGAAAATTTGAGATCCAGATCTCAAATTTTGTGTGTCCGACATTCTGATGGAAAATGTCAGATGGAGCCTACACACGGTCAGAATTTTCCATCGGAAACTTTGACCATAAGGCTGTAAAAACAGTTTTGTTAAACAGTTGGAAGTAAAAATAAAACAAAATATAATGGTGTATACCCACATCCCACTATGAGGAGTCCCCCCCACCACCCTACCATCCATCTGGCCCCATCACCCCAGCACCCCCAGCTTACCTCACCCCACTCCAGAAAGACCCCAGAACCCTGGGACCCAAGGCCTCGCCTGGAAGAAGCCCTGGTAAGTGGGAGGGGAAAAACATGTAGGCAGAAGTGATTGTGTTCTCCCTTTCATGGTTTGAAGCCCCGCTTTGATGCTGGCGTACATGCCGGTGTTTCTGATCCACATGGAGAGAGAACACTGTAGCTAAAGCAGGATACACTGTGATCTCAGTCTTACTGCTTAATGGACACTGCTTAATCCAGACATACCGTGCAAGGAAGAGCCTCAGTACATTGGCAAGATGTGAGATTGTTTGCACGTCATATGAGCACTGCATTGCTTGCCACAACACTTCTCCTATAGTTTACTCTGTCTCTGAACCATAGGTCAATCAGCTACTATATTATTGAGGACATCTATCAGTTATTGGCTAGACCCAGTTGGTACATTGCATAGAGCTTGGAGATACTGTTGGAGACAAATGTTATTGTTGCCACATACGTAGGCATAATCGCCTGGCATAGTATAGTGCATGCTACTTCACTCTGAATTGGAATACTCCACCATAATGAGCTAAGGGTCCAACATCGGCTTTATTGTTGCATACTAGCAGCGAGTGCATGGACGGTATGACCTAATTTTTGCACAGCAGGTGTAGAGTGAAGCAGGGCATTACATTTGTGCACATACTTTATCAGGTTCTAGGATCATCACCAGTCATCTGTCAAATTGTTTTTTAAGGAGACTGTCCTCTCATTTTCATCATTAATATGGACCATAGTGCTGTCCTCTCCAGTAGTGGGTATATTGGGGTTCCAATCATCCATCTGAGGGGAGAATTAGGGTTTTAGGTGGTATGGGTAGGGGTAGGGTAGGGTTCTGGGGTCTTTTTGGAGTGGGGTAGGGGTTGGCTGGGGTGATTGGGAGAGGTGTGTGGTAGGGTGATGGTGGGATGTGGGTATACGCATACACAATTAGGGTTTTGGATATTTTTTATGTCCAATTGTTTAATAAAACTGCTTTTGTAGCCTTAGAGGTGCTTGATACTTGTGGTGTTTTTTTGTTTTAACCACTTCCCGTCCAGCCTATAACAAAATGACGGCCGGGCGGTGGTTTAGTTATCCTGACTGGGCGTCATATGATGTCCAGCAGGATAACAGCCGCTGCACGCCCATGGGGGTGTGCATTGCAGCGATCGGTGGTGCGGTGTGTCAGTCTGACATACCGCTACACCGATCTCAGTAAAGAGCTCTTTACCATGTGATCAGCCATGTCCAATCACGGCTGATCACAATGTAAACGGGAAGAACCATTGATCAGCTTTTCCTCACTCACGCCTGACACAAGCAAGTAGAGGAAAGCCGATCAGTGGCTCTCCTGACAGGGGGGTCTGCGCTGATTGTTTATCAGTACAGCCCCCTCTCGGATGCCCACACTGGACCACCAGGTAAGCCACCAGGACCACCAGGGAAGCCCCCAACATGTGGATGGCCAGGTACTTACCCCATGGCCATCCACATATACAAAAATATACCAAATATATGCCAATCAGTGCCCATTTGTGGCAACATTATGCAGCAGAGTAGCAATGCCACTCATCAGTGTCATCAGTGCCACCCATCAGTGTCCATCAGTACCACCTCTCAGTGCCCATCCATGCCCATAAGTTCCCACCTATGAGTGCCCATCAGTGCCCATCTGTGCCACCTATCAGTGCCACCCATAAGTACCCATCAGTACCACCCATAAGTACCCATCAGTACCACCTATGAATGTCCATCAGTACCGCCTATGAGTGCCCATCAGTGCCGCATACCAGTGCTATCTATCAGTGCCCATGAGTGCCGCCAACCATGCCCATCAGTGCCACCTATCAGTGCATATCATCAGTGCCACCTCATTGATACCACCTCATCGGTACCCATCGGTGCCGCATTATCAGTGCCCGTCAGTGCAGCCATATCAGTGCCCGTCATTGAAGGAGAAAACGTGCTTATTTACAATTTTTTTCAACAGAAACAAATTCTAAGTCTTTTTTTATTTGTTGCACAAAAAATAAAAATCGCAGAGGTGATCAAATACCACCAAAAGAAAGCTCTATTTGTGGGAACAAAATGATAAAAAAATTGTTACAGTGTAGCATAACCGCACAATTGTCATTAAAATTGCAACAGCGCTGAAAGCTGAAAATTGGCTTGGGCAGGAAGGTGTATAAGTACCTGGTATTGAATTGGTTAAGCACAGTAATAAACATTTGTAAAGAAAGACCTGACTTAAAAAAAAAAAAGCTTAACCCCATACTTCCTAACAAATAGCTTACAGGCATAGTAGAAAAATGTGAAGAAATAAGTTATTATGGTGTATTACAAGCAGGCAGGCTTAGGATGTCACTACAGTTTCCTACTTTTCTTAGCAGCCTTTGTAAATAATTAACCAAGTGGTTTGAATAGTTATTCTCTTTTGGATATGACTGAAACACAAAAAAGTCTGCCCAAGAACTGTCAATATGTAGACATTTTGATGAACCAGATTTTGTTAAAAAAAAAAAAGTGCTTGGCTCCTCCCATCAGCAGCACTGAATGTATTGCTAAACTAAGTAGATACATACAGTAGGCAGCCAAGGGAGAAATTAATGGCCTAAATTAAAAATGTTTTTGAGGTGTACCAGTCCTCCAGCCGACAGGTGAAAACAGTTAAAACAGTTCCAGCACCATTATAAGAGACTTGTACATTTGATTGGTAAACTTTTATTTTGGACTGGGCTTGTTTACCATTAGATAACTGAATACCTACTCAGCCAACCACTAGACACCAATGAAATGAATATGAAAGAGGTTGAAATTATATATATTGTGAAATGTATATACTGTGTAGTCATAAAGAAACCTATAGTAAATATTCACTAGCAGATTTTCTGCAGATTTTTTCCTTCAGATTTACCAAAACCATATAATATGAGGTCAAACCTTAGGAGTTTAAATATGTACGCAATCAGGCAGGCCCTTGCACTACATGATTTTGGTAAATCTGAAGACAAAAATCAGCAGAAAATCTGATAGTGTGTATGGGGCTTAACATGCTTTTTTTTTTTCAAATATTTTATTTTCTCCAGAATATATTGTGGCAGCACGCAGGTAAAATCACCTGGTTGTATTCAGGATGGGAAATATGTGTGTCCTAGATTCAGGCTTTATGCAGACTTTTACAATTAGAGGGGAAGAGTTAATGAGCCCAGCTGTAGTAAGTGGGCTCATTAAGACCTCTAAAAAAAAAAACAGCATGCATAGGGAGATGCTCCATCCTGGAACCAGTTTTGTGTTGTATAGACTGGGGAGTGTGTCACCTGTACTGTGCGGTGAGTTAACGCCTGTGTGGCAAAACCTTTACAACAAAGGCAGGGACTGGTACAGCACAAGGCTGTACCCAGTTGTTAGACAGGGAGTCTACATGTGTAGTTAGAGGTCAAGCTGACCAGGATTTATTTTCTTGTTTTATTTTGTTTGGCTGTTATATGTATCACTGCATGGAGCATAAATAAACCGGATCTTTTGTTTTTTGAACCTACACCGCTGTCTGCTGTGCCTGACTTTGTGTTGTGAACCCATCCAGGGGGTCACACACACCCGCTGCCGAGCTAACCCCTCACAGTTGGTGGAGAATGCGGGCCCTTTTTTTTTTTTTGTTAAGGCCAGCATGGAGGAGATACTGAGACAGCTGGCTCTAGCAAATGCAAACCAGCAACAAGCAAATGCAAATCAGCAGCAAACAAATGCAGGTTTACAAAAGAGCCTTGCAGCTCAACAACAGAGCCTTGCAGCCCAGCAGCAGACAAATGCAACTTTGCAGCAGAGTTTGGAAAATCAGCAGAAGGCTCACCAGCAGAGTTTGGAAGCTCAGCAACAAGCCCAGCAGCGATCTGAAGCCCGCTTCATAGACCTGTTGCAGAAGCAAGAGCAGAATTTTCAACAGAAAATAGAGACATTAATACAGCAACGTCCGCAGACCAATGAAGCAAGTGGTTACAATAATACCGCATCCTTTGGTGTGAGCCGTTTACTGACAAAAATGACTGGAGAGGATGATCCGGAGGTGTTTTTGACCACATTTGAAAGGACTGCTGAAAGGGAAAAGTGGCCTAAGGAGCAATGGGCTGGACTGGTGGCCCCTCTGTTAACTGGGGAATCGCAGAAAGCTTATTATGACCTAGAGCCTGACCAAGCAAAAGACTATGTGGTGCTAAAAGCAGAAATATTGGCACGGCTGGGTGTCACCCTGGCCGTCCGGGCTCAGCGTGTGCATAACTGGACTTTTCAGGTTGGAAAACCTCCCAGGTCTCAAATGTATGATCTCATTCACCTGAGCAGGAAGTGGCTGCAGCCAGAGACTTTGACTGCACCAAACATTGTGGAACGTGTGGTTATGGATCGTTTCCTGAGAGCTCTTCCTACTGCCATCCAAAAATGGGTAAGCCATGGAGACCCAGAAAATGCAGATAAACTTGTGGATCTGGTTGAGAGGTACTTGGCTACAGAGAACCTGACCACCTCTTCCAGGGACTCACGGACTTTCCCCCCTAAGACCAGATCATCCCCAGTGGCGGGTAAGATGACTCCAAGGGGTGAGGGTGGAGAGAGTGAGAGGGTGGGAGTTCTACCTAAGGTCTGGCGGGAGCAGCCCAGGAAGCCCATGCTGCAAGAGGCAGCGAAAAAGATTATTTGCTACCGCTGCCGGCAAGAGGGACATATTGCAGCCAATTGCCCAGTTGTGGATGAGCCTATGCAATGTGACTTTATAAGGGAGAGACGTCAGTCGCTGTTTGCGACAGTTGCATGCACTGCCATTCGGGGACCTGAGAAACATTTATGTAAAATGTGTATTAATGGTAGACATGTTGATGTGTTGCTAGATTCAGGTAGCCTGGTAACATGGATAAAAGCTGAATTAGTTACTACAGAGGTCTCTGGGAAGAACAGGGTGGCTGTTATTTGTGTGCATGGGGACACCCGAGAGTATCCTGTAACTTCAGTGTTTTTTGAGACCCCCAAAGGTAACCTCTCTCATCAGGTGGGGTTAGTGGCTCACTTACCACATGATGCTATTGTGGGAAGGGATTTTCCAAAATTCTGGGAACTCTGGGATTGTCCTGAGGCCCCCATTGGTGCCCCTATAAACCAGGAAGATGACCAGAATTCCTCTGGGAGTGGTGAGGACTCTCCTGAATTTCCCTTGTCGGTATTGGCGGGGGAAACTCGAGAAACTGGGGAGGAGCCAACATCCTCAGATGAAAACATGCCGTCTGTGGAGTTTTCGGATCTTGAGGTTCACAGGGAAAATTTTGCCACAGAACAGTTAAAAGACCCCACCCTAATAAAGGCACGGGAAAATGTGGTGAAAATAGATGGCGAGTTAGTGAACCCAGATAAGACTTGCCCTTATCCTTACTTCACTATGGAAAGGGACCTGCTATATCGAGTGGCTCAAAGGGCAGAAGAAACCATTGAGCAACTTGTAGTGCCCAAACCTTACAGGAAGTTGGTGTTAGAATTGGCTCATGGACACATTCTGGGAGGTCATCTGGGGACAGAGAAAACCAGAGAGAGGGTACTGCAGAGATTCTATTGGCCTGGGGTCATGAAGGAAATAGAAAAGTATTGTTCCTCCTGCCCTGTGTGTCAGAAGTCGGCACCTATGCCACATTTCCGTAACCCACTGGTACCTCTTCCTATCATTGAGGTCCCCTTTGAGAGGATCGCAATGGATTTGGTAGGTCCGATAATGAAGTCTGCTAGGGGGCATCAGTACATTTTGGTTATTTTGGACTATGCCACCCGTTATCCGGAAGCAATTCCTCTCCGAAATACCTCGGCCAAAACTATAGCCAAAGAGCTATCTCTTGTTTTTAGCCGCGTGGGTATTTGTAAGGAACTGCTTACGGACCAAGGTACACCCTTTATGTCCCGGGTTATGAAAGAATTATGCAAGTTGTACAAAGTGAAGCAATTGCGTACATCTGTGTATCACCCCCAAACAGATGGGTTGGTTGAAAGATTCAACAAAACCCTAAAACAAATGTTAAAGAAGGTGGTGGATAGAGATGGAAAGAATTGGGATTGTCTAATACCCTATCTGATGTTTGCCATTAGGGAGGTACCCCAATCCTCTACGGGTTTCTCACCCTTCGAGTTGCTCTATGGGAGACACCCAAGAGGGCTGCTGGATATCGCCAAGGAAACTTGGGAAAATGAGAGTTCTCCTCACAGGAGTGTGATTGAGCATGTCGCCCTGATGCAAGATAGAATTGCACAGGTAATGCCAATTGTAAAGGAACATTTAACCCAAGCGCAGTTAGCACAGCAGAGAGTGTACAACCGTGGGGCCAAGACCCGTACTTTTTCCCCGGGGGATAGGGTCTTGGTGCTAGTCCCTACGGTTGAAAGCAAATTTCTGGCCAAATGGCAAGGTCCATATGAAGTAATTGAAAAAATGAGTGAGGTGAACTACAGGGTTAGACAGCCAGGAAGGCGAAAGCCGGAGCAGATCTATCACGTCAATCTGCTGAAAGCCTGGAGGGATAGGGAATCCCTAGTCGCAGAGACTTTGTCACAAGTACAGCCTGATTGCTTAGTTCCTGAGGTTGGAATAGCAGACACCTTATCGAAACCCCAACAACAGGAGGTTAAAGAGTTTGTACTTCGTAACAAAGAGATTTTCTCTGAGCTTCCGGGACAAACATCTGGCGTAGAGCATGACATTATCACCCAGCCAGGAGAAAGGGTAAAACTAAAACCTTATAGAATACCAGAGGCCCGACGGGAGGCAATACGTGGGGAGGTTCAAAGGATGCTGGAATTGGGTGTGATAGAGGAGTCCCAGAGTGACTGGTCCAGTCCTATCGTACTAGTGCCCAAACCTGATGGGAGCTGGCGGTTTTGTAACGATTTTAGACAATTAAATAAAGTTACAAAATTTGACACCTACCCCATGCCACGTATAGATGAGTTGATTGACCGGCTGGGAACAGCCCGATATATGACAACTCTTGATCTCACCAAAGGGTATTGGCAAATTCCCCTGGCCGAGTCGGCCAAGGAGAAAACTGCGTTTGTAACCCCAGATGGGGCATTCCAATATAAGAGAATGCCGTTTGGGTTACAGAATGCACCGGCAACATTCCAGCGGAAAATGGATAAGATTCTGAGGCCCCATCAGAAATATGCTGCAGCTTATCTGGATGATGTGATTATCCATAGCACAGACTGGGTCTCACATTTGCCAAAAGTACAAGCAGTCCTAGACTCTATCCGGGAAGCTGGGTTTACGGCCAATCCAAAGAAGTGTACCATTGGACAGGAGGAGGCCAAATATCTTGGGTACACTATTGGGAGGGGGGTGATAAAACCCCAAGTCAATAAAGTCGAGGCCATACAGAGTTGGCCACGTCCCAACAGCAAGAAACAGGTACGAGCCTTTCTGGGAATCGCTGGCTATTATCGACGATTCATTCCCCATTTTGCTTCTCAGGCTGTGCCCCTCACCAACCTGACAAAAGGGAAAGAGTCGGTTATGGTTAAATGGTCCCCAGAGGCTGAGGAAGCATTTCAGTCCTTAAAAACAGCCTTATGTAGCCAGCCAGTGTTGTACTCACCAGACTTCTCTAAGGACTTTGTTGTACAAACTGATGCATCAGACGTTGGGTTAGGAGCAGTGTTATCCCAGGTCTGGAAAGGGGAAGAGCACCCAGTCATTTACCTCAGCAGGAAGTTAAAGTCCCATGAGGTAAATTACTCCACGATTGAGAAGGAATGTTTAGCAGTGAAGTGGGCTCTAGATTCCCTTCGGTACTATCTGCTAGGTAGGCACTTTGACCTGGTGACTGATCACGCTCCTTTAAAGTGGATGGCTCAAAACAAGGAGACCAATAGAAGGGTAAATAGGTGGTTCCTGGCCCTACAGGAATTTAACTTTACAGTTAAGCATCGCCCTGGTGTTAAAATGGGGAATGTGGATGCTTTGTCTCGGATACATGCGTGTCTGGCTGCTTGTGTTACAACCCCAAGGTTGAAACAAGAGGGGGGGGTATGTGGCAGCACGCAGGTAAAATCACCTGGTTGTATTCAGGATGGGAAATATGTGTGTCCTAGATTCAGGCTTTATGCAGACTTTTACAATTAGAGGGGAAGAGTTAATGAGCCCAGCTGTAGTAAGTGGGCTCATTAAGACCTCTAAAAAAAAAAACAGCATGCATAGGGAGATGCTCCATCCTGGAACCAGTTTTGTGTTGTATAGACTGGGGAGTGTGTCACCTGTACTGTGCGGTGAGTTAACGCCTGTGTGGCAAAACCTTTACAACAAAGGCAGGGACTGGTACAGCACAAGGCTGTACCCAGTTGTTAGACAGGGAGTCTACGTGTGTAGTTAGAGGTCAAGCTGACCAGGATTTATTTTCTTGTTTTATTTTGTTTGGCTGTTATATGTATCACTGCATGGAGCATAAATAAACCGGATCTTTTGTTTTTTGAACCTACACCGCTGTCTGCTGTGCCTGACTTTGTGTTGTGAACCCATCCAGGGGGTCACACACACCCGCTGCCGAGCTAACCCCTCACAATATATATATATATATATATATATATATATATATATATATATATATATATATATATATATATATATTTAATAACACATAAAAAAGTTAAGTAAATATAAATAGAGAGAGAAAGTCAAGTCAGATAAAAAGAGGGGCGTAGAAGGGGGAAGGGGAAGAGGTGAGGTTGGGGGGACAGAGAAAAAGGTAGCCTGGTGGTATGTTTCAATGGGGGGACTCAGGAGTTACTTTCAATTAGCAAACTATGGTTCAAAAAGAGCTTCCCCTCTTCAGAGTAGCCAAGCATATTCCATAATGTCCAAGTTTTACAGTACTTTTCACATTTATGCTGTGATGTGAGGACTAAGTCCTCCATCTTGTTTATTTCTTCCACTTTATTAAACCAGAAACTAATGGTTGGTGGCTGTGGATGTATCCATCTAAGGGAATGCAGGATTTAGCTGTGTTCAAAAGGTGATGGATAATTGTTCACCTGTAAATTTTAGCTGGAATGACCGAGATGTATAAAAGAAAAAAGGTCAGATCGCCAGGGACCTCGTAATCTGTAAATTTTTGAACAATCCTCTGAACCTCCTTCCAGAAATTTTCGAATTTGGGGCAGGACCAAAAGATGTGGAGCAATGTTCCCTGCCCCTCCTGGCATCTCCACCAATAGTCGGTAGTGGTTGGTAAGAATTTATGTAATACAGCGGATGCATGATACCACCACTTTACAAGTGTAAAATTGGTTTCCTAGATCCTCGTGCAAATTGGAAATTCTGAGGAGTGATCAATAGATTGTACGTTTTAGAAAGAACGCGAGGCAAGACCACATCATCAGAGAAATATTGCTTAAATGTATTTAGATGGCGGCCAAAGCCCTGTGGAGCAGGTAGAGAATGTAAAAAGTGGTGTAACTGAAGACCTCTCCAAAAGTTTAAATGAAAGGGACCTGAAGAGTCCATTTAGAAGGGAATAGAAGGCCAGGTGTCAGGCCGCGTACACACGGGCGGATTGTCTGCCCAACTAAGTTCGTCAGACAATCCGACAGACAGTCCGTCCAAATTTTGAATGAACGGACTTGACCACACACGATGAACAGACAGTCCGCTGTAAACTTGCGCGATGACGTGTACAGCACGTACGACGGGACTAGAAAAACGATGTCCAATACACTGCAATTCAACCTTCGGCCGTGTAAATCCTTTCTGAGCATGCGCCATACTTAGTCCATCCAACTTGCCTACACACGAGCGGACTGTCCGCTGAAACCATGTTTGGACGGACAAAACCAAGTTTGGACGGACAAAATTACGGAAATTCCAAAAGACTAAGTCCGTCAGATTGTCCGCTGAAAAAGTCCGCTGAAGCCCACACACGAGCGGATTGTCCGCTGAAACACGGTTCAGCGGACTAAGTTGGGCAGACAATCCGCCCGTGTGTACGCGGCCTCAGGTGTCAGAAAGTGATATGCCTGGTAGCCATCAAATTTGTACAAGCGTCAGAAAGTTGAGTCATGAAGGCCCAGGGAGAATTGCGGGTTTCCTAAAACTGGGAATAATAGAGAGTCTACAGAAGAGAGGATGTAAATATATATATATATATATATATATATATATATATAGATGTAAATATAAAATCTTTTTTTTTTTTTTTTCAAATTTTATATTTTATTCGAAGGGTAGGAAGATATGGAGCAAAACAGAACATGTAGATAATACAATGAATCAATAGGCATACAAGATAGATCAATGCAATAACAAATGGTCCATACAACATGCACATGTGGGGCTTCGACCTACGGAACAGAAAAACGAAAACATCTGACCTCTCGGGCCCTTCTAAGCCACTCCTTCCATAGCTCCACCGTAAAGAACCTATCCCAACATGGTAACCCCAGTTCCATATCGTAAAGACCAAGTATCCTTACCAAGATTGTTCCAGAAACACTAATCAGCACCATAAATCCCACCCAGTTTTCAAACTTATATATAAAGAAGATGTTTTGGGCGTGGAGGAAACTCTAACGTTCCCTCCAGGCCCAAACCCTTAAACAAAAACACGAAAAAAAGTGTTAGAGAGAGAAACAAGAAATAGCTAGAAAATTTAACACAAGAGTAGATGGGGTATAAGGTATATAGGGGGGAGGGGGGGAGGGAAATAGAATGAGGGGTGAGGTCCAAGGGGTCCATGGAGGCAGACCTGTCCTTCTATATCAAACATCAAATGCCAGGCTCCAAGATCTCCGTAATATTATGTACGTTCTATCAGTGGTTCATACCCGAGGAGTATACCCCACCATTCGAGGCATCCTCATCCAGAAGGGTCCTGCCCTCTCTTGAACATATAAATATATTCCATTTTGACCATGTCTTAATAAATTGCTCGTTCTGTCCCCTGTATGTCAGAATTAAATCTTCCATTCTCTTAATATCCTCTACCCTTCTCAACCACATACCAATTGTCGGTGGGTAGGTGTTCTTCCAACGCAATGGAATACATGCTTTGGCGGCATCCAATAGATGCCGGAGCAAGGAGGTCTGATATTTCTTGCGGGGCATATTCGTGGCATGAAGGAGGTAAGAGGCAGGCCCAACCGGAAAAGGATAACCAGAAAATTTTGAGATCGTTTCCCCAACTGTCTTCCAGAATCGCTCCAAAAGTGGGCAGGACCAGAAGACGTGGAGAATCGTACCCTCTTCCCTCTGACATCTCCAACATCTGTCTGACGATGTCGGAAAAAGCCGGTGTAGCTTCGCCGGGGTATTATACCATCTGGTTAAAATTTTAAAATTGGTCTCCTGTGTTCTTGAGCAGATGGAGGATTTGTGTGTAAAATATAGAATATTTTGTTTTTGGCGTATCGAAAAACTACACCGCATATCCCTCTCCCAGGCCTCCAAACAGCTCAGACCCCTATCATCCAGTGCCTTGATCAATATGTGATATGTGACAGATAAGGCATGGGGCATAGCACCTCCTTCCGAACAGTAGACTTCATAGGGGGTCAAACTTCGATTGTAACTGTCGGGGGGAGGCAGAGACCTCAAAAAATGATTCAATTGAGTTGCTTTCCAAAAGTCTAATTTGTACAGGCCCTCCGGATCCATTAGCTCAGTGATAGTTGCCCATTTAGCCCCCTTAAAAAAGTGGGACGCCTGGTAAATCCCAGACGTCCTAAGAGAACGGAACGCTAGCTCCGTGACCCCGGGGGAAAACTCCGGGGTCCCTAGAATTGGGCGAAGTGGAGAAGTCTGCGATACAAGCCCCGCACTCACAAAGAGAGATGCACAGATACATGAGGTTATTCCTATGAGAGGATGCTTTTTCACCCTGTTTGGTAATCTACTGTAGCACCAGGGAGCCCTATTCAGTGCCACCCCCGTTTGGGCTTGTTCTAGCTGGATCCACAATTTGGTATCATAGTGTCTATTCCAGTCTATCAGTCTAGTCAGATGGGCGGCCTGATAATAGCTACGAAGATCTGGAATCGCTAAACCTCCCTGCTGTTTCGGTCGGGTCAATTGTCGGTAGTTAAGTCTCGGTCGTTTGTAAGCCCAAATAAAGTTAGATAATAACCTCCTGATCTGTAAAAAGTAGTGAGAGGGAATATTAACCGGCAATGCTTGCAGAAGATAAAGAAACTTAGGCAAAATGCACATCTTGATGATGTTGCATCTGCCCAGCCAAGAGTGCAGGCCTTTATTCCATTTAACCAGCAGGGCACGAATTGTCGACAGTAATGGAGGGAAGTTTAAAGTATAAACTTGAGATATAGTTGGCGGAATATACGTTCCCAAAAATTTCAGGGCCAAGGGGGTCCATTTGAATTTAAAATCCTGATGGAGCCTTCCTATAAGACCCTGGGAAAGACCTATGCCCATTGCCTCAGATTTATGGAAATTAATCTTCATATTGGAGATGACACCATACTCCCTGAATTCCTGCATCAAATTGGGGAGAGAAATCGTTAGGTTAGTCAGGGAAAATAGCATGCATCTGCATATGCAGCTATTTTGTATTGCCTATCTCCCACTGGAATCCCCATAATGTTGGGATTGGCTCGCACCTTACATAGAAAAGGCTCCAGCGACAGGGCGAAAAGGAGAGGGGACAACGGGCATCCTTGGCGAGTGCCATTATGTATTTCAAACGGTTCGGACAGAACTCCATTAACCCGAACCCGAGCTGTCGGTTTAGAGTAAGTAGAGCCTATCCAATTCAGAAGCCTCTCGCCAAAGCCTACATACCGCAAAACATAAGTCATGAATCTCCAATTCACCCTGTCGAAGGCCTTCTCCGCGTCTGTCCCCAAAAAAACACAAGGGGTCTTAATATCGTTAGCTATATGTAGGAGGTTAAGCACCCTAACCGTATTATCTCGTGCTTCCCTGGTGGGCACAAAGCCCACCTGGTCTAGATGAATCAGTGACGGGAGAAGGCCTTGTATTCTGGATGCCAATAATTTCGTAAATATCTTAAGGTCTGTGTTAAGTAGTGAGATTGGTCTATAACTACTGCACTGTGAAGGATCCTTTCCCTCCTTAGGGATTACCGTAATGTAAGCAAGCAGGGATTCACTTGGGAATATCTGAGTTGTCCCCAGCGAATTGAAGAATTTAAGCATAAAATTCCCCAATACCGGTAGTAGCGTTTTGTAGTATAGGGCCGTAAGCCCGTCTGGTCCCGGGGCCTTCCCTATCTTTGCCACCCCTACCGCCGCCTGTAGCTCCTGCTGAGTAACCGGTTCATCTAGTGCCCTTCTTACTTCCTCTGACAGTTTGGGCATATCAGAGGCGGACAGATAGTCTTCAATATGAGTGTGAGAGAGCTCGGGGGTCTGTATGTTATATAAGGACCTATAAAATTCTTTGAATTCCCCCGCTATTTCCCGCGGGAGGGTGACTTTCTGATTGTGGGGGGTCTTAATATGGGGGATGTAACTCGCAAGCGCTTGATCTTTTAACGTTTGAGCTAGGATTCTACCGCACTTATTACCGGACTCGTATGAAATTCGTCTGCATTTTTGTAATGCTGCCTTGGCTTGAGATTGCATTAAGTCGGTAATTTTATTCCACAGAAGTTTAATTTCCGTTTCACCTGCTATAGTCTGAATATGTTTATGCCTAGCCTCGGCTAGGTGTAGGTCACTCAATAATGCTTTCACCTGTGCCATACGTATCTTTTTGATACGTGACCCATGCTTGATCAGAACCCCCCGAATAACCGCCTTATGTGCCTCCCACACTATTCCTGGACTACTGTCAGGGGTGTCATTAATGACAAAATATTGATCTACTTCCCTAACTACATCCTGGAGCACCTCCTCATCCTGCAGAAAGCTTTCATTTAACTTCCACGTCCGTGTCTTGGCAGTAACACTGTCCATTAGGGAATAAGATATTAAAATGGGGGCATGGTCTGACCACGTGATTGGTTCAATAGAAGCGTCTCTAATAGCATGCAAATAGTCGTGAGGGATAAAAAAGTAATCAATTCTTGAATACTGTCTATGAGGCGTAGAATAGAATGTATAATCTCTCTCTGACGGGTGGAGTAACCTCCATGCATCAATCAGCTGTGCCCTATGTATAGAACGTGCAATGCGATGTCTGACACTTGGGGTAATAGAAGAGTGTCCGGAGGATGTATCCTCCGTAGGTATCAACGGTATATTAAAATCTCCTCCTACTATCAATTGACCTGAAATGAACATCTGTAAAGTAGTCAGCATTTTGGAAATAAAATGATCTTGACTAGAATTAGGTGCGTATATGTTCGCAAATGTAACAGTTACTCCCCCAATTGAGCCCTTAAGGAACAGAGATCTACCTTCCTGATCCATTTTTACTTCTGAACATTTCCAGGGAACATGTCGAGCAATTAAAATAGAAACACCTCTGGACTTAGAAGTCCCATTGGTGCAATGATACACAGTCGGATAGAAGTTGCTCCGCCAAAGAGGCAGGCTCCCACTTCGGAAATGAGTCTCTTGGATCAAAGCTAGGTCTACCTTAAGCCGGCGTAGATCCTGCAGAAGCATACGCCTTTTTTCCGGGACATTTAACCCCCTCGCATTCAGGGAGAGAATATTGACTGCCTCCATGGCCCCCCGGAGAAAGTCCCAAATCAGGGACTTTGGTAGAGACCAGAAGAGAAGAAGGAAAAAAAAAAAAAAAACCCACCCCTATAGACTAAGAAGAAGTAGAATGAGAAAATAAATAATTAGCTGATTCTCAGATGGAGAACAGCACGATACTAAATTTGCAGCACAATAGTGCTATTACGCCCATCAGCAAAAGCCGATAATCGGGCGCAGTCCTATGTGGGGCTGTGGAAGGCAATGACCAACAGGTATGCAACCCGTCCTCCCCCTCCCCAAACTTAGACTAATAATAATAAATTAACTGAATCGACAGCCACGATAACAAGATTATTTAACTCAAAAAATAATATAAGTTCCTTACAAATAATAAACCACAGCTTACTTTGCAGCATTGTTTATAAACACTGAGCTAAATATCGCTAAGAGTGCTAAAGTGATCCCGTCACCCCAAAAATACTCCTAATTATAACCAACCACCTCCCCATCTTCCCCCACCCCTTTCTCGAGAGACATGACCAAAAAAAAAAAAAAACTTCCCCTCTCACACATACATCAGTAGGCTAACCCCCTTCTGGATCAAAACAAGCAGCAAAGTCTCTTTTCCTCCGAGTTAGGGGAGTCTACCGTCAATGAGAAGGGGGGGAGCACCAGATAGTCTGAACAAAGCCTGTAAAGTCCGACCCCCCGGATTACTGTAATCGTGGAAGATCTCAGTACAGCTAAGTGCACCATTGGTAAGTGTCCGAGGCGGTTGACCAGCACAGAGGAGATCCGTAAAAAAGGTGGACGGAGGGGGGGAGCAGCAACCTCCCCAAAAAACTAAAACAAAACCCAAACATAATTAATCACAACATAAAAACTTAGGGGGGGGAGGGGGGGGGAAGGATGGGAAAAGAATCATCGATGGAATTATGGGTATAGGAATATAGGGATACGGGAACTCCTCAACACTGGACAGTCAGACTCTACATCCAGTATAGTCCTGGCAGATTGCAGTTATAACTGTAACTCACGTGACTCCTCCGCCAACCGTTTCTGTGATCAGCTCCTTGCCGGGTCCAGGTCTTGTCGCTGGGATAGATGAGAGCGTGGAGTAGCCGATCCTTGGCGAAATAATCGATGTGGGATAACCTCCAACCAATCAGGAACAGGTATCGGATCGGTCCCCACAAAGGAAAAAAATGCTGGCAATTCTGCGATGGAATGTAGAGTAAAGGAACCATTGTCTCTCCGAAATGTAACCGCTAGGGGGTACCCCCAGCGATAAGTGCACCCCTGTCTTCTTGCCAATTCTAACACAGGTCGCAGCAATGCCCTCCTCTGCAGCGTAGCTCTGGAGAGATCTGGTAGCACTTTAACCATCGCCCCGTTGAGATTTACTTCTCCATGCTCCCAAGCCTTCCTAAGGATCAGTTCCTTCTGAGGGTACCTGTGGAGTCTACACAGCCCATCTCTTGGTCTTTCCGGGTCTGTTGATTTGGGTCCCCGAGTGCGATGGACTCTATCCAGATCAACCGTCGGGGCGGGGGTAACAGCCAGGATCTTATGAAATATCTCCACCACCGTCCCCGCCAGATCCTCAGCTCCCGAAGACTCTGGTACCCCCCGCAGTCGCAGATTATTGCGGCGGCCGTGGTCTTCCAAATCTTCCACGTGGAGCTGAAGATCTATGGTCTCCGCCTGTTGCCTGATACGTGTCTGCTCCAACTCTACCACCCGTTGTGTAAGGGATTGTAATGCCGCTTCTCCCGACTCAATTCTGCCCGACAAAGCCTGGATGTTCCCCCTCACTTCCTGAATATCACGTGCATGAGCCTCTTCCACCCGCAAAATGAGGGACTCCATATCTGCTTTAGAGGGGAGAGCCTCAAAGTCCGCCCTGGTGGGGAGAGCTTGCAAGATCCTCCGCAGATCGTCAGAGAGGGATGGATGTGAAGGGTACGAATCTGACATAGCGGTATGCATAGCGGTGTGCATGGGGTTCGGCGATGCCGGATGGGGGTCTCCGTCTGTAGGCACGGTAGGCAGGGTAGGTAAGGTAGGAGAGACTAACTCAGCAGGCGAATGTATCTCATTGATATGGAGTGCACGTAGTGCTTCAGCAGTGCTACCGGACATTCCGCTCTGCTCGCTCTGCTGTACTTGCGAGTCTTGTAGATACTGCTGCATGGACCGCTGTGGAGCTCTCAGGCGGGATCCGCCGGTAGGGGGTCTGGATCCGTGTCGTTTGGCGGGGCACATTCCTCATGGAAAACGGCTGTAGTAGCTGTCTAAGCTAGCTGGGCGAGATACGGAGGACCGGGGAGCTCGCTGCACGTGTCCTCACTCGGCCATTGCTAAGCCACGCCCCTGTCCTGGTAAATATAAAATATATATACAGTATATATCCACTTATGTGTCTAATCAATTATAAAAAAATACAAAACAATAATGCATATATTATAAACCCATGTATCTAATCAATTAATCACTTGTATTTCTAATCAATTATATAAAATGATAGCATATACATTAGAGGATATAAATAAGAAGGACAAAAGGAAGGAGGGGTGGCAAAAAAAGGAGAAAAAAAAAAGTAAAAAAGTGACCTGTACACAATCTAGACGTGACTTACTACCTTTTTATTTTACAGTTTTGTTTTTTTTTCCATAAAGAATTTATTGAAGTTTTAAACAGTACAATAACAGGCGATACAGAATGTACTAATAAAAAAGGGAAAGACATAGTACAAGTTGAGATCACAGATAACAGTATAAACTTAGAGGTGGTCACAAACCCATCTTGTTTTACATTGCAGTCTAAACCTTAAACAATATTGACTGTAAGTGGAATGATCTCTAAGATTGGCCCGATAAGTTCCCATTGCAGGTGGCCGGAAAGTGTATTGTACACAATCAAAAATTTAAGCTGTCGGGATTTGTCATTGGTTGCGGGTGTTATCATATCCCTAAGGGATTGTTAAGTTGAGTGAAGGCACGGGAGGAATGGGAAGAATATTGGGTGAGAGTATGGTATGTGGGGCAAAACAAGTGGGTAAGCGGCTAACCGGAGCCAGTCAGCCGAGCTGAAATCTAAGTCATCCGTGTCTGGGCCAACTCCCCACAAGAGGGAGGTCAGCAGGGCACTAGGAGATGGAGGGGGTGTGGATGGGACAGGTATGGGGGGGTAGGGGAAAGGGTAGGGGCATGGGAGAGGAGGGGAGTCGTCTCTCCGGGCTCCTCCACCAGATATGCACCGTTGTATAGGTGCGTACGGCCATCCGCTCGAGTTCCTTTGAAAGGAGAAAAAAACAAAAGAAAAAAAAATAAGACTTGCACCACCTGGGCCAGTACCAGGTCATATAGCAAAACAGACGGGAGTTTACTAGATGTGTACTTAATTATGGGAGCTACTTGAGGAGAAAAGGCAGCAATAATCTCGGAAATGTGTCCACTTATCCCAGGTCCGCGCATACTTCTGTGGGGAGTCTTGGGCAATGTGAATGAGCTCCTCCATTTCCGCTAATTTCGCTACCTTATTTAGCCATTCAGTAATGGAGGGGATATTGGGGGAGCCCCAGTGGATTGGGATGCAAAGCTTGGCAGCGTTAAGGAGATGTAGGGTCAATGATTTCAGGTAGAGGCGTGTGGGGACAGAGGTATGGTGGAGAAGCATACGAACTGGTGTATATTCTATCGTGCTGTTGGTGATAGTGCTAGATATTCTATGAACCCGTGGCCAAAAGGTTTGGATTTTGGGGCAAGTCTACCAGATGTGTAAGAGTGATCCCCCATCATTTAAGCATCTCCAACATTTGTTGGGGGCATCAAGTTTAAATTTATGTAGCAGCTCAGGCGACCGATACCATCTAGATAGAAGTTTGAAGTTGTTCTCCTGGGTGTGAACATTCAGTGAGCCTTTGTGTGTGATTATTAAAATTCTTTCCCAATCTTCCTCAGAGAGGTTTATATGTAAGTCTCTCTCCCAAGCCTGACAAGCTTTCCAGTCCTTCGGGGAGGCGGACTGAAAGAATAGGGAATAGATTATAGAAATTAAATGTCATTGAGGAGTGCTTTGGGAGCAGAGATTTTCAAACGATGTTAGCCGTCTGGACAGCTTGCCATCTACGTTTTCCGCTCTGAGGAAGTGGCGAATTTGGAAGTATGTCCACTTAGGGCAGGGGGGGCAGTCATCCTTGGTAGGGAGAGCACTACATTCCAAAAGTCCCTCATTGCTGTAGAAGTGGTGGGCTCGGACTTCCTGGTGTACCCAGCAATCTTTGAGAAAGTTATTAGACATTCCCGGGGGGAAGGCTGGATTAAATAGGATGGGTGTGAGGGGTCCTGGGGTGGAGGAGAGCTTGAATTTACAGCAAGCTTCCTTGAAATTATTCAGAGTAGCGCTTACAAGGGGGTGATCTTTAAGTGTTTTGGGAACATTGGCGGAGTGGATCCACGGGGCGTTTTTGATGGGTATGGCAGAGAGCGAGTTGTCTATGTGGATCCAGTCCTTATCTCCTTTGCGGGTGGACCAGTCCACTATTCTGACCATATGGCAGGACAGGTAATAATTTTTGAGGTCTGGAAAGCCGATTCCACCTGCGTTTTTGGGGAGAGTGAGCTATTTTACTGTTGCTTATGTCTATTTTATGATACTTTTCTGTAAATATTTCTTGCACTTTTTTAACTTTTCACTAAATAATTAAAATTATAGACAGTTAGAAATAGCTAAACTGAATCCTCAAATGCCCTAATATTCCTAAATGATGGAATCTGAAGAAGCTACCATGTCATAAAATCTATTACATTCCTATTTAGGAGAAAATACACGTAAATATCTTAAAAGAGGATGCTGTGAATGGTGTGTGTTTCCATTAAAAAATGTTGTGGCGGATTTGGTATGTGGAAGTTAATAGTTAAAGCCGGGCATACATGATTCCAAATTTGGCAGCAGGGACTAGACGACTTCTGTGCAACCAGCCTGTCGGATTTTCCCCACGTAATCAATGCTGCCGGCAGTAGCATTTTTGTATCTTGAGGGCGGTAAAAAGTCTTCTCCCTGTCAGAATACAATAGCTCGGTTGGGAGGATTATTCCATCCACATCAAGTGTGTAGATCAGGGAATTAAGTCATTGTTTTTCGTTTAACCCGCTGACTCATCTATGGCCTTCTTAACTGCCCCAGCAACAGTCAGGTTGGGCTGGCAAAACAATATACCATCCGATTGTACAATATCCTTTAGATCTCCCACCAACTACGTCATGTAAAGCTTGATACGCACATATCAAAATTTGGCCCATTCCGTAGCAGGTTCAGCAGAAGCAGACTGAATTCTGATCTTTGTGTAGCCTTCTCTGTTCATCAGAAGCCAATCGTTAGGCCAGCTTCTGTCAAATGGCCCTGCTGGAAAACCAGCATTTGATCAGCTGCTGCAACCAATGGTTCCAATGCCGATCAGTGTATTCTGACAGGGAGTGGAATTCCCACAGTCAGAATACAATAGCACGGGGGAGATCCCTGCATCTACATCACTTGTACGCAGGCCCGGACTGGGACAAAAAATAGGCATTTTGGATTGAGCAGCCCATGACATGTTAACCGGCCCCTTCCCCACTCTCCCCCCTGACAGATCCCCTGAGAGAGGGGAGAGGGGAACCCAGTAGAGGTGTGGGGGGAGGGGGTGAGGTGGGACCAGTAAAGAGCATGGGGGGGATGGAGAGCACAGGGAAGAACCTTGAGAACAAGGGGTGGGGCGAGACCACAGGGAGAAAGAGAAGCACACAAGAGGCAGCAGAGAGCACGAGGGGAGGTGGAGAGCACAGGGGGCAGCAGAGAGCATGGGGGAGATGGAGAGCACAGGGAGGGTGGTGGAGAGCATGGGGGGAGGTGGAGAGCACAGGGAGAGTGGTGGAGAGCATGGGGGAGATGGAGAGCACAGGAAGGGCAGCAGAGAGCATGGGGGGAGGTAGAGAGGAGAGGGAGGGTGGTGGAGAGCATGGGGGGAGGTGGAGAGCACAGGCAGGGTGGCGGAGAGCATGGGGGATGTGAAGAGCGCATGGGGGTGGTGAGGACAGGGAGGGCAGCGGAGAGCATGGGGGAGGTGGAGAGTGGGGGGGGAGGCTGGTGGAGAGCATGGGGGATGTGAAGAGTACATGGGGGTGGTGAGCACAGGGAGGGCGGCGGAGAGCATGGGGCAAGGTGGAGATCACGGGGGGGCTGGTGGAGAGCATGGGTGGGGGTTTGTGAAGAGCACCTGGGGAAGGTGGAGAGCACAGCAGGGCAGCAGACAGCATGAGGGGGCAGCGGAGAGCATAAGGGGGATGTGGAGAGCACAGGGGGAAGCGGAGAGCATGGGGTATATGAACAGCACAGGGGGTTGAGCGCAGAGCATGGGGGTGGCGGAGAACACAGGGGTGGAAGAGAGCATGGGGAAGATGGAGTGCACTGGGGGGATGGCAGAGAGCATGGGAGAGGTGGAGTGCACTGGGGGTGGCAGAGAGCATGGGGGAGGTGGAGTGCATTGGGGGTGGCAGAGAGCAAGGGGGTGGCAGAGAGCATGGGAGAGGTGGAGTGCACTGGGGGGTGGCAGAGAGCAGGGGAGTGGCAGAGAGCATGGGGAAGATGGAGTGCACTGGGGGATGGCAGAGAGCATGAGAGAGGTGGAGAGCACTGGGGGGTCGCAGAGAGCATGGGGGAGGTGGAGTGCATTGGGGGTGGCAGAGAGCAAGGGGGTAGCAAAGAGCATGGGAGACATGGAGTGCACTGAGGGGGGTGGCAGAGAGCATGGGAGAGGTGGAGTGAACTGGGGGGTGGCAGAGAGCAGGAGGGTGGCATAGAGCATGGGGGAGGTGGAGTGCACTGGGGGGTGACAGAGAGCATGGGGGAGGTGGAAAACACTGGGGGGTGGCAGAGAGCATGGGAGAGGGGGAGTGCACTGGGGGTGGCAGAGAGAAGGGGGGTGTTAGAGAGCATGGGAGAAGTGGAGTACACTGGGGGGTGGCAGAGAGCATGAGGAGGCAAAGAGAATGGGTGGTTGGAGAGCCCGGGGGGAGGCAGCAGAAATAAGCAGGATAGGAGGAGCGGTGGAGGCGGCTGCATATAGAACAATCATTTTCTCCATCTTCCTCCTGCTTCTCCTCTACCTCTAGCAGGCATTCCGATACTGCAGGAGGAAGATGGAGAGAATGATTGTTCTATATGCAGCCGCCCCCACCGCTCCCCCTATCCAGGTTACAGGAGGTGAATGCAGAGCACGGGGCTGCACTCACGTTTTCTGTTATCCGGCTTCAAGTTGTCAGGACTCAGCAGCAGGTGTCTGTTCTGGCTCCTCCCCCTTCACAGTCACGCCCCCTGGTACCGATGGCTGACCTATACGGGCAGCCGCAGAGTGGCCGAAGGCTTCTCATCTAACTCCACCACCCTCTATGTTTAAGTTCCACCTGGTGTCAATGGGCTGAGTTTAACTGGCATGGACTTGCAGCCACTGAGCAATTGCCCGGTTTGCCCTATGGCCAATCCGGGCCTGCTTGTATGGATGTAGACAGCTGTGAGTTTTTTTATTTTTTTTATTCTGCTTATATTTAACTGCTTGAACGTAAAAAACAACTCACAATGTGTTACCCAGTTTAAGTGTCTACTTCACTAAATGGATTGTTTGGGTGTGTCCTAGTCTAAAAGAGATTGTACAGAGATTATTCAATCAGATTGTATAGTGTATAGTCAGCATAAGTCAGATGCTGCTTCTATTATAGTTTCCCTTTAATAAAAGCTTCCAAACCCAGATCTGAAGGTTTGTGAGTGATCAGTATTCTACAAAGACTCTGCAAGTCATTACTGAATACTGAAAATACTAGCATATGCAGCATGCATAAGCTGACACATTCACTAACTGGTAACAGATAAAATCTGTTGTTAACTATTCTGGCAAATTTAGTGTGTTTCACACAATACACTAGGGATGAATTAAAGGCCTATATGCCCTGGAGCTGAAAATGTATGTGGGTCCATCAGCCTTACTGCATGAAGCAAAATGGACACATGTATATTAAACCATCTCTACATTTTAAAGACTAGGGTCTTCATTTAATATGTCAGCAGCAAATAAAAAAAGTAGTTAATTAGTTCTTATGCTTTATGTTCTTAATTATGTATGCACCAGTGTTTTAAGCGGGACCCCCGTATAAAAAGAATAAAGGTCAAGGACCAGTACTGGGTGGCAACGTACTTAGACCCCCGGTATAAACACAAAATGGCGGAAATGTTACCACCATCACAGAGGGCTGTCAGAATGGAGCACTTACAGACCTTGCTTCGACAACTGCTGCATTCTGCTTTTGCATGCGCTGGCAGAGGAGGAACTCCCACTCCCAGAGAAAGAGTTGCGGGTACCAATCCAACAGCGCCTGCAAGAAGAGGGCAGTTTGGAGATGTGTTGGCGACTTCTGATATGAGGTCATTCTTTCAGCCGTCCCATCGACAGGTCTCATCCGGATCCAGCATCAGGGAACGCCTAGACCGACAGATGTCTGAATACATCGGGTTAACGGCCGATGTGGACGCTCTGAGAAGTGATGAACCCCTGGACTACTGGGTGGGCAGGCTTGACCTCTGGCTAGAGCTTGCCCAATTTGCAATGGAACTGTTGGCTTGCCCCTCGTCCAGTGTCCTGTCCGAAAGGACGTTCAGCGCAGCAGGGGAGATCGTGACCAATAAGCACACTCGCCTAGCTCACGACAGTGTTGATTACCTCATATTTATAAAAATGAATGAGGCATGGATCTCGGAGGAATTCACCCATGTGACCAGTAGACCATGTATATGCATAACTCTATAAACAATTTATTTAATCGAGCACACATACCTTTTTTCTACCTTTGGCTCACTTCTTTGTACAAAAAAAGCACACCATACTATATGCCTGTACCCTCCTGTTTGAAGAGGTTGAGCGGTGTCATATTTTTGGGTCCTGCAGCGAGTTGCTGGTATCAGTGCTCCTGTCAGTGCTCTCTATCTCAGTGCTGGTGTCAGTGTTCTCTATCTCGGTGCTGGTGTCAGTGCTCTCTCTCTATCACGGTGCTGGTGTGGTGTCAGTGCTCTCTATCTCGGTGCTGGTGTGGTCTCAGTGCTCTCTATCATGGTGCTGGTGTCAGTGCTCTCTATCATGGTGCTGGTGTGGTGTCAGTGCTCTCTACCTCAGTGCTGGTGTGGTCTCAGTGCTCTCTATCACGGTGCTGGTGTCAGTGCTCTCTATCTCGGTGCTGGTGTGGTGTCAGTGCTCTCTATCTCGGTGCTGGTGTGGTCTCAGTGCTCTCTATCACAGTGCTGGTGTGGTGTCAGTGCCCTCTATCTAGGTGCTGGTGTGGTCTCAGTGCTCTCTATCCCAGTGCTGGTGTGGTGTCAGTGCCTTCTATCTCGGTGCTGGTGTGGTCTCAGTACTCTCTATCACGGTGCTTGTGTCAATGCTCTCTATCAAGGTGCTGGTGTGGTGTCAGTTCTCTCTATCTTGGTGCTGGTGTGGTCTCAGTGCCCTCTATCTCGGTGCTGGTGTGGTCTCAGTGCTCTCTATCACGGTGCTGGTGTCAGTGTCTCTATCATGGTGCTGGTGTGGTGTCAATGCTCTCTATCTCGGTGCTGGTGTGGTCTCAGTGCTCTCTATTTCGTTGCTGGTGTGGTCTCAGCGCTCTCTATCACAGTGCTGGTGTCAGTGCTCTCTCTTACGGTGCTGGTGTGGTGTCAGTGCTCTCTATCTCGGTGCTGCTGTGGTCTCAGTGCTCTCTATCACGATGCTGGTGTGGTGTCAGTGCCCTCTATCTCGGTGCTGGTGTGGTCTCAGTACTCTCTATCACGGTGCTTGTGTCAATGCTCTCTATCAAGGTGCTGGTGTGGTGTCAGTGCTCTCTATCTTGGTGCTGGGGTGGTCTCAGTGCCCTCTATCTCGGTGCTGGTGTGGTCTCAGTGCTCCCTATCACGGTGCTGGTGTCAGTGCTCTCTATCATGGTGCTGGTGTGGTGTCAGTGCTCTCTATCTCGGTGCTGGTGTGGTCTCAGTGCTCTCTATCTCGTTGCTGGTGTGGTCTCAGTGCTCTCTATCACAGTGCTGGTGTCAGTGCTCTCTCTTACGGTGCTGGTGTGGTGTCAGTGCCCTCTATCTCGGTGCTGGTGTGGTCTCAGTGCTCTCTATCATGGTGCTGGTGTCAGTGCTCTCTATCATGGTGCTGGTGTGGTGTCAGTGCTCTCTATCTCGATGCTGGTGTGGTCTCAGTGCTCTCTATCATGGTGCTTGTGTCAGTGCTCTCTATCTCGGTGCTGGTGTGGTGTCAGTGCTCTCTATCTCAGTGCTGCTGTGGTCTCGGTGCTCTCTATCACGATGCTGGTGTGGTGTCAGTGCCCTCTATCTCGGTGCTGGTGTGGTCTCAGTGCTCTCTATCACGGTGCTGGTGTGGTGTCAGTGCCCTCTATCTCGGTGCTGGTGTGGTCTCAGTGCTCTCTATCACGGTGCTGGTGTCAGTGCTCTCTATCACGGTGCTGGTGTGGTGTCAGTGCTCTCTATCTCGGTGCTGGTGTGGTCTCAGTGCTCTCTATCTCGGTGCTGGTGTGGTCTCAGTGCCATCTATCTCGGTGCTGGTGCGGTCTCAGTGCTCTCTATCATGGTGCTGGTGCTAGAGCTCTCTATCACGGTGCTGGTGTCAGTGCTCTCTATCACGGTGCTGGTATGGTGTGTCAGTGCTCTCTATCTTGGTGCTGGTGTGGTCTCAGTGCTCTCTATCACGGTGCTGGTGTCAGTGCTCTCTATCACGGTGCTGGTGTGGTGTCAGTGCTCTCTATCTCGGTGCTGGTGTGGTCTCAGTGCTCTCTATCTCGGTGCTGGTGTGGTCTCAGTGCCATCTATCTCGGTGCTGGTGTGGTCTCAGTGCTCTCTATCATGGTGCTGGTGCTAGAGCTCTCTATCTCGGTGCTGGTGCCAGTGCTCTCTATCACGGTGCTGGTGTCAGTGCTCTCTATCACGGTGCTGGTGTGGTGTCAGTGCCCTCTATCTCTGTGCTGGTGTGATCTCAGTGCTCTCTATCATGGTGCTGGTGTGGTGTCAGTGCTCTCTATCTCGGTGCTGGTGTGGTCTCCGTGCTCTCTATCTCGGTGCTGGTGTGGTGTCAGTGCTCTCTATCATGGTGCTGGTGTCAGTGCTCTCCATCACAGTGCTGCTGTGGTGTCAGTGCCCTCTATATCATTGCTGGTGTGGTGTCAGTGCTATCTATCTCGGTGCTGGTGTGATGTCAGTGCTCTCTATCTCTGTTCTGGTGTGGTCTCGGTGCTCTCTATATCGGTGCTGGTGTCAGTGCTCTCTATCTTGGTGCTGGTGTCAGTGCTCTCTATCATGGTGCTGGTGTCAGTGCTTTCTATCTCAGTGCTGGTGCCAATGCTCAGTCTCTATCGCAGTGCTGGTGTCAGTGTTCTATCTCAGTGCTGGTGTCAGTGAGGGAGATAGCAGCGGAGAAGTCAATCAGCAGGCAGTGCCAGCACCATGGCTCAGGATCAGCACTGGATTGGCACCTCCGGACCACTGCAGTGGAGCTCTGCATAGGTGTGTGTAAGGGCCGAGCAGAGGGAGGGGCCCAAGCACAGGTTGGCACACTGGGACACTGGCACAGGACTGTGCTGCCCTGACTTTGGCACTGATCATCTCCTGCACCCCCTTCATAGCCTATCCTGACCTTGCCTCTCCTCCATGGCCTTCAGGCTCTCCTGAATTGTCAAAATTTCACAGATAAAAAAAAATGCTTGTCGTTGTCAATCCCAGATTCACTTAATACTTTTGTTATGTCAGTGTCCATGTTGGGGGACTACGTGTGCACAGCTAGTAAGTATTTTGTGGCTGAAAATATGACCTGTAGGTTTTTAAGGTTCGCCTGCCATTAAAGTCAATGGTGTCCACCGTGAACTTTGCAGTTTGCGAACGTTTGGCCAGGTTTGCGGTTCGCGTTCGCGAAACGTCCCGTCGGAAGTTCGTTTATCACTATTTGAGAGCCAGCAACATTAGACATCAAAATTAGAATGAGGAGAGGTTCAGAAGTGGGCAAAAACTTGTTGACATTGGTTCTTAAATTGTATGTAAACCCATAACAATGAGCTTCTCTTAGTTACTCTTTTTTAATGAACACCAAGTTCCTTAAACGCTAGGAGCTGTCAGTCATATATATTGATGTAGATGCCCGGAAAAATGTGGAATGGACTAAAACCCAGTGCAGCTGCCAACCTCTGGATAATGAGTAACAAGAAACAGAAGACAACAGAGCAACTCTCTATGGGTGAAAGTCATAAATACTTGTAAACCACTGGTTAAGTAAAAAGTTATTTTATTGCACTTGAGAAAGATGAACAACCTCAAAATATAGAAACTTGCGGTGCAGGTTGCAGACATCAGTCATAGAAGCATATAGCCAGTATAGATACTAGAATTAAAATATTAAAATAAACGGTGCCACAATGACATCCGGGTAGGGAAGGGTTAACATCATCCAGTTGGCTTGCTGGTTAGGCATGGAAGAGAGATGTAATGAACCATGTGAGGTAACGATGGAAGCCCAGGGGGAATTGGAGTATGTGACAGTCCTCTGCCTCAAGCTGGTGTTCAAGTTCCGCTGGTGTCCACAATGGAGACCACAATGGCAAAGGACAGTTTGCTGGAAACTGCGAGATGCTGAAGCTGGTCGCAGGAGTAAATTACATTAAGCCGTGTGGTGTGACATCCACCGCTGGGAGATGGAGCCGGGAAGCTGAGCAAACTCACTGGAGCCAGGCGTGCTGTATGATGTCAGGGCCACACCGGAAACAAGGGGAAGACAGAAAGCCCATCTGTAGTGGTAAACTGCAAGCTCTGGGTTGCCGTGGCTTACATGTTTCGCACACATGCGCTTTTTCAAAGTCACAGAGGAAGCGGCAACAACAGTATTTAAATTCATTGAAGGGGATGGAGAGGGGGCGGAGATAACAAACCTGGTGTATGTTATTAACCCCTCTTAACCCTTAGCTTAGGAAAAAACTTTATAAAGTGTCAGAGGCATATGAGCCTGCTTACTCGCAAATGATAAATTTGATGGTAAATTATTTAATTAATATTCATATAAAAAAATGTAATCAATGAATTGTACGAGCAGAAATGAATTAAACATTAATTTAAAAAAAAATTAAACAATTAATGATAACATATTGATATGAACAATGAAGCATTGAGGAATGTCATGTAAAATCTGGTAAAAAAGAAGGTAGTACATCATTTTATCAATGATGGTGACAAGATATTATAAATACTGAGTAATTGCCCATGTAGATCTATATGTATTCATATCTATAAATGCCTTGTATATCAACATACGTGCATGGTGTTGTGGTTAGGACAAGTCTATTAGTATGGATCAGTAGTACTACGGGACTCAGTATGAAAAAATGTCAAGCATAAAATCACATGATACTAAGAATATCAAGTTCTTTATTGAGGCCCTAGGGTGAAAGACAACCCAACAGATAAATCCAAAAAGTTTCCTTTTTGTTATCGGTGAGTGTGCCCTTAGGGATGGCCTCAATCGCCAAAATCCCCAGGCATCTGAAGTCTTTGTTATGTGCCTGGAGGAAATGACGTGGGACACTGTGTTTATCAAATCCTTTTTTAATAAACCTACGGTGCTCGCCTACTCTGGTACGAAGGGTACGTGGGTACGACCCACGTACAAGAGATTGCAGGGGCACTGCAGGATGTAAATGACAAATTCAGTGGAACACATGATGAACTGCTTGATCTGAAAGGAAGTTGGTAACAATCTTTGAACATTTGTTAGTGATAGATTGGCAAGTATGACAACCTCTTTTCCGGCGTTGAAAAATACCTGTTCTATTGCCGAATTAAGCCCTAATATCAAACAGAGGTCTTTTGGATTTTTCTTGCCAGGGGACAAAGATATTTTTTATGTGATTATTATTTATTATAGTGTTATTTTGTGTGATTTTCTAAAAGTTGTTTGTGGCTTGGGAGGTAGCAGAGGAGCCAAATGTTGATCAAGCTTTAGAATAGTAAAACGTCAATGAATACTTTTCGAGATGGTCCTATATTTAGTATTGAAAGTGGATGCAAATCTAGCTGTATTTTCTGTTTCTTTAGTGATATTCACTTTATTTTTTGATGGCTTATTAATATTCAATAGAAAAGCATTTTGGACTAAATCTTTAGGATAGCCCTTATCTTCAAACTGTCTTTGCATATGTTCACCCTGTAGAGTATAATCTTCGAGTTTTGTACAATTTCTTCTTAACCACTTGCTTACTGGGCACTTAAACCCCCCTCAGTCCCAGACCAATTTTCAGCTTTCAGCGCTGATGCACTTTGAATGACAATTGCGCGGGCATACAACACTGTACCCAAATGAAATTTTTATCATTTTTTCCCACAAATAGAGCTTTCTTTTGGTGGTATTTAGTTACAGCTCGGAGTTTTATTTTTTGCTAAACAAACAAAAAAAAGATGCAAAAAAAATAAAAAATAAATCATGTTTTAATAGTTTGTTATAAAATTTTGCAAACGGGTCATTTTTCTCCTTCATTGAAGTGCGCTGATTAGGCGGCACTGATAGGCTGCATTGGTGGGCACTGATGGGCTGCATTGGTGGGCACTGATAGGCTGCATTGGTGGGCACTGATATGCTGCACTGGTGGGCACTGATAGGCATAGTTAAGGCGGCACTAATAGGCACAGATAAGGCGGCACCAATGGGCACAGATAAGGTGGCACTGATGGGCAAAGATGGGCACAGATAAGATGGCACGGATGGGTGGCACGGATGGGTGGCACGGATGGGTGGCACGGATGGGCACTGCTAGGTACCACTGATAGATGGGACTGATGGGCACTGATAGGTGGCACTGATAGGTGGCTCTGATAGGTGGCACTGCTGGGCACTGATGGGCGGCACTGCTGGGCACTGATGGGCGGCACTGCTGGGCACTGATGGGCGGCACTGGGGTGCAGCACCTTTGAGGCAGATTGTGGGCACTGTGGGTGGCACTGCTGGGTGGCACTGTGGGCACTGCTGGGTGGCACTGTGGGCACTGCTGGGTGGCACTATGGGCACTGCTGGGTGGCACTGACGGGGGGCACTTACTTTTTATTAGGGTGGCACTGCAGGGGGCAGGTGGGCACTGGCAGGGGGCAGGTGGGCGCTTGCATTGCTGGCCGTGATCGGGACTGATGTCCCGATCACGGCCGCCGGTGATCGGCTTTTTTTTTTCTCCTCGCGCTGTCAGCGCGAGGAGGAATACTAGCCGATTACCGGCTCCGTTATACCACCTGATCAGCTGTCATTGGCTGACAGCTGATCACGTGATAAGGGGTCGGGATCGACCCCTTGCACGGATCGGTGATCAGGCGAGTCTCATGGACTCGCCGATCACAGAGCACACCGCGCGCGCCCCTCAGGGGGCGCGCAGGCCGCTCGTACACGGGACTACGTCAATAGACGTAGTCCCGGAAAAGGAGATCCGCGCTGTAGCCGTCATTTGGCTATAGCGCGGATCTCAAGTGGTTAATCTATGAAATTGTCCGTTGGGAATATTCTTCTTCCAGGTTGGGTGGTGGCAGCTTTCGAAATGAAGATAGGAGTTGCCACTTGTGGGTTTTGTATGATTTCTAGTAATAATATTTTGTTGATCATGAGATAAAACCAGGTCTAGAAAAACTAACTCCATAGGGTGCAGCACGTATGTAAACGATAACCCCAGTGCGTTGGTATTGCAGTAGGCAACGAAGGAGGAAAACGTGTCTGGTCCCCCACTCTAAATGAGCAGGACATCATCGATGTAGCGTCCATAAAAGACAATGTGCTCAGAGAAGGGCATATATATATATATATATATATATATATATATATATATATATATACACAGTATATATCAGTAAGACCAATCAAAAACAATATTCAGAAACATTTCAAAGCTGATTATGTTTAGGCTTCCACAAGAGTTCATCAAGCTTTCATCAAACTTGCAGTTTCTTCTTCCAAAAATGCTGCATATAGTCTGCGTATGAGAGAGACAGGTCAAATCACATGACAAGTCGCAGCCTGTTTGCAGCAATGGCGTTCCAATCGACCTTGTGGCCCCACATTGATTTGCAAAAGTAGTTTTAGCACTACTTTTGGTGATTTAGGTTTGACTTCAATAGACATCTGAGCATGAACCCACACAGATGTCTTTCAAGACATACCCGAAGTCGCACTTAAATGCGGCTTGAAAATTGTGCAATTTCAGATGAGGTTACACGATTTTAAAGTCACATTAATTTAAACAAAGGCTGTTTCCTGCAAGCATGTGCAAACCTTATACTCTGTGTGAAAGCAGTGGTGCCATTCTACAGTGGAAGCAGTGAATCACTCAATGCAATGGAATATATTTAGCTGATTTAAACTGTTTAATTGGGTTTTAAGATTAGTTTTCCTCTGTGTTAGATAATCTACCAGAAAAAGCACTATATTCTTCATCAGCTGGGTGAAATATTTAATATTATTATTTTATTTGTGGCTAGAGTTAGCCTTTAGGGCCAATTCACACCAGAAAGTAGTGCATGAAATGGTGTCTTCTGTGTGCATTTTCCACATTGTGTTCAAATCATGCTGCTATTTGTGATCTGCTGTGGGTGCAAATACATTGTTAACAGCATTCCAAACACAGATTGCAAATGCACTTGTCACGGTCGTTCCACTACCCCGATCGTACCAAGGAGACTTACCCGCAGGTTTCCTGTACAAGGGGATCGTCGGTGCCCTCGGACGCGGGTTGGCGCAAACGAACGCACGCGAGTGCATGTAGTCCCCAACAGGCGCACGCGGGTGCGCGTTGACACGAGCGGGCGCACGCGGGTGCGCGACAAGCCGAACGGGCGTACGCGGGTACGCGGGGTCACGAACGGGAGCACGGTTACCCGCGGGGGTACGTAAACGTACCGTGCGACCGTTCTTGGCGCCCAACAGCCTATTTAAGGGATCAGCTCCTGCTCCACAGTGCTGTCCTGTCTACAGCGTTCCTGAGACTTCTGCTACCTGTTCCTGCGTGTGTGTTCCTGATACAGTACCCGGCCTGTTCCTTGACCTTGCCTGTTTGCCGCCTGCCTCCGACCCTTTGCCTGATTGACCACGCTTCTGCCTTCTGCTCTGTACCTCTGCTGCCTGATAGTTGCCGACCCAGCTCGCCTCTGACCACGCCTGCCTGTCTACCTGAAGTCCAGCACTGACTTCTTCTGTGGTTCCTGCCTGTCCACCTGTGCCAGCTGTCCAGCAGTTCTGCCTACCGTTCCAGTCTACTACCTGTTCCGGCTGTGCCTGCTATCTGCTATCCGGCCTGGCACTTGTGTCCTCCGGACTCCTGAATCCCTGTCTCCATCTCCAGGGGCTCTCGAGCCGGAGGCTTACGAGGCGCCGCTCCCTGCACATTTGGGCTCTCCAACCAGGTACGTGACAGCACTGCATTTGCGGGAACCAGATTGCATGGTGGGGCACGTAATTTGGTAGTAGTGCATGCATTATTTTTTATGCGATCCAGTGCAATTTCAGCCCATTCAAATTAATAAGCTGAACATCTTACTGCAGGGGAATGCACAGGGATGTGCACTGCATTAATGTGTGATTCTGGTGTGAACTGGCTCTTAAAGCTGGACCTTAAGCATATAATTGACACAAATGACTGCAAATCCATAGACTGAAAGAGTAAGAATCCACACGAGGAGCCAATTAGTTGCAACTCAAAGATCATGCTGATAGGAGGAGAGGGCAAGTAGAAAAGCTCATCAGTCTTCTGCTTTTAATTTCAACGTCCTATCACAGGGTGGGGGTGATGAGGAGCTACTGAACTGCACAGAATACAATCAGTTCTCCTCCTGCCAGGCAGGGCTATATGGCGTGGCAGAGCATCTCAGAGCTAAATGGACAGAAATAAAAATTCTTTAGCAGGTAAAACAGCAGACTAGGCCTCCAGTAGTGCATTCTAGTGTTAATCTTTTAATGAAATTATCACATGACACAAGGGGGCAGAAATGCACTTGGGAGACCATTATCTATAATTAGAAAACCTGCCTAAAGCATCATCTGAGGCATTGTACACATTGTAGGACAATATACAAGGAAATACATACAAAGTTTTACCTGTCAAAGGATCTTTATCTCTATCCTGGAAGACTTACCTCCTTTCCAATGCAGCAGAGGTTTCTCTCGATAGAGTGTGGCCTTCGGCACTTTGAGATTTCACCTGCAGAGCCAGCTCGATTGCCAATGATTAGCAAAGCTTTAAATTGTTCAAAGTGTTTGTAAAGCATAAACATTTTTTTACCTTAATGCATTCCTTGCAATAAGGTAAAAAATGTTTAGGTGTCAGCATCCCCCATTCACCCCCCCCCCCCCAGCATCCCAGGATCCAGCACCATGCACATCTGCAGATCCTTTGTCTGCTCACTCCCAGGTCTCTCTGGTTTTGCTGGGGCACTGGAAGTCATTGACTCACAGTGCTGTCAATCAAAGCCAGTGACGAGGGAGTGAGGGGGTGGGGCTGAGTTCCACTGTCTGTGTCAATAGACGCAGCAGCGGGGCTTGGGTATGAGCATGCACAAGGCCGCCATCGGGGGGTACAGCTGTTACAACTGTAAGGGGACCTGGGGCCCGAGTGAGCCGTCTGGGCCAGAAGACGGCAGGACGGGTGAAGGGGAGCCGTGCTGTGCATTACAGAATCAATCTCGGCTCATTCTCCATTCTGTGGCATTGAGTTTAGACATCAAGCTCTTTACTGCCACCTCTGGCTAGTATGTGCATGTGAATTATGTACTGTGCTTCTCTGTGCCAGCAACATGTTAGCTTTGTGAAACGAGCTGGGACCAGGTAGGAAGATCTTCTTTACAAGTAGGGGCTGTGAAGGAAATGAAAGGGGTGTTTTGTGTACAGAGAGGGGCCAGAACCTTGTATGTTTACAGGTTTGTGTATATGTGGGGTTTCAATATATACAAGCGTGTGGTTAAGGGGGTGCTTTCATATATACAGGTGTGTGTGAGGGGATGATATATATACAGATGTGTTTGTGGGGGGGGACTGAGATATATACAGGTGTGAGGGAGGCTGACATATGTATACAGGATTGAGTACATACAGGTGAGGTGGCCGGTGTGCGGACTTGGTAGGATGGCCCTGGGGAATGTTGGTGGTCAGGCATGGGGAAGGGGCAGGAATAAAGCTCTGTAAGAGGCCCAAAAATTTCTGATGACTGCCCTGAACATGCACGAGTGCCCCCATGGGAAGCCACTTCCCATAGGGGCACTGGACAGAGGTGAGGGGCCAGATAGGGCAGTGGGAGATCCGAAAAAGAGGTAGTTCATTGCAGATTTGTGAAAATCTATTGAACAGAGCAGGTAAGTATAGAAATAAAAATACAGCGTTAGAAATTTTTTTTCCAAAGGTCCTCTGAGGGAACCCCCAGGGATAAGGGTTAAAATGCAGACTATACACAAATGCAATCCAATTCATGCCCTTATTGGGATATTCCTTCTGTGCATGTTCTTCCTGCTTACATATGGTGACCAGTTTCCCTCTCCTCCTTCCTTACCCCCTCTCTGTGTATGTCTATTTCTTTCCATGTTATGGTTTCTATACTGTTTTTTTTTTAAAGGGGGAGGGGTCTCCACCCTTGCTGGCACAGTGTGATCCCATTGGGGTGCCAGTAGGTGAGTGAGGGATTCCTCTTCCTGATTGTTTCTCAAAACTCAGCCTATCCGACATTCGCCTTCTTATTTGATATTGCTTTATTATTGCTTTACTATGCCATAATTATCCACTTTTCATGTTGGTTGTTCACTATTGGCGGATGCTAGCTCTAAACTTGTGTTAGTTGGCTGTGTTTGCATGTTCTTTTATATGTAAACTCAATAAAAATTATTGAAATTAAAATGCAGACTACTCATTGACAAAACACGGCATCATACAATTAACCAATGTATGTGATAGTGTGTAGTGAATACAATAAAATCTATACGTGATATAAATCAATAATAAGGACAATGCCTGTGACATGAAAACCAAACAATAATAGGGGGCACATGTGCGGACTCAGAGGAGATGGCAGCCTAATCTCCCTGCTCCGCGCAGTCGGACCGCAAAAGCCCGGCTAATCACACACACGGCGATACCGGATGCCACTGAGTCAGCTCCCACGACGGCGGATAACAGTGGCTTCCAGTGGGTATGTTTAACACTCCCCGGAATAGGCAGCGAAACCTCTCCCAGCAGAAGGCCTCCTCTGCCACGGGGAAGGGGAAGGAGAAAGGCATGATGGCGCCTGACCCGCTGGAGCCAGATGATAACACACAGCATTCAGAGGACAGCCAGCTGCAGTTCCCCACCAACCTGGAGAGCCCCATGGATGCCGGTTCGGAGGCCCTGCTCCAGAGATTCCACACGATAGTCCGCGATGAAATCACTGTGGCCTCCCGTAAGCTGTCCGTGAATCTGATAAGAGGTCTTAAAGAATTAGGCCATCGCACCAATCAATTAGAACAGCGGATGGACCTGACAACAACGGTTCTGGAGGGGCATGAGGATGAGGTGGAAAGGCTGAACGCGGAATTAGCAGGCTTGCAGGACAAATTGGAGGACTCTGAGAACAGGACCCGCAGGGACAATTTATGCATACGGGGGCTACCTGAGACTATCACAGACCTGCAGGGCACAGCCACAGCCTTTTTCCAGGAGCTGGTGCCTGATATCCCTGTGGAGTGCCTGGAATTCAATCGCATACACCGATCCCTTGCTCCCAAGCCTGATGGCCCCCAGAGGGACGTAATCATTAAGTTTCACTTTTATAGGACCACGGAGCGTCTCCTTCAAGCAGCAAGGGACCTCCCAGACCTCTCTTTTCAAGGTAACTCCTTACAACTATTCACCGATCTCTCCCCAGTGACTATTAATAAGAGAAGAAGCATGAAACCTTACTTGCAGGTTCTACAGGCAAAAGGCATCAGATATAGATGGGGGTTCCCCTTCAAGCTCTCCTTTTACCATGTTGGCCGCCAGTTTCATGCCTCTTCCCTCCTTGAGCTCCGGAGGCAGTTTCAGGATCTGCAATTTGATTTGCCCCCCTCCCAACTGGAGTCTTTGCTGGCTCGGCCCCAGACATCCCGGGCACATCCTGGTTCTTCACAATCATCCCAGCAGGGGTCTCAGTCCCTCAGGTCGCTCAGGGCACAACGGTTCCAGAGTACCTCCAAGGATGGTTGAAGCTGCTTGCCTCCAGTGTGAGTATTTTTGGCGTAACGACTAGCCACTCTTCTCGGCTTGTTTAGATTTGTGCCAGACAGATGATCCATCTCCCCCTTGTCACCGGTCCACACAGTCCCAAGAAGAATACTAAAACATCTTAACCTCCAGATTCAAGTACTTTATGCGCACTGAACTCTGGCTGCTCCCCCCCCCTTTTTTTTTTTTTTTTTTTGGACAATTGTCCCCCAGTGATCCCATTTCCTCATCCTCTGGTATGTTATTATTGGATGGGTTCCCAGTCTACTGTGGTCTTGACAGCATTGCTGCTTTGGGACTGTGGCTAACCCATGGTCATTTGTTCTCTTTTCCAACCGCATACCATACAGTGCCTTGCGAAAGTATTCGGCCCCCTTGAACTTTTCAACCTTATGCCACATTTCAGGCTTCAAACATAAAGATATAACATTTTTATTTTTTGTGAAGAATCACCAACAAGTGGGACACAATTGTGAAGTGGAACGAAATCTATTGGATTTTTGAAACTTTTTTAACTAATAAAAAAATGAAAAGTGGGGCGTGCAAAATTATTTGGCCTCCTTGCGTTAATACTTTGTAGAGCCACCTTTTGCTGCGATTACAGCTGCAAGTCGCTTGGGGTATGTCTCTATCAGTTTTTTCACATCGAGAGACTGAAATTCTTGCCCATTCTTCCTTGCAAAACAGCTCAAGCTCAGTGAGGTTGGATGGAGACCGTTTGTGAACAGCAGTTTTCAGCTCTTTCCAAAGATTCTCGATTGGATTCAGGTCTGGACTTTGACTTGGCCATTCCAACACCTGGATACGTTTATTTGTGAAACATTCCTTTGTAGATTTTGCTGTATGTTTGGGATTATTGTCTTGCTGGAAGATAAATCTCCGTCCCAGTTTCAGGTCTTTCGCAGGCTCCAACAGGTTTTCATCCAGAATGGTCCTGTATTTGGCTGCATCCATCTTCCCCTCAATTTTAACCATCTTCCCTGTCCCTGCTGAAGAAAAGCAGGCCCAAACCATGATGCTGCCACCACCATGTTTGACAGCGGGGATGGTGTGTTGAGGGTGATGAGCTGTGTTGCTTTTACGCCAAACATATCATTTTGCATTGTGGGCAAAAAGTTCGATTTTGGTTTCATCTGACCAGAGCACCTTCTTCCACATGTTTGGTGTGTCTTCCAGGTGGCTTGTGGCAAACTTTAGACAAGACTTTTTATGGATATCTTTGAGAAATGGCTTTCTTCTTGCCACTCTTCCATAAAGGCCAGATATGTGCAGTGTACGACTGATTGTTGTCCTATGGACAGACTCTCCCACCTCAGCTGTAGTTCTCTACAGTTCATTCAGAGTGGCCATGGGCCTCTTGGCTGCCTCTCTGATCAGTCTTCCCCTTGTCTGAGCTGAAAGTTTAGAGGGACGACCAGGTCTTGGTAGATTTGCAGTGGTCTGATACTCCTTCCATTTCAAAATGATCGCTTGCACAGTGCTCCTTGGGATGTTTAAAGCTTGGGAAATCTTTTTGTATCCAAATCCGGCTTTAAACTTCTCTACAACAGTATTACGGACCTGCCTGTTGTGTTCCTTGGTCTTCATTATGCTCTTTCTTCTTGCCACTCTTCCATAAAGGCCAGATTTGTGCAGTGTACGACTGATTGTTGTCCTATGGACAGACTCTCCCCCCTCAGCTGTAGTTCTCTGCAGTTCATCCAGAGTGACCATGGGCCTCTTGGCTGCCTCTCTGATCAGTCTTCTCCTTGTCTGAGCTGAAAGTTTAGAGGGACGGCCAGGTCTTGGTAGATTTGAAGTGGTCTGATACTCCTTCCATTTCAAAATGATCGCTTGCACAGTGCTCCTTGGGATGTTTAAAGCTTGGGAAATCTTTTTGTATCCAAATCCGGCTTTAAACTTCTCCACAACAGTATTACGGACCTGCCTGTTGTGTTCCTTGGTCTTCATGATGCTCTCTGCGCTTTCAACAAAACCCTGAGACTATCACAGAGCAGGTGCATTTATACAGAGACTTGATTACACACAGGTGGATTCTATTTATCACCATCAGTCATTTAGGACAACATTGGATCATTCAGAGATCCTCGCTGAACTTCTGGAGTGAGTTTGCTGCACTGAAAGTAAAGGGGCCGAATAATTTTGCATGCACCACTTTTCAGTTTTTTACTTGCTAAAAAAGTTTAAATTATCCAATAGATTTCGTTCCACTTTACAATTGTGTCCCACTTGTTGGTGATTCTTCACAAAAAATTAAAATTTTATATCTTTATGTTTGAAGCCTGAAATGTGGCAAAAGGTTGAAAAGTTCAAGGGGGCCGAATACTTTCGCAAGGCACTGTATATTTATTATGTTCTTTCCTAAGACTTTTATTATTTTGTTTGAATCTTTATGCTGAATGGAATGTTCCAGCTTTATTACTAATGGGTACTATTGACGGGCCAATTTCATGGGGGGAGTGGGACTGGTGGAGTCAGTGTCTGTTGGCTTCCGCGCTGCGGCTTGCATCATGGTGCTGAGGGACACGCAGGACTGTTATCACTGCTTCCCTTGAATGACCGGGGGGAGGTCTGAAAGTTTTTTTCTTATTTTGGCTAGCTCTTCGGGGGTCTGATGGGGGGGTGTGGTATGGGCATAACCAAGCCCACGTCGGAACACAGTTCAATTTGCAGTTTTAACTTAGGTTCTTGTTGACAGGTTATCGGCATTAAGTTATAGCCTATTCTTCTTATTAATAAGGTGGCATTTGCTAAATGTATACGACTTTTAACCCTGTGTCATTGTTGATATATTTATGCAGATAGCTTACTTTAGCAATATACCCGGGTGGTCCTTGACGGACTACTGCTCCCCCATGTGTCGGTACTCGGTCCGAACGTTGGTTCTGGCTGACTTTCGACTTTTTAGTGGGGTTTTCACCTCACGAACAAATGCAATCTCATTAGGTGTAATGTTCTCACTCCAAATTCTACTTAGAATTTTTGCCTGTTTAAACCAGATTGCTTTCTCTTACTTGTCTGTTCTATTCTTCCTATTTTCTCCTCTTTCTTACGGGTCCGCGGGGTGCGCGCTCTGGGGTTTGGTTTATTTCCTGTTGTTAATACCACCATGACACTAAATTGGTTATCCCTGAACATTCAGGGCATGAATTCCCCAAGTAAGAGGGTAAAGATAGTCCAATACTTGAGGAAACAGCGGATTGATATTGCTTGCCTACAAGAAACTCATTTTTCATCAACCTCCTCTCCCAAGTATTTTGATGCTCAGTTCCCTCAGGTGTTTTTAGCTAATGCCTCCACTAAACAAAGGGGGTACTCATAGCTTTCCGCAAATCAATCCCTTTTGTTTGCACTAAACAGATTGCGGATCCTGATGGCAGATACTTGCTATTGCAGGGCACCATACAAGAAATGGAGGTCACAATTATGACCCATTATGCCCCGAACCTAAACCTGGGACCCTTCCTGACCCACGTCTGCAGCCTACTGGCTTCCCACGGCAGGGGCATCCTTTTTCTTGCGGGCGACACTAATCTAGTTTTAAATCCATCTCTAGACAAATACCCATCAGAGAAGGTGGCCCCACCCTCAGGTACAAAACAATTTCTTCTTTCTCTACAGGCATATGATTTGGTCGACCTTTGGAGGGAGTGCCACCCACAAGGTAGAGATTACACCCACTATTCTCACCCCCATCACCTACACTCTAGAATCGACCACGTGTTTATGCTTCGTCGTAGCCTTCCCCAGGTAGTGACTGCTTCCATTTTGGCAGCCCCATGGACTGACCATGACCCTGTTTTGGTGGTCTGCCACCCAATTTTAGATAGGCTTCAATTTTTGCCCTGGGTGATGAATGACTCCCTCCTTTCGCTCAAGGGAGTACAGGAAGACTTACTGAAGGCCTCGGAAGATTACTTCCGTGAAAATGCTTGGTCGGTAGCGTCCCCTGTAACGCTTTGGGAGGCATACAAAGCAGTACTGCGGGGTCACATAATTCGGGTGGCGTCGACCCGTAGGCAGGAGCGTATGGCGAAGCAGAAAGCCTTCGAGACTCGTCTAGAAACCCTTTTCAGTGGCCTATAAACAGTCTCCCACCCCAAACGGACGTAAGCTCTTGGAACAAGCCCGCACCGAGCTCGATCTCTGCCTCACAGATGGCGCTGAACGCATCTGCGCTGGTCCCGTCAGAGGTGGTATGCGAGGGCAAACAAGCCTAATTGTACGCTAGCGAACAGACTTCGTACCTTTGCCCCTAAATTTGCTCCCATCACCTTACGTGACCGACACAATGTTCTTACCAGTAATCCCAAAAAGATATTAGCAGAATTGTGTTTATCGCCTAACAAAATTATACACAGCACAGGAACAGCCTAATACTCAACACATTGCAGACTTTCTTAGCAACCTTGCGCTTCCAACTTTGACGGAAGCGCATGTTGCCCTCATGGACCGGGATATACAGGTCTCGGAGGTCCTCCTGGGCATTAAAGAGCTCAAGCTGGGAAAGAGACCAGGACCGGACGGCTACACGGCACTATATTACAGGAAGATAGCTGCAGTAATAGCACTGCACCTAACAGCCATGTATAACTCCGTTAAGAATGGTTCTTCCTTTACCCCAGAATTATTGACAGCAAACATAGTAATGATCCCTAAGCCAGACCGTGACCACTCTTCCTGGGCTAATTTTAGACCGATTTCCCTTATTAACATTGATATGAAAATTTTGACTAAAATTCTGGCGAAACGTTTAAATTCTTTCCTCCCTCGACTAATTAGAAAGGATCAGGTCAGCTTTGTACCTCAGAGACAGGCAGGGGATGCAGTTCGGCGCATATTGCAGCTCCAACACATAGCCAACACTCGCTCGCTTGAGTCCATGCCCCTGTCTCTGGACGTGAACAAAGCCTTTGACACTTTGTCGTGGCATTACCTCATGTCAGTCCTTCGACACTATGGCTTTGGGACATAATTCATGCAATGGACATCTGTTCTTTATGACTCCCCCAGGGCAAAGATCAAATATTGTGGATTTGAGTCTCCGGTGTTTGACATCGCCAGGGGAACTCGCCAGGGGTGCTCATTATCTCCTCTGCTCTTTGTTCTGGCATTGGAGCCCCTGGCGGAGGCAATCAGAATGCATTCTGACATCAGGGGCATTGAGGTAGCGGGCTGTTCCCACAAAATATCGTTGTTCACCGATGATATCCTCCTGACGGTCACCTCTCCCAGAATTACCCTACAAAATTTACAAGTGCTCTTGGATACCTTCGGCACCATTTCAGGGCTCTGGGTTAACCCCTCCAAATCAAAGGCCCTGTTAGTCAATCTATCGCCGTGTTTGCTTCGCGACCTGCATCGGCATTCACTTTTCAGTGGGTCACGTCACTGCCATATCTGGGTATCCGTCTTACTCAGACACATTCAGGTATGTAGCAGGCGAATTTCCCTCCGCTGTTTAAAAAATTAACAGATCTGTTGTCATCCTGGTCCAGCATGCCCCTGTCGTGGTTCGTCAGAATTAAAGCTATCCGAATGACCTATCTTCGGAAAATTACTATATTTTTTCCAGGTCCTGCCGATTCTCGTCCCGTCACATATTCTTCGCATCCACCAAAGCAGGGTCTTGCGGTTCATCTGGGGATCATCTCGCCCCCGCATAGCCAAACAGATTCTGTTTGCTAAACGCGTAAAGACGGCAGTCTCTTGGTTCCCAACTTGAGGACATATTATATAGTGGCCAATATAGCCCCACTATCACGTCTCCACGAGACATATCAGCTCCTGCTCTGGGCCACGATCGACCTAGTAGATGTTGACCCCCATCCCTGTCGCCTCACTCCCATGGCTCCCTCCGGCGCATCGCCCGACAACTGTAGGGCCCTGTATGACCCATACCCTGCGAATTTGGGACTCGGTGAAGTACTCGGCAGGACTGATTTCCCCCCACCTCCCTATATTACGGTTTCTGCGATGTCCAGTTTTCCCTCCAGGCCATGACAACCCCTCACGGTTCTCGTGGTGGACTTTGAATGGATTCACGGATGTTCATTCATTGCTCACACCTACGAGAATTGTGGCGTTTGAGACGCACCTCCCATGACATCCCCTTACGAGAACATTATAGTTATTTGCAACTTCGCCATTTCCTTCAGAGCCTGATAAAGCCCCATCCTACGCCTTATGCCCTGACTTCCTTTGAGAGCCTTTGCAGATCCAGACCCCACTCCCCGGGCTTGATTTCACTGATTTATTTGGCTGTGATATCTATGAAGAAAACCCCATCTCATGCTTACCATCTTCAATGGGAGGGGGAGTTGGATAGCGGGTTAGACCCTGAGGACTGGCAGGCAATGACGTTGGCAATATCTAAATGTTCCACTAATGTGTTAATTCTAGAAAACGCCTATAAAGTGCTGTACAGATGGTACTATACACCAGTGCGGCTGGCCCGCTTCATTCCAGCCTACTCCCCACTCTGTTTCAGAGGATGCTCTCAGAGAGGCTCTAAGGCGCATATCTGGCGGACGTGCCCGTGGGTATGCAGACTGTGGGTCAGGGTATACACTCTTATACGTAATCTGTTTCAGGTCAATCTTAAAAGGAACCCCTATGAGGCGCTTTTGGCCAAACCCATAGCCGAACTAAACCGAACCGAACGTCAACTCGCCCAGCATCTTTTTACCACAACTAAGTTGACAATTTGCGAGAGCGTGGAAAACCCCCATGTTGAGTTTTGAAGCAGTTAAAAATCGTCTCAACGACGTTATGATCAATGAGAAATTAACGGCCATTCTTTCTGACGCGCACACCAAATTCCTCAAGGTTTGGCAACCCTGGATAGCACATAACCATCCCTCTAGATTTGATGTAGCATTACTGTCATTATAAAGACCTTGGAGCGCCTGCCCTGTGGACCCGTTCCCCAACTTTTTCTTTATCTCTCACTCTCTTCTCCTGTCCCCTTTACCCTCTTTGGCTTTCTTCCTAGCCATATGGCACTTAATTCCCTTCCCTTGTATTTTTTTCATATCTCATGAATCTCTGGATTCTTTCTCCTCGCATGCTCCTTTCCTATTCTGGCTCCTCTTCCTATTCCAGCTCTCAGGTACCAATAGGGTGTAATACACGATCCTGCCACAGGCATATACTATTCCTAATATGATATGAGATCATGATCGTCAGACTCCCAGATGGTGTCTGAATTTATTTATTAGAAAATTTGTCTTCTGACTCTTTTGTACTGATAAAGGTCATTAGGCCCTGAATTGTATTGTTTCTTGACTGTATCAAAGCTCTGTTGTAAACCTGCTATGTTGGCAAACATGACAATAAAACTTTTGTAAAAGAAAACCAAACAATAATGTGAAAAAATAAACAATTGCAATAGAACGTTCTTCTAGATATATAGTCCTATTTTCAAGGAAGTGATGCTTCTTCAAAATGTTGGTAAGTGTGAGTAAACATACTTTTCCAAACCGCATTCACAGATGAAAATACTAGGAAGCAATAAGATTGGGTACGCTTACCACATGAAGTGGACACACACGCCGTATAGTGGCGAGTCAGACAGGCATGTATACCATTCAATCCAGCAGGTATTCGGTGGAACACTTAGAAGGTATGCAAGATGCACCTTTGAGACCTCATCTGGGATGGTAGGAAACAGACGATGCACATCAGAAACACCAACAGGCAAACGTGCCCGATCTTACAATCAATCACCAGCTGAAGAGGATATGCAGTGCTACAAAACGACTCTCAATCCTCGTATCTAATCATGGGAGAAAAAATATATAAAAAAGTCCTCCACATAGTGCATGAAATGAATATAAAAAAATGCATTAAAAATCAAAAAATTTAACATGTACAGTCACCAATCATGATGGGTACAGAAAGTGATCACATAAAAAACGGAACCCTGGATTGCTAGCCTTTTTGGTTTTTGGATGTCACTCAATTCCGTTTTTTATGTGATCACTTTCCAATCGTGTGTACACAGCATAACACATCAAAATGTTTTTGCCAAGCCCTCTCCTGCTATAATACCTTATTTGCCTCCTCTATCATCAGTGCCAACCTTTGAGCATCCTCTGTCATCCAGGGACCACTGAGCGTCCTGTGCCATTCATTAACCTCTGAACATCCCATGTAATCTAGTTGCCCGTGAGCATTCCATGCAGGTCCAGGACTAGGTGGAGGGGCAGAAGAGGCATGTGCTCTGGACACAGTGGCTGTATGTAGCGAAGGGGGCGTTGCTCTCTTCTCCCTACCTCCCACTGACAGGCGTAACTACCTGTGCCAGCTTCTGTTTATGAATGACAGTGTGCCCCAAGTAACAGTGCCTCCTCAATTCAGTAGGAGTAGCTGCCTGGAGGCTGAGCTTTCATACTGCAGAGCAGGAAGCACTCACACAGAGCATGACAGCCCAGCCTCCAGGCAGCTACTTCTACTGCATAAGCAGCTTAAGGTGGGTAGATGAGCTCTATACTGGAACGCGGAGGAAACTTTGTAGTGAGGAGAGGGGGTAAGAGCTCTGTATTGAGGGGAGTGGGGTGGGGGGGGTGAGTAGTGATGAGCTCAGATGTATTTGGACATATGTCCTAACCTGCCTGAGCTATCCTGCTTTGTGGCTGTCAAATGCGGCGGCACCTTTTCCCACCTGTGGCCACATTTAAGCAAGGGGCATATATATATATAGCTGCAGAACAAAGAATGCCTCCACCACTTTTGATTGTTGTCTTTGACAGCCTCCCCCCAGAATACCTCAGAATAGTCTTGTGCCCAAACACACCTGAGCTTATCCTTAGTGATGAGTTTTGTAGTGGAGAGAGGCTAGAATTGAGAAAAACCTTTGTACTAGGAAGGTGTTGTGTGGCAGAAACATTTTAGTTTCTTCCAGTCAGGGCCAGATTAAGAACATCATGGGCCTGGTGCTGAGGATTTTGGTAGGGCCTTTTATAAACAATAAATAAATAAAAATGCAAAATATTTTTTGTTATAACAAATTAAATTAAGGAGAGAGAGGGAGGATTAGAGAGAGAGAAAGGGGGTGAAAGAGGTGTGAGGGGTAAGGGAGGGAGGATGTGGGAGGATGAGAGAAAGGGGGGGGGGGGGGGTGAGAGAAAGAGGATGCACATGAGCATGTGTGGGAATAGCATCAATGCAGCCTGGCAAAGGCAAGTGACTGAAGGCACCGAACCCAGAAGGAAGACCGGGTGAAGATGGAAGTGCCCGGGGCTTGCCAGATTGATCACAGCACAGCACTGGAGGGCTCAGTCTGACAATTTAAGTATACCCTAATGTGCTAATATGCTGGGCATACTTGCACATTATGGCATAACCTACTCCAGGGCCTCTAAAAAGTAGTAATGTTAGAAAAGTTTACTACTGCTTTAATATCACAGGAGCCTCTCATGGGGCCCCCTACTGACCCTGGGGACCTTGGGCAGTGCCTAAGTGAATAGGTGTCAACATTTCAAAAATATTTTCAGGAATGCTTTTTTTTACAAGTGCTATGTTTAGAGTAGCTGACATCCCCTATGTTCCTCTATACATCACAATAGTAATTACAAAATTAAATAAGTACTAATAATGGGGCAGAACAAATATGAGGACTGTGAGATTTCCTTTAGTGGAATGGACAAAAGTGGGCCCATTCTAGAGCTGGTGACATTGAGGATATTCAGTATCATTTTAAAAAGAACAGTTTTTGTGGGTAAGAGGCATAGGGGAGGAGTATGGATGGTATAAAAGTGGGAAGTATGTGCAAGTGAGGGAGAGGAATGTGGAGGGTCTAACAGTGGGCACTATGTACATGAGAGGAGTGCAGAGGGTATGGCAGAAGGCACTATGTACAGGAGAGGAGTGTGAAGGGTATGACAGTGGGCAGTATGCACAGCAGAGGAGTGTAGAGGGTATGACATTGGGCACTATGTAAAAGAGAAGAGTGTGGAGGGTATGACAGTGAGCAATATGTACAGGAGTGTGGAGGGAGGGTATGACGCTGGGCACTATGTATAGGAGAGGAGTATGGAGGGAATGACAGTGAGTAGTATGTACAGGAGAGGAGTGTGGAGGGCATGACAGTGGGAACTATGTATAGGAGAGAAGTGTGGAGGGTATGACAGTGGGCACTATGTATAGGAGAGAAGTGTGGAGGGTATGACAGTGACTAGTATGTACAGGAGAGGAGTGTGGAGGGTATGACAGTGGGCACTATGTATAGGAGAGAAGTGTTGGAGGTATAACAGTGGGCACCATGTATAGGAGAGGAGTGTGGAGGGTATGGCAGTGAGTAGTATGTGCAAGAGAGGAGTGTGGAGGGTATGACGGTGGGCACTATGTATAGGAGAGGAGTGTGGAGGGTATGATAGTGGGCAATATGTACAGGAGAGAAGTGTATGACAGCAGGCACTATGTACAAGAGAGGAGTGTGTAGGATATGACAGCGGGTGTTATGTATAGGAGAGAAGTGTGGAGGGTATGACAGTGAGCAGTATGTACAGGAGAGAAGTGTGGAGAGTATGACAGTGGGCACTATGTATAGGAGAGAAGTGTGGAGAGCATGACAGTGGGCACTATGTATGGGAGAGGAGGATGAAGTAATCTGGGAAGGAAAAATGTAAAGGTTTGTGGAAGGATGTTTAGGGACTGCGTAGTGGTTAAGCGGGCCAGACTTGGATTGAAATTACACCAATTAAGCAGAGACCAGTCATAGTCCATCTATGTATGGGCTAGCTGGTTTTACACAAGTCAACCTATTAACCGACTTGAGTACAACCAGCCTGTCAGGTTTTCCCCAAAACAATCAGTGCTGCCAGCTATAGTTAGCAACACTTATCATTGTATTCACTGGCAGAACACAATAACACTGTGGGAGTGATTGCCCCATTCACAGGTTAGCAGGTGAGAGGGTGTGTGGGGACAGGCTGGGGGAGATACTAGTCAGTCCCTGGGTAGGCACTGGTTAGTATCAGAGCCAGATACACACAGGTTACATACGCCACGAGCGTTAGAGCGAGAGCTAAAACATGTAACCAGTCGCTTAGTACACAACAAAACATTGTGCTAACTTTGGTGTTTTTTTTTTTTTTATGAATGAAACAGTTTCTTTCCAAAAAAATTGAAAAATTGCTGCGCAAATATCATGTAACATAAAAAGTTGTAAAGACCACCTTTTTTTTTCCATAGGGTGTCTGCTAAAACAATATTTCTTGATCATACATCACGGGATACTGGAGCTTCATTACATAGTGGGTTATATAGGCACCTCTGGTGATTGGACACTGGTTAACCCCAATTAAGGAGAATTCCTCCCCTATATAACCCCTCCCATATGGGAGGCACCTCAGTTTTTTCGCCAGTGTCTATGGTGGTTGGTCACGTAAAACTTTAGCTCTGTGCAGGTCCCTGCGTGGGCCTAAGGGCTACAACAAATCGGATCCATACCTCTGGCCGATATTTGACTCCCAAGATGGTATGGTACCCGGGCCTCGTCAACCGAAGAAACGAGGTTTGGCCTGTAAGTCCTCTCCTATTGGAAGACTGGGCTCTGGGAAAACCAGACTTGGTGTACTGTTTATACAGAGCGCACAAAAGTTTCTGGCAGAGTCTTTTACATGGTCCAGGTAGGAGGCTCTTCTGAGAAAGAGCCCCAGATAAACCTGAAGGTTGGCTAACACTGCCCGCCGTGATGGGTGAAGGCTGGAATTTTGTCTGTTTCAGCAATTCCTGCGGCGAGGACAGGTAAGGGAAGTTAATCCTATATATACAATTATATGATGGATTTCTTCATTTTGAGTAGTTGTATGTCTTACCTGGTTTCCACCACTAGAGGGAGTAAGAGCAGCCTGATGCATACTTACATGCCTTTCAGTACACACGCTCAGTGAAGCCTGGTTCTCCAGCTGTCTCACGTCTCCACTGCAGTCCCTGCCACATCAAGGTAAAACAGGGGTCCCACATAGTCTGGGGGTCCCACGCAGCTCCGGTGGAGTTCTCCTTTCCCCCCTGGATCCCGCGTTCCTCGTGCATGCGCGCCGGGCGCATTCCCAGCCTAATGGAGGGGGGGAGTGTGGTTGTGAGCCGTGCACGTCAGTGTGCACGGTGCTGTACTGCGCAGGCACCAGGCGGCAGATTTAAAAAGCCCAGAGCGTCAGGGGACTGTAAGTGAGAGACACAGGAGCTGTGGGCAGTAAGTATCCGAGGGGATTGGATCCAGGCAAAGCTTAGACACATACTCAGCATCAGGTTGTGCAGTTTAAGCATATATATTTATTGTGAGACTTTAAGCACAACAGTGATTGCACTTGTACTAGTACCTCTGCTTTGGAGCTTAGGACTATGTCTCCTCGTAAGAGGGTCTCAGGGGGAGGTAGCAAAGGCACTGGTAAATCACCGCCTAAGTCCAGGGGTTCTAAAAGTGCCTGTAAGTTACCATCCCCCCCTGCAAGACTGGAGCCATCATCTCAAGACGAGTCAGTGCCCCTGTCAGGTTTTGCAGTCTCTCCTAATGTCCCAGCCCCGGTTTATGTCACTAAGGACTCCCTTAGGGCTACATTGGGGGGTTTTGAAGGGAGAATAATTAATTTTATTTTTGCTTCCCTGAAAGATAGCAGGAAAAGGGTTAGATCACCTCCCTCTGCTGAAATTCCTCTCTCAGATGATTCTTCTGACAATGAGGAAAGATCCCTATCTTGGGACAGGGATCATGAGCAGTCGGATGAATCAGAGGAAGAGGATTGAGTCCCCTCCTCCCAGGCACTCAAAAAACAGGTGCAGTATTATACTGAATTGGTGCGTACCACATTCAGAATGTCTGCTGCTGAAGTCGCTATGTCCTCTGTTTCTTCCCTGGGAGTCAGGAAAGCCCCACAGACTGCCTATTCCTTTCCAATTCATCCCTTAATGGATGAATTGTTGTATAAAGATTGGGGACATCCCGATAAACTGTTTGCTCCTCCTAAAAGGTTTTCTATGCATTATCCTCTGGAGGAAAGTTTCACCAAGAAGTGGGGGGTCCCATCTGTTGATGCGGCTGTTTCTTGCGTGAATAAAAACCTCAGTTGTCCTTTGGATAATGCGCAGGTATTTAAAGATCCAACTGATAAAAAGCTGGAAACCTTATTAAAAGCCTCCTTTTCCATGACTAGCGCTGTAGTGCAACCTACAGTTGTATCAGTTCCTCAAGGAACAGGTTAAGCAGATGCTTGGGCTCCTTCCCAGCGAGGAAGTAGAGAAATATGCAGAGATGCCTCATATTCTGTGTTTCATGATTGATGCGATTTTGGATTCTGTCCAACAAGCATCACGTTTGTCCCTCATGTTGGTACACATGCGAAGGGCCCTATGGCTAAAGAATTGGGCAGCTGAGCTGTCATGCAAAAAGCATTTGATTGGGTTCCCGTTTAAAGGGGAACGTTTGTTTGGAGAAGAATTAGATAAATTTGTCCAAAAAATTTCAGGGGGTAAATCTACTCTTTTTCCAGTCAAAAGGAGCAAGCGTCCTTCATTCAGGCGTGCTCTCTCTCCCGGAGCATCAAGCTCTAAGCAGTGGCGACGGCCTTCTCAACCCTCCTCTACAGGAAAGGCTCAGGGCCGGGCCCAGGGGCAGAAAAAGACTTGGGGGCGAAAGCCTGCCAAGCAGAGCCCAAAAGCTTAATTGTGAAGGGGCGCCCCCGCTAGGCCGAGTGGGGGGAAGGCTCCTGCAGTTTGCAGGAGCCTGGTGGGAAGAGATCCGGGACAAGTGGGTGATCTCTTCGGTATCTCGAGCTACAGGATAGAGTTTCCGGAGATTCCACCTTCTCGCTTTCTAAGGTCAAGGATCCCCAGGGATCCAGTAAAGCAAAAACCACTATTTCTGGCCTTAGATCACTTACTATCCCAGGGGGTGATAGTAGAAGTGGACCCGAAAGAACAGGGTTCAGGGTTTTACTCAAATCTCTTCACCGTTCCAAAGCCAAATGGAAGTGTCAGACCTATCTTAGATCTGAAGGATCTGAACCAGTTTTTATGCATCCGGTCCTTCCGAATGCAGTCAATCCGCATTGTGATCTCCTCCCTGCAAGGGGGAGAGTTTATGGCATCACTAGATATCAAGGATGCATATCTCCATGTGACAATTTTTCCCGCACACCAAAAATTTCTAAGGTTCGCGGTAGAGTGGCGCCATTTTCAATTTGTGGCCTTGCCGTTCGGGCTTGCTACGGCCCCTCGAGTCTTCATAAAGATTCTGGACCCTCTCTTGGCAAACCTAAGAGCTCAGGGTATAGCCGTCATGGCTTATCTAGACAATTTGCTTCTCATAGAGAAAACAGTAGCGTTCCTGAACCACAGCGTCACCAGAACGCTAGAACACCTGGAATGCCTAGGTTGGATCATAAACCTAGAAAAGTCGTCCCTACAGCCTGCCACCAGGTTGAAATACCTGGGTATGATCATCGACACCGCTCAGGGCAAGGTGTTTCTTCCAAGACCAAAGGCCTTGGCCATTGGGGATCTGATGCGCCTAATTCTGGGCAGAAGATCTTCCCCCATTCGGTTGTGCATGAGACTGTTAGGGAAAATGGTCGCCTCCTTCGAGGCCGTCCCATTCGCCCAGTTCCACTCAAGGCCTCTGCAAAGATGCATCCTTGCGGCTTGGAACAGGAAGCCCCAATCCTTGGATCTTCCTATGTATCTATCCCCAAGGACACGCAGGAGTCTCATCTGGTGGTTACAAACCAAGAATTTGCTGAAGGGCAAAACTTTTCTTCCTCTTCCATGCAAGATTATCACGACAGATGTCAGCCTGACAGGCTGGGGAGCAGTGTTGGAGGAGACGTGCTCGCAGGGGAAATGGTCTGCGATCGAGAAGCTAGTGCCCATAAATGTCCTGGAGATCCGGGCAATTTATATGGCTCTCATAAAGTGGTCTTACAGACTATGAGGTCTCCCTGTTCGGGTTCAGTCCAACAATGCCACAGCAGTGGCCTATATTAATCACCAGGGCGGTACCAGGAGTCTGGTGGCCCAAAAAGAGGTGAATCGCATACTTGTCCGGGCAGAAAAGCATGTTCCGTGTCTTTCTGCAGTCTTAATTCCAGGAGTGGAAAATTGTCAGGCGGATTTTCTGAGCCGCCAGCAGTTGTGCCCAGGAGAATGGGCTCTGCACCCCGACGTGTTTCGGAACATATGTCACAGGTGGGGTACTCCAGACGTAGATCTGTTTGCTTCCAGGTTCAACAGGAAAATTTTGTGTCAAGGACAAGAGATACACTTGCTCAGGGGTCGGATGCTCTGACAGTTCCCTGGGATCAGTTCAATCTGATCTATGACTTCCCCCCGAGCCCGCTTCTGTTGCGGTTCCTGGGAAGAGTCAAGAGGGAGGCAAAATCGGTCCTTTTGGTGGCCCCGGCTTGGCCCAGACGACCGTGGTATGCAGAGATCATGAAGTTGGCAGTAGGCAGGCCATGGATCCTCCCTCTCCGGCCAAATCTGCTCTCACAGGGTCCAATTTACCATCCTGCTTTACACAGTCTGAATTTGACGGTTTGGCTGCTGAGACCCACATTCTGAGAGACCGTGGCCTATCGGGGCCAGTCCTTTCTACTCTGGTCAATGCCAGAAAGCCGGCCTCCAGGCTTATTTATTACAAAATCTGGAGGGCATATGTTTCCTGGTGTGAACTCAGGAAATGGCATCCTAGAAAGTATGTCATTAGCAGGAGCTTGGCCTTTCTCCAGTCAGGCCTAGAAATGAATTTGGCCATAAGCACTATCAAGGTGCAGATTTCGGCCCTGTCAGTATTTTTTCAGAAGCCACTTGCATCGCATTCCCTGGTGCGGGCTTTCATCCAGAGGGCCATGCGGATAAGACCGCCAGTCAAACCTCCGGTATGCCCATGGGATCTGAATTTGGTTCTCTTGGCTTTGCAGGGGCAACCATTTGAACCTTTGCATCTGGCTTCATTAGTTCTCCTGACTAAAAAATTGGTCTTCTTGGTAGCCAGATCTACGGCTAGAAGAGTATCAGAGCTAGCAGCTCTTTCCAGCAAGGAGCCGTATCTAATTATTCATAAGGACCGGGTGGTCATGCGTCCCAACAGGTCCTTTCTATATAAGGTGGTTTCGGGATTCCATTTGAATCAAGACGTAATCCTACCATCCTTTTTTCTGGACCCACAGTCTGCAGAAGAAGAATCTTTGCACACTTTGGATGTGGTTAGAGCAATCAGTATATATCTTCAGGCAACTGCTCAGATAAGGAAAACTGATTGCTTGTTTATTTTGCCGGAAGGCCCTAGGAAGGGCCAGGTGGCGTCAAAATCCACTCTCTCAAGGTGGATTAGACAGGTTATTTCTCAGGCCTATAGTGTAAAGGGGAAGATTCCTCCTTTTCAAGTGAAAGCGCACTCTACTAGGGCTGTAAGTGCTTCTTGGGCAGTGCATCACCAGGCCTCCCTGGCTCAGATCTGTAAGGCTGCAACTTGGTCATCAGTCCACACATTCACCAGATTCTATCAGGTGGATGTCAGAGGGCAAGAGGATATCGCCTTCGGGCGCAGTGTACTGCAGTCTGCAGTTTAGGTCCTCCGGTCCCTGGCGGTCTATAATTATGATCTGTGTCTCCCTCCCCTCAATCTGAGCATTGCTTTGGGACATCCCACTATGTAATGAAGCTCCTGTGTCCTGTGATGTATGATCAAGAAAATTGGATTTTTATATACAGCTTACCTGTAAAATCCTTTTCTTGAGAGTACATCACGGGACACAGGGCTCCCGCCCCTCTTGGGTTTTACGTGGTTTCTTATTGCTTTTCTACAAAACTGAGGTGCCTCCCATATGGGAGGGGTTACATAGGGGAGGAATTCTCCTTAATTGGGGTTAATCAGTGTCTAATCACCAGAGGTGCCTATATAACCCACTATGTAATGAAGCTCCTGTGTCCCGTGATGTACTCTCAAGAAAAGGATTTTACAGGTAAGCTGTATATAAAAATCCCACTATAATGCTTAAAGGTTCTGAGTAATTTTCTAGCATAAAAAAATGATGACTTTTACATGTAGGAGAGAAGTCGCAGAATGGGCCTGGGTGGCAAGGGGTTAATTATCATAAGTAATATACAAATAATTATTATAAGCACTGTGAGTTCATCCTCTCGGTCTGCTGCAGAGTGTCCCAGCTTGTATTTATACTGCCGCTCTGTATGTAGCTTCTGACAGACTGTGCAAGCAGCCCTGTATCTCCGGAACCATAGATGATAGCAGCCCCATATTTTAACCAGTGCTGGAGTGGGTCTTTAGCTACCTACCCCCCAAATGTGACTCGTGATCGCTGAGCTACAATCCTCAAAGTCGATCTTTATTTTTTATTTTTTTTGAGCAAATGGGCCTATCTTGAGAAAGGGGCCTGGAGCTGCAGCTCCAATAGCCCCTATGTTAATCCGGCCCTGCTTCCACTGACATTACAGATCCAGGGACATTTTTTTTTCTCAGTGACACCACCAATGCAGGGGGATTTTTTTTCTCAGTGACACCACCAATTTAGGAACATTTTTTTTCCTCAGTGACACCACCAATGCAGGGGCATTTTTTCCTTTCATTGACACCACCTACTCAGGGGAATTTTTTCTCCTCAGTTACACCACCAACTCAGGGACATTTTTTCCTTTAAGTGACAATACAGACGCAGGGGCATTTTCCTTTCAGTAACATCAGCAATTCATTGACATTTCTTTCATTTTAATGACACCACTGACATGTTCTGTTCAGTGACACCACTGACTCAGAGACATGTTTTCTGTTCAGTGACACCACTGACTCAGGGACATATTTTCTGTTCAGTGACACCACTGACTCAGCTATCTGTTTTCCTACCAGTGACAACACAAACTCATTGACACTTGTTTCATTTCAGCGATGCCTGCTACCTTTTGTTCTTCTGAAGAAAATGTGGTTTGTTTGTCTGTATCGGTGTGCAAAGTGAACCTGTATGGGAGTGATTTTATAATGATCAATTAGATGCTGCACCTACAGTGTTCCAATGAGGAAAGTGGCAAAGTCTGCATGTCTTTAGATGTGATTTCCCTTTGGGAGTGTCTCACTAAAAACTACATTTTTGTTGCGGGAGATACTTAAAATCAGGTTTGTATCTTAGTGTAGACTTCTGGGAGAATCAGTAAGGCAATCACTCAAAGTGAAAATAGCATTTCTTGGGGTTGTTCTATAAACCATCCGTGTACACAGTGCCTCCAGGTAGCCATCTTGCATTGCATTTTACAAAAAATTCAAGTGCTGCAGACTGAAAAGAAAAGGTCATTTTTCATAACATTCAATTAAAATATGATTTGTGTCACAACTGTATAAGGTATATTATTTTTTTTATTTGCTATTTTTCCCAAGAAAGCGGTTGCCCTTTAACCCTTTTACTGCCAGAGCTGTTTTTGCACTTTTTTGCACACGTGCTTAAAAAATAATTTTAGCCCTGAAGATTACCTAAAATTCCCCAAAGCAGACACCCTAGAGAATAACATAGTGGTATTTCCAATTTTTTTATATCACACAACATTACCACAAAGGTCTAGTAAACGCAACATTTCAATAAAAAATACAATTAAGTTAATTTTAGGGCACACAAATATATAAATTACTAAATTCTTTGCTAAAATATAAAAGATGAGGTTGCACTGAGTAAATACATACCCAACATGTCAAACCTTAAATTTGCGTACGCCTGTGAAATAACGACAAACTTCGGTACCCTATATTTTCCATAGATGGCACTTTAAAAGCCCTCTATAGGTCATCAGTTTAGCATTACAGAGGAGGTATTGTGCTAGAAATATTGCTCTCATTCCAGTGTGCATGGCGATATGTAACGTGTGACCAAATCAACATTTTCATGAGTATGCACTAACGCATTAGTTTATGTGTGTCCATGTGTATACATGGGGGGGCTCAAGGATTTTTAGGGAATTTTATGTGCTTTTATGTAACTTTATTTTTTTACAATTTACATTTTTTTTTTTACTTAACTTTTATGTCATCACATAGTAGACAAAAAGTCTTGGTGACAGGTTCACTTTAGTGACACATCCGGGATCTACAAGACCCTGGATGTCTCCCCTGTGCTCCACTGAATGTAATACAGTACAGATTTCTTTGCATTACATTCTTTCCTGGCCATACTAGCTGGGGAAACTGACTGGGGGACCCGGAAATTACTTTTTAGATGTCGCTTCTGAGTCAGCAAAAAGAAGAATAGGAGAGCGGACGTGTGTCTGCTAAGCTCCCTACCCCCTACTCAGCAGCAAAGTGCTATCGGCTCCTTTCTTTGAAGTGGGCGTGTGGGCCAAGCCTTGATTTCGGTGTGGGTCAGGGGCCGGATGTGGCGTCAGCATCGCTCCACTAGCCTCAATGCGTTAGTATGCATCATCAGAAAGCCACCCAAATACTTCAACCTTACAGGCAGGAGTTTGCTTGTCTGATTTGCACACAATCCCAATGGCTGTAGCATGTAATGTGTGTAAACCCCCCTGCTGTTTGTATGATGCACGGACCTACTGTGGCAGCGAAATGGTTAAATTAAAGAGATAAGTCCATGAGGTAGCATATTATACTTACCTGCTCTGTGCACAGAACAGTGCCGATCCTCTTTTTTTGGGTGCCCTGTCGGCGCTCCTCCCCCTTGAGCGGTGCCCCCAAAGAAAGCCGTTTGGCCTAGGGGTACCACTGCATGCTCGGTCTCAAGCTTCTGCTCTGTACGTCCATAGAAAAAAGGAGGCCTGGGACTTGGAATGAGGCAAGTATAAAAGATAAAGTATAAAAGGTATAAATACATTTATTTCATGGACAAAAAGTTTGAGTATATATCCACACAACACATCATGTTAAAATTACTCTCTTGTAGACAAAAAAGCACATAACATGAGCAAATGACAGAAAACAGGTTGCATCATGTCATACAGTAAGTAAATAAAACCTTATAAAAATGGAAAACATGACCATGTAGTGAGATGGAACTTGTAGTATGTTGTAGTTGAGGCCATATGAAAAGTGGACACTACATCCTAGGAAGCTCGACACGTTTCATGAAATTGTATCAAACTCATCAAGAGCAGATTCTGGGCTAATCCAAAATATGTAAAAAGAACATGATAGTCTAGATCGGGATAGGCAATTAGTGGACCTCCAGCTGTTGCAGAACTAAAAGTCCCAAGAAGCATAGCAAGACTCTGACAGCCACAAGCCTGACACCCAGAGGCAGAGGCATGATGGGACTTAGTTTTGCAACAGCTGGAGGTCCACTAACTACATATCCCTTGTCTAGATAGTAAAACCCCATGGTGGGAGAGAAAAAAACAACATGGGAGGCTGTAACTAACTCTAGTTAACTTACACATAGTAATGTATCCAACCTGTGCGATCCTGGCATGAAAGAGTCACCAAGCGTCCTCATTTGCTCACTGGTTGCGATTGACAGCAGCGGGAGCCAATAGGCTCCCGCTGCTGTCTCAGCCAATGAGGAGGGAGAGTTTTGGGACAGCCGAGGCTATCGTGAACATCACTGGATCGGAGAAAGCTCAGGTAAGGATTGGGGGGCTGGGGGGAGTGTAATTAACCCTAGATAACTTGCACATAGTAATGTATTCAACCTGTGCGATCCTGGCATGAAAGAGTCGCCAAGCGTCCTCATTTTCTCACTGGTTGCGATTGACAGCAGCGGAGCAAATAGGCTCCCGCTGCTGTCTCAGCCAATGAGGAGGGAGAGTTTTGGTTCAGCCGAGGCTATCGTGAATGCCACTGGATCAGAGGAAGCTCAGGTAAGGATTGGGGGCTGGGGGGGTGTAATTAACCCTAGATAACTTACACATAGTAATGTATTCAACCTGTCCAATCCTGGCATGAAAGAGTCGCCAAACATCCTCATTGGCTCACTGGTTGTGATTGACAGCAGCGGGAGCCAATAGGCTCCCGCTGCTGTCTCGGCCGATGAGGAGGGAGAATTTTGGGACAGCCAAGGCTATTGTGAACATCACTGGATCGGAGGACGTTCAGATAAGGATTGTGGGGCTGGGGGGGAGTGTAACTAACCCTAGATAACTTACGCATAGTAATGTATTCAACCTGCGTGATCCTGGTAAGAAACTGTCGCCAAACATCCTCATTGGCTCACTGGTTCTGATTGACAGCAGCGGGAGCTAATAGGATCCCGCTGCTGTCTCGGCCAATGAGGAGGGAGAGTTTTGGGACAGCAGAGGCTATCGTGAACATCACTGGATCGGAGGACGCTCAGGTAAGGTTTGGGGGGCTGGGGGGGAGTGTAACTAACCCTAGATAACTTACGCATAGTAATGTATTTAACCTGCATGATCCTGGTATGAAACAGTCGCCAAACATCCTCATTGTAAGCTCTAACGAGCAGGGCCCTCTATTCCTTCCTGTATTGATTTGTATTGTAAGCCCTTGTACACATGGTCGGAGATTCCGACAACCAAATCCGTCGGAGTAATTCCGACGGATTAATTCCGGACGAGGTCCGGAAGTGATGTTGCATACACACGGTTGGACTAAATTGTGGGAAAATCTGATTGTACATAACGTGATGGCGTTATTTCGTTACGACGGGACTACGTTCAGGCTAGTAGCCAATAGCTTTAGTCTAGGAATTTGATCTGAGCATGCGTGGCACTTTGTCCGTCGGAGTAGGCTACACATGATCGGAGTATGTCCGATCGGAGCATTTTGTTGGAAAATTTTACCGGCAAGTTGGAAAAATTGGTCCGTCGGATATTCAGACGGAAACAGTCCGATGCATACCACACACAGTTGGAATATCCGACAAAACGGTCCGGTAGGAAACATTCCGACGGAATCTCCGACCGTGTGTACAAGGGCTAAGTGTACTGTCTGCCCTCATGTTGTAAAGTGCTGCGCAAACCGTTGGCACTATATAAATCCTGAATAATAATAATAATAATAATAATAATAATAATAATTGGCTCACTGGTTGTGATTGACAGTAGCTGTCTCGGCCAATGAGGAGGGAGAGTTTTGTGACAGCTGAGGCTATCGTGAAGGTCAATGGA